>NC_137783.1:13360970-13921690 GCF_963455305.1 Plecotus auritus
TGAGGGGTTCCCCACTTCCACAAAATACTATCACCCCTTTCCTATAGCACCTGGGTTCTGGATTCTGTCCCAAAATGGAAGTAGAAGAGAAGACTAATGGCATAAATATATCTGATTGGAGAGACAGGGAAAAACTTGAAAATAATCCAGATATCTATCAAAAGGTGAATGTATAAATTACAGTATATCTAGCCATATACTGAAGTACTATACAGCCATTAAAAAGAACGAGGTAGCCAGGCTGTCTTGGGTAAAATTTGCATAGCATACTGAAAAAGAAGGGAGATTGGGAGCAGCTCCATAGGACTTTGTAAAAAAAAAATTCACTCCATTTTTTATAATTACATAATTATTACAAGAAAAATAAGAGTATTATTGAGGATGTTAATCATTTTTCTTCAAAAGTTACAAATAAGATCTATTTAGAAAATCTTCTAATTTCAATATTTAACAGCAAACTGGTTGGCAAGCTTTACTCCGGAGCAACTTTAAAAGTGTAAGAGTAACTAACTATATTCTCTGAGTTCAAATGGACAGTAGAAATTATTTAGCTCAGTGGATGGAAACCAACATTTTTTAAAAACAAAATAGAACAGAAGATGGCGGCATAGGTAAACACCTAAACTGCTGCCTCGCACAACAATTTCAAAACTAAAACTAAAAGACAAAACGTCTATCACCCAGAACCCCGGGAAAGCTGGCTGAGTGGAAGTTCTACAACTAGAAGAAAAGAGAAAAGAGCATTGAGATGTGCACAAGCGCTGAAAAGCTGAGGTATTGAGGCGCGCGTATTGGGCTGGTGGTGGGCGACTGGGAGCGCTGCTTTTTTCAACTGGAAGGGAGACAAGCTCCCGATTACTCCAAACTCCAGTATCTGGGGAGACGCGGAGGACCCAAATTCCTACGGGGAGAAGCTGGCCATTGGGTCGGAAAGTGAGGGAGGCTTGCTTGCAGGGCTGCGCGTAGGAATAGTTGTTTACTGTGCTGGGGCGCAGGATGCGGGGACTTGGTCAGAAATGCAGAGCCAGCTTACTGGCAGCCATCGCTGTTTGCCACGCCCTAGCCTAGTGATGCCCTGAGACCCCGCCCTGCACAACCTACAAACCCACCCAAGCTCCAAGCAGCGGCTTTAGCATATGAATGGCCTGCTCTATTGCAGCTTAACCTAGCAAACTTGCAGCCCGGGTCAGACAGCTCCAAAACCTCCAAACCCCAAGCAAAGAGGAGAAAAACTGTAGTTCTCACTGTAGCGCCTGCTGGGTGGCCTCAGACAGTAGCTGACCTGCACCCCATTGGAGATCCAGAAGCCAGTGTACCTAGTGGTCAGTGTGAGACACCAGATTTCAACTCCTCACATCCATAAGTGACACATTCAAGAGGCAGACTCAGTGAGCACCAAAGCCCCACTGAAACAAGTCCTGCACCATAAGCGTGTCTCCAGCACAGCAGTTCTTCCATTATAGACACAGCGGGTCCTCACAGCCAATTGGCCTGGAGGTCAATTCCTCCCAGTGTACCAAAAGGCTTAACTACACCAAGACTTTGCGCTCAGCCCACAAAGGGGTGTACCAAGAGCATCCACCTCAGGTGATTGGGGAGGCTGAGCTACTGGCCCCTATAGGTCACCTACCACACAAAGCCACTCCATCAACACAGGGAAGCAGCAAAATGCAGAGACAGAGAAACATGTCACGAATGAAAGAAATGGAGGAAAGCAAACTACTGAACGACATAGAGTTCAGAACCACATTTATAAGGTTACTCAAGAATCTTCTAAAAACTGCCGAGAAACTTGATGAGACCTCCGAGGAGCTTAGTGAGACCTTCAAAGACCTTAATGAGAATGCCAAAAAAATGGAAAAGGACAAGTCAGAAATTAAGCATACACTGTCTGAAATAAAGAATATACAGAAATTCAACTGTAGATCAAAGAACCCCAAGAATCAAACCAAAGATCTGAAATATGAGGAAACAAAAAACACCCAACCAGAAAAAGAAAAAGAAAAAAAAATTCAAAAATATGAAGATAGTGTAAGGAGCCTCTGGGACAACTTTAAGCGTACCAACATCCAAATTTTTGGGGTGCCAGAAGAAGAGAGAGAGCAAAATATTGAAAACCTATTAGAAGAAATAATGACAGAAAGCTTTCCCTACCTGGCGAAAGAAATAGACTTACAAGTCCAGGAAGCGCACAGAACCCCAAACAAAAGGAATCCAAAGAGGACCACACCAAGACACATCATAATTAAAATGCCAAGGGCAAAAGACAAAGAGAGAATCTTGAAAGCAGCAAGAGAAAAACGGTTAGTTACCTACAAGGGAGTACCCATATGACTGTCAGCTGATTTCTCAACAGAAACTATGCAGGCCAGAAGGGAGTGGCAAGAAATATTCAAAGTGATGAACAGCAAGAACCTACAACCAAGATTACTCTACCCAGCAAAGCTATCATTCAGAGTTGAAGGTCAGATAAAGAGCTTCACAAACAAGAAAAAGCTAAAGGAGTTCATCACCACCAAACCAGGATTACATGAAATGCTGAAGGGTATTCTTTAAGAAGAGGAAGAAGAAGAAAAAGGTAAAGATAAAAATTATGAACAACAAAATGACATCAAATACATACCTACCAACAAGTGAATCTAAAAATCAAGTGAATAAAAAATCTGAAGAACAGAATGCACTGGTGAATATAATAGAATCAGGGACAATTCTCAGGGGGAAGGGGGTGTGAGGGGTGTGGGAAGAGACTGGACAAAAATCTTACACCTGTGGATGAGGACGGTGTGGGGGGCGGTAAGGGCATGGGGTAGGGTGGGCTGGGAACTGGATGGAGGGGAGCTATGTGGGGGAAAAAAGAGGAACAACTGTAATAATCTGAACAATAAAGATTTAAAAATTAAAAAAATAAAGACCCCAGTCTTTTGGATTAAAAAAAAAGAAGAAGAAGAAAAGATAACCACAAAGATTGCAGTTTTCTTGTCCTATTGGACATTAACAAGATTTATCTAACTCAGCACACATTTCAAATGCCTTTCCCAAGTGCACTGTAAATACTTTTTCTCAAAATGTTCCTTGAACCTGTTTTACCATCTTACTGTTCCGTCATTAATTAAAAAATATTTGACAGCCCTAAAAAAATAAAAAAATAAAAAAATAAAAACAAAATAGAACAGAAAATACCTGTGTTTTCTGTGCTGTAAGAAAAATTTATTCCAGAGATTTAGTGTGTGTATGTAGTGTATGTATTGGGTCATGATGCAAAACACGTTGAAAGGAAGTTTTAAAGCCACTTACCCAAGGTGACACAACTAATAACTACACTGAGTACAGGCAATGATTAATGAAATGCTACATAACACTTGTGATAAAAGGTTTACCTAGTATCAACTTGAAAATTATTTTCTTGTTAAGGAGATTATATAGCTATTGTACTGCTCAGATATTAAAAAGCAAATTTCCAAAATTTCTGATATACTAATACATACATTATTTAAAGCAAATCTTTGCTTTTCATGTCATTTATAAGAATGATTCTGGGTTAGTATCTAAACATTTCTTATAAATTCTAATATATTCCTGTTAGTAGTTCTGGAATAGGGATGTCTTTACAAAGAATATTAGGATTCTAAGCTGGAAAAGACCTTAGAGAGCTAACCCAAATCCCTAATATTACAGGTGAAGAAACTAGTGTCCAAAGAAATAGCCTGTTGATTCCCAGGCTAGTGCTTTTTCTATGATACAATGATTTTACTTTATTCTCACATCCTAATCTATCTATACTAATTAAAAGGGTAATATGCTAATTAGACTGGGTTGACTGGCCATCTTCTGGACGTCCGACTTCCTTCTGGACAAAGCCATGGTGGTGGGGGCCGAGGCAGAGGCAATCAGGCCAGCAGGGGAGTGAAGTTGGGGGCGAGATCAGGCCGGCAGGGGAGGGCAGTTGGGGGCGACCGGGCCAGCAGGGGAGGGCTGTTGGGGGCAACCAGGCCTTCAGGAGAGGGCAGTTGGGGGCATTAGGCAGGCAGGCAGGTGAGTGGTTAGGAGCCAGTGGTCCTGGATTGTGAGAGGGATGTCTCCCGAGGGGTCCCCGATTGGAGGGGTCCTGAATTTCGTACACCGGGCCTCTAGTATATATATAAAACCCTAATATGCAAATAGACTGAACGGCAGAACAACCAAACAACCGGTTGCTATGACGTGCACTGACCACCAGGGCGCATGCGCGGAACACAGCCAGGCGTCGGCAGCAGGTGGCAGAGCGTAGAACATGGCGGGTGTTGGCCGCGGCAGGATGGTGGAGGTGAGTGGGGGCACCAAACCAAGGTGGGGCGCTGGTCACTGTCATTGGGACGAGCCTCTAGTGGTTACTGAAAATTCTTTGCTCCTGCGCACCACGGTCCTGCCCGGCGCTGGCCCCACTTGAACCCACTGCTGGCGCCCGGTGCCTGTCCCGATCGCTCGGCGCCATCAGCAGGTGCAAGCGGTGGCTCCTGGCCCCCATCACCCCTGAGGGTTTCTCCACCTCCCCCTGCTCCTGAGGGTTGATCGGGGCAGCAGCCACTGCTCGCACCCGCTGACAGCGCGGGCCCCACTCCCACCCGCTGCTGGTGCCGGCCCTGTTAGTGTGTGGGAGTGGTGGCGGGAGCAGGGCTTCTGCAAGTCAGGGGACTGGGGCTGCAGCAGTAGGGGCCGGGTGGGATTGCAGAGGATGGGCTGAGACCCGCCCCTGTGCTCACCGCAGCCTCGTGGCCCACAGTTCCTTTCAAGGTGCACAAATTTGTGCACTGGGCCCCTAGTGACGTTATAAAATTGCTAAACACAATTACTACCAAGTTACAAAGAGGAAGCTGAAGCAAGGAAATGTTAAGAAGTCCAAGTCCAAAAAGGATGACACAATGTCACCCCTGCAAGCTTTGCTGAAATCTACCAATTTCAACATTCAGCTCTGATTTTATCTGGGGCAAGTGGTTCAACTTGCTTGGATGGAATGGGTGTGTCTACCCCACAAGGGTACACAATGAACATGCACGAGAGGAAGAAAACAGTCAGTTTAGACATCACCAAACACATCCTCTCTCTCAACCAGCCCACTTTGATCAGTTCATAATTAAACACTACACAGGCATTCAAAAACTAGCTAGAAACAGAACCCTAATGTGTGTGTAGAGGAGCAAGTCAGACCCCATTTGCAAAGAAAAAACTGCTGAACATGAACGTCATTAAATAACAATAATTCTCCTATAGTTTAACTTACTGTTCATGTCATAAACTCATGAAAGAACACAGAAGCACAGATAAGGCATGGAACAGAACTTTGGGCTGTAGCCTTCCCCAACTCTTCTGACAAATACTCAACAGCAACAGGACAAAGCATCATTATAACAGAAATAAAGGCTCTTTAGATGCTGCCTTTTAAAAATTCAATGAACCCCTCTTACACACAAAGTTCATGCCATGATGATTCAAAATACAGTACTGCCAGATTATGCTATAATGCATCCAATAAATTCAGTGTAAAACACTATTCCAGTATTTTCCTTAGTTTAAACAGTCATTCCCAAAACAATTAAACACAATTCAATAAATCACTTAAGAAAAACAGAGCCAACAAATGAATAGGAAAAAATTTAGTTGAGTGATAAAGCCACAGGCTCCTCCCCAAGAAGCATATTGCATGTTACTAGCAGCTGGCACAAAATTAACCATCTATCTTCTCTATGCTTCCCTCTAAACTGTGCATGATCAGTATTACAATAGACAATCCATTACTTACAAAAAAAATGGAAGCTGCTGTGCATTTCTTAAGCTGGTTTTGTGTGGCAATTCTGATGCAATGCTGCCCTAAAAATGAACTTTGTTTTAAACAGCGAGATATCCACACTCGGTGCGGTTAGAGCAAGGGTGGAGCCCGCTCTGGGGGAAACAACACACCCAGGCAGACTTCAGTGAGAGCAAACTGCACGTTAATATTGCCATAACATTTTTCAGGGCCTCAGAGTCCCAATTAATTGTTAATCCTCCTTAAAGAAACAGGGGTAAAGTTCATGTTTGTAGATCAGTTTTCCTGCCATGAAATGAAATACAGACTAATTTCTTTTTTTTTGAAGAAAGTAAAGATAAAATGCAAGGTATATCACAAAGCTTAACTAACAAAATAGAATGTTAGGTGGAAGTGAACTACTACAAAGGAAGCCCAACCATGCCAACTTCTAAGTTTAGCAACAGCAGCTTCAACATATCTCAAGGTGTCAGTAACATTGCTCACTCTAGAACTTTACTTTGGCCTATTTGGCAAAAACAGGGGATTTGAACATGAACATAAGCATTACCTACCCTACTCTACCAATGCTCTACTTCTCCTTGCAATCGGAAACAATAAAAGCATTTTCTTATCAACTAACTAGTAAGTACTGCCTTAAAAAATAAGGGATTTGATTTATGGGCTTCCTTTGGCAGAATACTGAAATGAACACATAAATTATTTTGATGAAATTCACTAATATGCATACTATACTTTGAAAAAGTTTGTAATGACCAACTTTAAAAAATAATTTCATGAGTTTTAAAATTTTATTTATTTATTTCCAAATAAGATATTCAGTAGTATGCATACATATACATCTAAAAATTTTCAATGGTGTCTAAAATAATTTATCAGTTATTGAAACTATCACAAAAGATCTGATTATTAAAAGTGATTTTACAATGGGGGAAAAAGGAGACTCATGTAATACTTTAAACAATAATTTAAATTTTAAAAAAAAGTGATTTTACTCAATACTGCTTTTTTAATATACACATTCAGAAACACAACCAACTATTACTTTTAACTAAACTCCTATAACTCATGAAATAAAAAATGTTTCTCAGCGAAATACCCAAGCATGTAAAAAATAAGTTATATAATAATTTACATAGGATTTAAAACAAACAATAGAAAAGGATTGGGGGGGAAAAGAGGAAAATGTTATTTTTAATGATACATTACCCTCACCAACAGCTACTCCCTCACATTGAAACAATAAATCAGTCTGGAGTATTGACCATTTCGATATTTTGAGAGATGTCTAAAAACCGTTTTTCAGGATCCTAGGGAGGGGGTGATGACTGATCTAGCCTTTTGTTGAATTATGAGGTCACTCTTACCATAAGATAAATCAACCCATTCCAAAATAATCTTTCCATAGTTCAAGTGCCTGATTTAATTATTTTTCAACCATAATATGTAATTATAAATCATCTGTTTGCTTTCCCCAAAACTGAACAACTCCAAGGTAGCAGAGTTAGATATTATATCTGAAGAATCCCATCTTGATACTTTTTGGATTTGCACTGCTGGAAATGTCTGTTTTCAAGTCAAACTTCACTTTCGCAGCTGCAAAGGAAATGACAAGAGAAGAAAAACACAGCCAATATATATCAGCAATTAATTCCATCCACAACTGGCCAGCTGTTTGTGCATGGAAGAATCAGTCTGTTTCCTTTTGGGGCTTTCACCACTGAAAATTGATACTGCACATTCAGAGACACAGGCTGTTTGTAACATGTCAGGAATGTGCACAAGATCACACAGAGTTGAAGAGACAAAATGAAATCCAGATCTAGTTTTCTTGGGACTTGCCAGTAATATTTCATAGCTTAAAGAAGAAAAAAAACAACACCACTCAATCACAGAAACAGCAAAATACATGAAAAAAATATTCTCCCTTCTGAATATCACCCTTCTAATAAAGAGGAAAATCTGCCAATGACATCAGGTTTCGTATCAAGAATAGACACCGATTTATTGGCATAGACAATGTGTGACATTCTCAGGAATCCACATGCCCCCAGTACGTTAAATCCAGCCAATACTTTTTGGACTACATAGTTGCTTGTCCAATGTGTAGTTAGTCCCTTTAAAAAGTTCTTATAAACGTTAAAGTTGTTGAGAACCAATGCTTTCACCACAGTCATGCAGAAAAGCAAGTTTTTCTTGGTTAGTTCTACTATTTAAACACTCACATACACCTGCCTGTTTCAGGAATTCATGTAAATTTATAGATCCAATCTTTTAGGGAAACTCTCAAGCAATCAAATTTCTCCTTCCCACTCCCCATCAGTTTTGCAGATTATATAAAAATACTCCATTACTGAGTGCTAGAGGCTTAACATAAATAATAGTATGGCTCATGTGCAACTCAAGAAGTATTCTACCCCCCTCTCTTTCTGCCCTCCAACTCCATTTTTTTCCAAATATTTATTTCATTTAAGTCTTATAAAAACATACAATATTTTAATACTGTAACTTGTTTTCAGTATGTAAAATAACTTGTGAATAATTATTGTTATGAAAATTAGAGAAAATGATATTTTTAGAAAATAATTCAAAACATATTTTAGCTATCTTACTAATTTTTTATATACAACTAAGTATCCCCATAATTGAATTCATTGTCCTAACATAATTCATTGCTTTCCCCTTTTGCCACACAAGAATTCATGCACTCCTAATGGTCTTACATTCTCAAACACAAGTTGGATGAGATTCATTTGGGGCACCACTAGGGGCTGGGCTTAACCAATGAAGAAAAGGTAAACTGTTTGCTCCAAATACAAGAGCAACATTCCATAAGCTTCAGAATGAAGGTTCTCTCAAGTGCCAGAACTCAAACCAGCTCAATGAGAAGTTGTCTGCAATTAAAGTGCTGTGAAAGCACCAAGTGTGATTTGTTAAAGAAATAACAAGGCATCTCAAACATGTGACAGACTAAAAACAAAGCACAAAACAAAAAAGGGGCTATTTCCTTAACATCATTTGATCAAGGGTACATCAGGGGTGGGAGAGGGAGCAGAGGAAAAGTTTAATCTTTGGTTGATAGTGACACTAACTTCTACAAATATAACTATCAGTAACTCAAACAGCCACAGGGATGAGTTGCTTGACAAGCTTCAGCTCTGAGAGACATTCAGACTAGCTTGAAATGTCTAAAGGAAGGAACCTCCCAACCTACAGGTTGGCTAAGGAAAGAAAAAGGTCTCTCTGAGCTGTTTAATTTAGGACACTTAAACTCAGGATAGTCTACTAGAGCCTGGGGTAGCATTAAAAGACCCTTTAAGGGTGGGGGGGAAGGATGTTGATATGAAATTACCGATTCATTTGAAAAGTGATTTTCTCCCCAACAATTTATTATAGTATTTTTAATTTTATATATGTACTTATTAAAATTTTCAAATATGCAGCAAATTTGAAATAATCTTACACTGAGAACCATATAAGCACTACCTAGATTCTACCATTAACACTGTATATAAAATAAGTATAGTATATTATCCACATTGTACTATATTTATTTTATCACATATCTCTTCATCTATCCATCCCTCTATTCATCCATTAATCTATCTTATTTTTAGTGAATTATAAAGTAAATTACAGACACCAGTATACTTCCCCCCAAATACTTCAGCATGCATATCATTATTTAGAGTTCAATATTTGTTTATGGCTTTTTTCTTTCCATGTAAAATTTACACACAACAAAATGCAAAAATGTAAGTGTACACTTGTATAACCCAAGCTCCTATCGAGATATAGAACATCACCTTCACCCCAGAAAGTTCCCTCATGCCTTTTCCCAGGCAACTTTCTCTCACTTCCCCAGAGGCAATCACTATTTTGATTCAAAAGTGATTTAAAACAACTCCAAACAGTCATGTTTTTGCAACCTATGCATTACAGGGGTCCTCAAACTTTTTAAACAGGGGGCCAGTTCACTGTCCCTCAGACCGTTGGGAGGGCCGGACTATAGTTTTAAAAAAAAACTATGAACAAATTCCTATGCGCACTGCGGGCCCGGGACGAGTTGGCTGCTAAGCAGGACAGGCAGCGGCACCCGGCGGGCCGGATAAATGTCCTCGGCGGGCCGCATGTGGCCCGCGGGCCGTAGTTGAGGACGCCTGCATTAGAACATTCTCACTATATCACATAACTTATAAGGGTGCACAAAATTATCAGACATGAACAAAATAGATTAAGGAACCTAAGGAAAAAAAACAAAATGTTAAAAGTATAGACTTGGCTGATCAATGATTCTCACTTATCATTGATGTTTCTATCTCTCTCCTTCTCCCTTCCTCTCTGAAATCAATAAAAATCTATTTAAAAAAAAAAAAGGAAGTATATCCTCAACTGCTCCAACTACTCCACTTCTTAGGTTAAAAAAACTAAATACAATTTAGAAAGCTTGGCTGCCTGTACTAGTCATCCAACTGGTCAGTAATTTATTGGCTGAGCTCTTAGGCTCAGGCAGCCTAAGGCTCTTAGGCAGCAGCTCTGCACTTCATTTTAGTATAAAAAGAACTAAAGTTTTGGAGATAATGCTGGCTCTGAGGAAGAGCTCTCCCACTTACAGGCTATGCATCTTAAACAAATTTTGGGGGGGTTTGGTTTTTAAAATGCCTTTTACTTTCAGTATTCTCATATTAATAACAAAAAAAGGAAAATCTTAACTCATAAAGCTGTGTGATTAAAAGAGATAATCACTGCAAAGTGCTTGGCATATAGAGAGTGATCAAAGGAAAGAAACACAAGAAGTGAAGGAAAAACTGACAGTATGAGGCAGTTCAAGAATAAATACATTCACATACTGCTTCTAAGCTTCTGAGCTTTCCTTACTCATTTTGTACATGCAAAGAAAATAGCAGCAAAAGCAAATAAAGCAGAACTCTTTATTTAATACTGAGATAAGCAGTTTTCACATCTAATAAAAGGGCTCCTTGTTTTCCCTTTGCCTTCCTATTATGACAGAACAGGGGTGGTAGAGGAGGAAAACAGACCTTTCACTTTGAAGAGACTACTTATACCTTATAAACTTGTATCTTCACCCGTCTTTTTATAAACAGCTCCCGTTGCCTAGCAAGATCTTCCTTTTTCCACCAAGTGAAAATTCAAGGCTCAGTTAATAATCTAACCTACTTTGCTGATTTACTCCGTACAAATTTAAAGCTCCTTCATCTGTGTCTCCACAATGCTTTAAACAGCAGCATTCCAGGACAACTCATACCAGCTAGCTGTTTCCAAGGGTATCCCCTACTTGAATGGGAGTACCTCTGTATCCAATGCCTAGCATCCTGAAACCATCCATGTCTGCTGAATGGATATACCTGGGTAATGGGTATTCAGTTACAATCAAAGTTGTCTGGCTGGCATGGCTCAGTGGTTGAGCATTGACTTATGAACCAGGAGGTCACGGTTGGATTCCTATGCATGCACATGTTCCGGTTGCAGGCCAATCCCCAAAGGGGGGCATGAAAGAGGCAGCCAATCAATGATTCTCTATTATCATTGATGTTTATATCTCTCTTCCCCTCTCTCTTCCTCTCTGAAATCAATATATATATATATTCACACACACTGAGTGGCCAGATTATTATGATCATGAACACATAATAATCTGGCCACTCAGTGTGTGTGTGTGTGTGTGTGTGTGTGTGTGTGTGTGTGTGTATTTTAGAGGCCTAGTGCATGAATTCGTGCATGGGTGGGGTCCGGCCAGCCTGGCCAGGGGGAGGGGACATGGGCGGTTGGCCGGCCTGCCTGCTGGTTGAACTCCTGGTTGAGGGGACAATTTGCATATTAGCCTTTTATTATATAGGATATACACTGAGTGGCCAGATTATTATGTGTTCAGAGATCATAATAATCTGGCCACTCAGTGGCTGAACACTCACCAGAAAGGAAAGCAAAGTGCCAGAAAAACAGGGGGTCAGGGAGATGATCATAGAATGTATTAAAAGGCATGAAATTAAAAAAAAGATTAAAAGCCAACTGTGTGCAAACATCTGTGTTCTCAGAGAAATGACTGCTGCTAAGCAATTGAAGTGCCACTGGAATAAGGCAGACTGCTGTGTGTTTTATACCGTTATCCCATGTACCACCCACAGCAACTCAATCACGCAGTATTATTATGCTCCTTTCATAGATGAGAATACTGAGATTCAAAAAGATTAAGGAAATAGGTGTCACTAGTAATAATGGAGATAAAAAGTAGAGAAGTTACTTTTTATCAGAAGTGATTTTCATACTAAGCTAATTTTACAGTGTGGAGAGGGTCTGGGTTAAAGAAAATGCAGATAGTTGTGGGGCCACCAAACAGTACAAGAGATGCAACTGAGGAAGCAACTCTCAAGGGTAAAAAAAAAAAAAAGCCTGGACCAAAATAAAACCAAAGCTGAGGTGATAAGAGGTATGTGAGTTCTATAATCTTCATGGAACAGTCTGCTAATCTGGAGTTATAAAATCTTAGAAATGGCCCTAGAAGCTTAGGAGTGCTAAAGAAAAACGAGAGTCTCGCCAAGCTGGTGAAACACAACTCTGGTCTGCGGGCATCTCTGGCCACATTCTGTAATTTCCCATTTAGGAATACTCTGGTTTTGCCTCCCTTGCAAAGATGGATTTGTGAAGGAAAGCCTCCACCTTGAAGTTTAAAGCCTCAAATCCCACAGCCCTCTGGCTTAACTCCAACAAATAGCACTCATGACATAGTGACTCACAATTGTCTGTTCTGGGATAGCTCTCTCACGTGCTATGAGCAACTAGAGGACAGGGCCCCTCAGGACTTTGTACAGGGGAACTTCAAAAAATATTACGGTTGATAAATGAATACTGTCCTTTGCCTAGTTAATATCTGATAAATGGTTATTTGTTAAAAGAGGTAATCCAGGATTTAAAAAGAAGCAATTACAGAAAAGCTTGTAAGGTTACAGATAAAAGAAATATGGTTAGTGTTCAAATAGGTTTTCTTCTGGATAAAAAAAAAAGGTAAAAAAACATAACCTACAACGATTGGCAAGTTAAACCTAATAAAGCTGAGGTCGAAATTCAGTAAATCATTAGGTCTGAAGATCAGGCATAATCCCCATCTAAAACAAAAATTAACCAAACTAGTGAGCTTGTAGGTTGCCAAACTTGAAGTTTTAAACAAAAAACAAAAAACCAATATGTGGCTTTGACCCTACCATGGCATAATGCTTCCAAAAACAACCTGTTTTATTTACCACTCTTAGAGGAAGATAAAGACTACATGAAAACAAAACAAAAAAAACAACAATAAAAAGTGAAGAGTAATATATATCTACTCTTAAAAAAACCTGGATTCACAATTTCTGCTTTGAGAAAAAGTCCAAAAACAGAATGCAAGTAAAAATAAAATGTAACATGAATACACAACACAGCATATGAAAACATTCATGACACATGAAATATTTTGTTAAAATATATTACTTTTGCAATCTTGTCCAGTCAAGAAGGCAGCATAGGTAAATGTGGTACTTGAATCTTCCCACAATCACTTTGGAATTTAACAATTAACTACAAAACCACCCACCTGAAATCTAGCTAAACAGAAGTCATACAACTAAAGATATAAAGAAGAAGCCACATGGAGTCTGGTAAAAGAGGCAAAGACATGAAACGGGCTAGTCCCACATCCACGTGTGACATATTAAAATCAGGAGGGATATCTCGGCTTTGGAGGTCCCCTCTGAGGAGCAAGGAATCCCAGCCCCAAACCAGCCCCATCAGCCTAGGGTTCCACGGCCAGGAAGAGAAGTCCTCATAACTCTGGCTGTGAAAACCAGTAGGGATTGTGGCTGAGATACACAAAGGGCTTCTGGAGTCCCAGGCAGTTCTCTTAAAGGCCCCACACATGGACTTACTGGGAAACTCTTGAGCTCAAAAAAGCCAGGGACACAAGGGGAGAAACTAAACTGGCTTCAGGGCGAGCACTGGAAGGGCAGCTTTTTCCCAGAGAGAAGTTCTGGCAAGAGGCCACTGTTCCCTTGTAGAGCCCTCCCCGTAACAGAGCCAGAGGCGGGTGCCATATCTGAGTCTCCATCAACCTCTCTAAACTGTTAGCCCCACCCTGGTATTCCCTGAGACCCACCCCACCCAACTTGTGGGTCTACCCAAGCTGCTTCCAGGGCCTTTTCCACACAAAGGACCAGTTTTGACTCATGCTGTAGACTTTCCTAAAATTTCTCAAATAAGCAGTATCTGGCCTCAGTGTGCCCTTACCTCTGGCTAAGTGTCCCCAGGCTCAGCACTAACATCAGCTGGCCTTGGTTAGCCTCTCATGGGTATATCCAAGCCCAGGACAAATAGCAGCAATCTTCAGATCACTTTGTAGCTCAAGTCAGGTGGCCCTGAGCAGCACACAAGTGGCAGTTGACTTTGGTCTACACCTCCTAGGGGCCCCAGAACCACCCCTACAAGCAACACACTCAAAGGGTGGACTCAGTGGGCACCAGAGCCCTGCCGGAGTAAGTCCTGCTCCGGGGGTAGGCCTCTGTACAGCTGAACCTCCATGGTAGTTATAGCTAGTCCTAGTAGCTCACTGGCCTGGGGGTAAATCCCTCCCATTGAGGTGCCAACAGTAATCAAGGCTCAACTACAACAGAAGGGGGTGTATACAGCCCACACGGGGGAGGGAACATACCTGGAGTGTCAGCTCAGGTGGTCAGGGATACCGTACCTCTGGATCCTACAGAAAACCTACAACATTAGGCCACTCTACCAAGCCTGGGAGATATAACAACTCTACCTAATACATAGAAACCAACACAGGGAGGTTGCCAAAATGAGGAGAAAAAGAAATATGTCCCAAATGAAAAAGCAGAACAAAACTCCCAAAAAAGAACTAAACAAAATGGAAACAAGTAATCTACCAGATGCACAGTTCAAAACACTGGTTATAAGGATCCTCAATTATCTCAGTGAGAACTTCAACAAAGAACTAGGAAACATAAAAATGGAACTAGAAAACATAAAAGAGAACCAGTCAGAAATAAAAAATACATTAACTGAAATGAAGAATACATTACAGGGAATCAACAGTGGAGTAGATGAAGCAGAGGATCAAATCGGAGGTTTGGAAGATAAGAAAGCAGAAAACACCAATCAGAACAGTAAAAAAAAAAAAAAAAAAGAATCCAACAAAAAATGAGGATAGTATAAGGAGTCTGTCTCTAGGACAACTTTAAGGATACCAACATTTGCATTATGGGGGCACCAGAAGGAGAAGAGAGCAAGAAATCCTATATAAAATAAAGAGGTAATATGCAAATTAACCCTCACACCATCACAAGATGGCTGAGCCCACAGTGGAGGCGGAGTTCCCGTAACACAAGATGGCTGCACCCATGGTGGAGGCGGGATTCCCTTAACGAGTGATCAGCAGGGACCTGAGGCTGTGTGGCTCCAGGCCAGGGCGGGGGACCCGAGGCTACGCCCCCCCCCCGCCCAGCGGGGCTTGACAGGGGACCTGAGGCTGCGCCCCCCCCCCCCAACTGGCAGGGCTTGACAGGGGACCTGAGGCTGTGCCCCCCACCCGGCATCAGGCCGGGGGTCCTGAAACTGTGCTCCCCCGCCCAGCGGGGCTTGATGGGGGTGGGGCCAGCTGGGTCTGGATCTCCCCCAATGGGGGCAGGGCCGGCTGGGTTTGGGTCTCGGGTGGGCGGGGACTTGACTCTGGGTCCTGCGGCACGCCCCAGACTCTGACCTGAGGAAGATTTTCATATACATTTTACTAATTTTCTTTCATCTCTGACACTTCTATTATAGAGAAAGGGCAAATAGCAATATTAAAATATTTCCTCTAATTAATTCCCTTTTAATGTGCATGAATTTCATGCACCGGGCCACTAGTTATAATATATTACAGTTGACATACAATATAACATTATTGTATGTCAACTGTAATTGAAAAATAAAAAAATTAAAGTAAAATATCTATATATATTATTTTGCCTTGGTCAGCTCTATCTAAGGGTATAGGACTATGCAGGCATTTTTTAATTGTTGCTTTTTCTAAATATGAGACAAAATCTCTTTAGTTGGAAAAATATGTTTCACATTTCAAGTAATTCACTCAGGAAAAAAAAAAAAAAGCCATACCAAAGTTTTTTAAATCTTGGGAAATTTAAATATTCTCATCCAAAAACTTCAAGTACTTAGCTTTGAACACTGCTCTAACATAGGTAGGTGGCCAAGTTGACAAATCATATGACTTAGAGAGGTCTAAACTTCTCCAACATCAAGCTCTAGAACACAGGCTGCTTCTCCTTGACAAGAACCACATCCCATCCTCTCAAGTTATTAATAAGATTTTTCCAAGACAGTGTTTAGACATTTTCTCCCCATCTTCACTCCCATTCCTCAACCCTTCCAGATCCACTTGCCCTCAATGAAATTATTTTCGGATGGTTGTAGATTTGCCACCTTTCAATTTTTTCAGGCACGATAGGAGGTTTAATTAAAACAAAAACAGCCGTAGCTGGTTTGGCTCAATGGAGAGACCATCAGTCTGCAGACTGAAGGGTCCCGGGTTCTATTCCAGTCAAGAGCACATGCTCTGGTTGCAGGCTCGATCCCCCAGTAGGGGCATGCAGTAGGCAGCTGATCAATGATTCTCTTTCATCATTGATGTTTCTATCTCTTGCCCTTCCTCTCTGAAATCAATAAAAATACATATTTTTTTTAAAAAATAAAACAAAAACAAACATAAAAACAGAACTGGCCTATAAACAAGTCTCTTCTTTGCATTTTAGGGGCAGTTCAGTTTACGGCATCACACTTTCTGTCCCCAAGTATTACTACAGTTGGAGAATAAGTTGCTCTATGCCAAATCTATGGCTGTATTGATTTTAATCTATTCTGATTTTAGATTTTAAAATTTTCTCTTTAAATCTTAGTTGGTACGTCAATTCATCAACAAATCTTTCTACTTTCTGCTTAAATTCATTTTTCCTTTTAGCAACAATTCATTCAACACCTATTATGTGCTGCAATTCAGGGTGTAGTATAGTGGAGAATGCAAAAAATAAATGAGACATTATCCCTGATCCTAAGCTAATAGCAACTTAGTAGGTTGGGGGAGGAGACAGCTTCTTAAACAATTATAACTACACACTGTGTTCCTGTGTTATAATAGATATATTGCAGACTCAGAGAAAGGAGCCAATTTGAAAGGTTCTGGGGAAGTTACAATTGGAGTTTGATATTTGGGGGAGAGGATGGTATGTACAAGCCTGGCAGAAAGACATGCAAAGACAACATACTTCTTAATAAACTGGTACTTTGACACATGGCTTTGCTTTAAATGAAAGAATCACACATTGCAACTAATGCAAAAGGGAAATAGAAATTGTTACTAGTTAATAGCTTATAGTGGTTTATATAATTTAAACTATAGGAACCCTACAATCGACTAGCAAACCATGTAGTTTAGTGTCATGTGCCTTTGCTTCCACCCTAATTTTTGACTTGTATGCTAAAAAAAGAAACTCAAAAGCTATTTATATCCCTCCCTTTTTTAGAACAATGCTTGTTTTCACTGCACAAACCAGTGACTTAGAAATAATTAAGACCAATTATCTTGAAGCCATTCAAACTGTAATCTGCCACCACATCATCATGGAAGTAGTATATGACTGTTCTAGGTTAATACCAAGGTTAAAAAACAATGACCATGTCAATCTGGAACACCGGTACCATACCCTATGGGCTCAAATCTTTAAAAGTATAAGCATTATAGATTTAATGAAAGGGGCTGGAAAGAAAAAATAAAAAATAAAACTAATCACCAAGCACTATGTTTGTAAGACACCTAAATTCTCAAGGTTACTGGCCCAGAAAGATGTTGACACATATAGAAAAATTACTTTTGGGGATTGGAAAAGTGGGCTAACCTCATGAAAGGTGAAAAGTATGCCATGTTAAATCACTAAGAACAGATAACCATTTTATCAAGTTACTACTGAAGTGAAAATGCCATAGGCTAATTTAAGATATTTAAGATATGTTTAAGATATGTTCTCACATCCAAGCACACATATATGACAAATTCTCTTTTACAGAGAATATTATAAACACCATCATTTGCAACACATCCTATATAACAACCTGAATGAAAATATCTTCTAAAACAAAGAAAGTAAGTAGTGTTATTTATATTGTGAATTCTTTACTCTAAAGATTCCTTGCCAAGTTCTTTTAAATAGTAATCTCTCCTATTTAATATAGGATACAGCCAAATTTTTAGAACACATATTTACACAAGGCAAGGGTCATCTGTACTTTATATTCATGAATTCACACCTATAATACCTAATCTCAGAGAGAAAGAACAAAATGAAGGAAGGAAGGAAGGAAGGAAGGAAGGAAGGAAGGAAGGAAGGAAGGAAGGAAGGAAGGAAGGAAAGAAGGGAGGAAAGAAGGAAGGGCCTTTGCAAAATGTTCAGTCTGAAGGGGTTAATCCTCATGTAGGAATTCCTCAATGAAACATTTATCATTGGACAGTGTATAAGTCCCTTCCTCAGAAAATAAAAAACAATTCAGGAGAACTGCTCTTGAGTCTCTGAGAAGGGAGGTGCAGGACTAGAGCAGGACAAACACTGGGAGGAACAGAGAAAAGAAGGATCTAAGAAAGGAGATGAAGAGACAATTTAAGAAGCCCAGAGTGGCTTGAGATAAGGAGGATCAAGTAACTGTGACAGCAGTCTGAGGCAGGGCACACCCAAAGGGAGCTATGTGGCTTATTTCAAGGGGGTGGAAACTGTGAGCAAGTGAACAATTTTGGTTTTGTCTAACTGAAAGGTTGTGCAATCCTACAAATGGGAGAAGGAAAAAGAATGGGTGTTTTTTTCTAATATAGAAAAAGTTAGGAAGTAATAAATGGTTATCACTTAAAATATTAAAACAAAAAAGGAAAGTAAATATCAAGTATGAAAAATGGAGAAATTAAAGGAAAAACACTATAAATTTCATGTAAACCCAGAGCAGCATTATTTATTGATTGTCATGAAAAGCTTTTTATCCTGTGGATTCTGCCATCCTCCAAACAACAAGATTCCTATAAAGCATACTAACAAGAATTTGGGGGTATGTGGGTCAGTGTAAAGCTTTTCTTCACTCAAACTTTCAATTTAGCAGCTTACAGAAACAATCCTCAATGGCTAAGTTTTTAAAACTTACTCCAGGATAAGCAGGACTTGACTCCAGTGGGCTATTTCCAAGTTGCCAAGCCATTAATCTAAAACAGCTCTTATCCTCTTTAAATTGATTCCTGCCAGTCCAATATAATAAATGATATAATGTTTTAAATAAAAAGGGAATGGAAAGAGAAGGCCCAAACTAATGCCTTTGGAGTTACTAAGTTAAAAAACAAAACTGAAAATGAGAAACAATAAGATAACACACTGAATGCTATATTTTTCAATCATGTGGCTAAAAATTACAGAAAAGATTTTGGAAAGGGCTTCTGCCAGAAGCAAATTACTTTCTTAAATTTCAAGTTTAACAGTTATATACTACCTTTGCTACACCCTCAGAAATGAAGCAGGAGAAAAAAATATTTCAAGCTTTTTGCAGATGATTTATATTACATTAGTCAAATCTATTCATTCCTCCAAGCATTCATTAGTACCTTCCTACAGAACTGGAAAAAGGACACTGTACATTCAACAAGTGTTGGCTTTTGCCATGACACAAAAATCAAGATGTACCTGATAAACCAGTAAGCATCAGTGCATCTAGACCCAGTGTTTTTAGAAGTCAGAACAGAGCAACGAGCTACAGCACTAGGATTCTGCCTCATCAGTTTAAAAACAAAATTTATAGCTCTAACTCAAAAGAGGAATCTAAACATGCAAACCTCTCTCAATATAAAGTCATTATATAGAATTGTATCATTATTAAAAGACTAGTGGCCCGGTGCACGAAATTCATACACAGGGGGGAGGTCCCCTCAGCCCAGCCTGCACCCTCTCCAATCGGGAACCCCTTGGGGGATGTCCAACTGCCGGTTTAGGCCTGATCCCTGTGAGACATCCCTCTCGCAATCTGGGACTGCTGGCTCCTAACTGCTCACCTGCCTGCCTGCCTGCCTGATTGCCCCTAACTGCCTCTGCCTGCCTGCCTGATTGCCCTTAACCCCTCTGTCTGCCTGCCTGATTGCCCCTAACTGCCCTCCCCTGCTGGCCTGTTGCCCCCAACTACCCTCCCCTGCCGGCCTGACAGCCCCTAACTGCCTCTGCCTGCCTGATCGCCCCTAACTGCCCTCCCCTGCCAGCCTGATTTCGCCCCCAACTGCCCTCCCCTGCTGGCCTGATCTTGCCCCCAACTGCCCTCCCCTGCCAGCCTGATCGCCCCTAACTGTCTCTGCCTCGGCCCCCACCACCATGGCTTTGTCTGGAAAGAAGTTGGACATCCAGAAGATGGCTGGTCGACCCGGTCTAATTAGCATATTACCCTTTTATTAGTATAGATAGATTATATAGGACAGGATTGATTAAAATTGGGGGGGAGGAGCCTTTTCCAGCAGGAGATGCTCTTGGCAGACAAAAATACATAATCCCTATATCTGGACTGATAGCCAGCCATATGCACTATACTGCCAAACCTGTCATTAAAAAATTGAACCGCTTTCTTACACCTTACACCAAATAGCTGTTGCCCTTAAAACCCCTCCTCAGCCCCTACCTTAGGTCCTGCCTTTGCAGTTTACCCAGATTAGGTTCTGATTGGTCAGTTTCTATGCCCGTCAGCATCAAAAGCTCTGCCTCCTAGGCAGCTATTGGCTCCTTGCAGTTCTCCCAGATTTGGTTCTGATTGGTTGGTTTCTATGCCAGTCAGTGTCAAAAGCTCCACTTCCTAGGCAGCCATTGGCTCCTCACACTTGACCTAGATTTGGTTCTGATTGGTCGGTTTCTATGCCAGTTAGCGTCTAGACTTGGAGTTTGCTGGACCATGCTGGTATGTAAATTCAAATTCTAAATTCTTGTGAGGGTCAACCTGTTGGTACAGATTCTCAGGGGAGACTTTCTTTTTCCACTCGGCATTTTTGAAAAGACATATAATGTTTTTTGGTTTGTTCTGTTGTTTTTTTATTCCATCTGTTGGTGGACAATTTTTTTGTCTACCTTTTCACTGAGGATATTACCTTTCCAGACTCTGACTGTATGTGTTGGGGCTCTATCACAGCTCCCTATCTTGTAGAAAGAACTCGCTTTCTATATTCCCCTATAATTGGTGAAAACCTGGGTTCTAATTTAGCAATTCTTTTCTTCACAACATTGAGCTCATCATTTTCAGAAGTTTTAAGCTGATTATATTCTCTGTGATGCAATTAAATGTCTAGGGTGTTGTTGTTTTTTCAAAATTACTCAAATAAGAGTATATATAAAGGTGCCCCCAAAACAGGCTGCCTAAAGATTCCCACAGATAAATGCTGCCAAGTTCAAAATTCAGAATTACAAAGCACATGAGTAAACAAACCACATTAAACAAAAGTCACACAGAATATAAAATAAGTGGTGAAGGCCTAGGGTAGGGGGGGACTGGGAGGAAGAGGACATATGAAACACTTTCAACAATAAATTAAAAAAGAGTACCAAAAATCAGAAGTAGTATCTAGCCTTTTCGAAGCATGAAAATGTATTTTTTCCTTAAATCTCAGAGAAATAAAAAAGGTATTGTAAAGATTTATCTGTTTCATTAAAAAGCTTGAGAATAAACAAACAAATTAATTAAATAAGTATTTTTACAATGCTCACAATCCTTAATCCTCTGCGTTCCTCTCTCTGAAATCAATAAAAATATATTTTTTAAAAAAGTTAAAGTGTTTTAAAGATCCCTGAGTTCAGAAGGGGAGAGAGAGCTATTAACTTTAGAGTGACAAAACTTTAATCTGATAAAGATTGTCCAGAATATATTGTAAAAACCACTAAAATAAATAATAATAAGAAAAGACAACCTAATTTTGCCTATCAGTAAAAGGCCTGAGCAGGCACGTTATAAAAGAGAACATCCTAACGACCAATAGATACATGAAGTGCCCATCATCATCAGGCATCAGGGAAATGCAAGTGAAAACCACATTGAGATACTGCTATCTACACACCCGTATGGCTGAAATGAAAACAAAAATAAAAAACTTTAATACCAAGTATTGGTAAGGATGTAAAACATCTAGAATTCTTAAACACTGTAAGTCTTTGTGTCAATTAGTACAAATACTTTGGAAAACTGTTTGACATTATCTACGAAAGCTAGACACACACATGCCCTATAATCCAGCCACTTCTCTCCCAGGAATACACTCAACAGGAATGCATACATATAAACACCAAAAAAATAAACCAAAATGTTCAAAGATTTCATACAGTGCTAAGTATACTGAAGAATGTATCTCAGACTAGAAATTTACATGGATTAGGCTACCCAGATAAAAATAACAAAGCAACATAAAAGCAAAAGCAAAAAGTTAATCCTTCATTAGCCAGTGCATTTGTTATGGTAGGTGTCCATGCACCTCTATAAGCACCTAGATTTTTTTTTAGTTTTTTAATTCATTTTTAGAGAGAGAGAAGAAAGGAGAGGGAGAAACATCAATGTAGAGAGAAACATTGATTAGCTGATTCCTGCACAACCCCTACCCGGGATCAAGCCCACAAGCCTGAGCATGTGCTCAGAGCAGAAATTGAACTGGCAACCTTTTGGTGCATAAGACAACACCCAGCCAACTAAGCCACACTGGCCAGGGCTATAAGCACCTAGATTTTATCGATGTATTTCAGCTTTTATGTGCATTGTGTGAAATATAGCACCAACTTGCTTCACTCCTTACAAAAGTACTTTTGAAGATGCTCTTACTCTGTGTTCACAAAGGAAGGCTTCACTATGGTCAATCCTCTCACTTAGGCTTTCCCAAAACCAAAAAGCTGTAGAAGAAAAAATAAATCCTTTTCTAGACTGTGCTATACCAATACAAGTGAGTGCCATTAAATCAATCAATCCATGAGCCCCTGTCCACTACCTACATTGTCAGGCCATCAGTATTACTTGCATCTACTTCAGTGTAGTCTGTGTCCTGCTGTGTGAGCCTCACCATTTGGAACACTGAGGCTTCATCCTTCTAAATCAAACAGCTCAACTGGCTTGCCTTCTTGCCACCTTTCATATTATATAGTGGGTCTTTGGGAGTAATTGACACGAATATAATAAGAGAGACAACTATGTTTTGTACAAGCAAAAAGCTTAGGCTTCATGAATGTCAAATAGAGCTGAAAAGAACTTAAAGGTCATTTAGTCCAATTTCTTCATTTGTGAGAATTCAGAGGTGCCCAAGGATGCTACCTAAGGTCATACAGAAAACATATCTCCTGATTTCAGGCCAGCACTCTTTCTATTCTATCAAAGTTAAAGTTGCTACTCAGGAAAGAACACTAAAATTGTAATACTCTTCTCTATGGAACATGTTGTCATTACTCAGTAGCATCAATGAAACATCCCACCCACATCAACTGAAATGATGAAAAATATCAAGCTATCTGTCCAATGTCAAGAAATGAACTTGCGCTGTTGTGAGTGACCTACTAATTAGTGTTTTAGGCTTACACAGACATCAGAGTATAAACTAGGAAGATGGAAAAAAGGAAGGATAGAAGAAAGGAAGAAAGGAAAGAGTTCTGGGTAATTAATATTGTTCCAGTGGCAATCAAAGATGTTTAGGATGGTAAGATGAAAGGAATACCGTCCTAAGATTGTTCTGAATATTTGAGAGAGAATAAAATGGTAGAACTCTTAGAACCCAGAACAAGTATGTGATTCTCTGTAAAGGAACTGCATGGTCTATAGAAGAAATAGAACTGCTTCAATTATAGCAGTAGTCTAAAACATCCAAATACTCTTCTTGGGACCTTCTTTTAAAAAATTATTCAGAAGGCGTTTCTCCTTGTCATTCAGTTTTTACCACACATGTACCCCATATTTAATTCACTCTCAGCCTATACCCTAGTATTTAACCATTGTTCACATCCTCATCTGGGCATATATCCAACCTCTTGCTCCATGAAACACTGGAATAAACTTTTATTAGGAAATTAGAAAAAGTAAATGAACAGGAGGAAAAGCAAATACATTTTCACACAAAGTACAGGATACAGCTGTGATCTGTCAGACTTTCAGGACTATCTCCTTAGCTATCAGCAAAGTTACAGGACTCCCTTTAGCTGACCAGGAAGTAGCAATTTAAAAAATATAAATGTTCCCAAGCCCCAATTCTATTGACTTCACTTCACATTTCCAGCACACACTCACCCTTTGACCAGGACTGTATAATACACCCAATCAAATAGCCTAGATGAAGTGTTGAACTTGATGGATGACAAGTTCACAGAATAATCTTTAATTATGATGTCCCCAAATAAAGAAATCTGTGTTGGTTATACTCTTCTGAAGAAACAGGTTGAAGCAAAAATGACAAAACCAGCCTTGGCTCTTAAGAAATTCATACTTATATGAATGATCTTTAGTTTCCCATTTCTGAAAGTTGTTTCCATGGCACCAAAATATAACTAAAAAACTATAATTTTCTTTTTCATCCTTTGCAAGATACTATGTGAATTAACAAACAAGGCACCTAACTCAGGCCAAGACAGCAAAGGTGAAAGGGTGCATTTCACAATAGAGCTACCATGTGATTTATAAGTGACGTATATATTACACATATATATGTACATGTGTGATTTATAAATTATATTTTAAAAGATAGAGTTAGCTAAGCAAAGAAGCAGCAAGAATGTGCTTAGGCACTAGGAGTAGCATGAACAAAAGCAATGGTATATTTGGGACCAATGATAATTGGTTTGTAATACTGAAAAGAGTCACTTAGCTGGATACTTAGCTGCCGAGTAGACGTGCTCAGGTGAATCAACAGATCACATTCCAAATAGTAGTCTACACACATAAATAAAAGAGGCTCAAAACAAAGGAAACAGTGATATGCTCAAATGGGTGTGTTTAGAGAAGAGAGGAAGTGGTGAGCATTTTAACCAAGAAAACACTATAGAATTACTTTCAAAATAACACCCCTTTCAATCTCTTGACTTTCCCAGCTTACCTCTTAAATCAGTCAGAGGAGAGAACACCAGTGTTAGTACAGTCCTCACAAAGTGCTATCACCATGGGTCTGATACACAAAAACAGAGCTAACTTTCAAAGAGGAAGTCACCATCTTGTCAATTAGATAGTACACATTAGAAATGAAAAGATCAGCTGTATGAAAAAAAGCAATAAAAGAACACGTGGAATAGAGCAAAAGAACTCTCTCTGAAATCTTGCCCTCTCCCACAGCAAGCTCTACAATTTATAAACAGCTGGGAAACTTCCTTTTCACAGGAAAAGGATGGCTTCTTCATTCACATTAAAGTGGAAATGACAAAAACTGCCACACAGAAAAAAGGTATTTCCTGAAGGACGAAGACAAAGCACTACCTTTATTTACACACACACACACACACACACACACACACACACACACACACACAGCAAAATACAAGCATACAACAAGCAGAAATCTTTTTCAAGAGATACAGGAGAAATGAACTAAGTCAAGGAAATGTTTCATGGTAGAAGTTAGTTTTCAGGGATTCATCATTTTGTCCTAGTGGGTTATCTTAAGTGCAAATCTGCTTAAAGGGAATGATAAGAACACATATGCACTTATGTTCATGCAGGGATTTTTATCTATACATATTTTTAATAAGTATCTATTTTCAGCTTTCCTTCCACACATACACAAAAAGGTTCCATATTTCTTAACTAGCTTATCACTAGCTCTTACAATTCAGATTATCTCAAAGAACTAATGCTTGAGTGGTTTTTTCTTTAATTTATACTGATTTGTAACAAGCATATTTGATCATTCAATAAAAAATATTCTTTTGAGTGCCTCCTATGCACTAAATAACAGTTTACATGTTGGGGCACAATGGACAACATGTCCTCAAGGAGCTTACATTATTCACCATTGTGAAGAATATATTTTTAAAAAATCCCTTGCCTAAGTCACTACCCTCATATCCCACCTCTTATGAACAAAGACATCAAAAGATTTTGCAACCAAAGGAACTCTTAAGGAAATAATTGGAAACTGTTAATAACCTAGTGTTTCCTTACACCACTGACCACGGGAATCCAAACAACTTTCTAATAAAGATATGGATCTAGAAAGGACCAAAAGTAATCCAATTATAATTCCACCTTCCCACTAGCAAAGCCACTTTCCAACAGTTCCTTTGGAGACTGAAGAAGACCAGTCAAAAGAGAGTTCTTCATTCGCTCAAGATACATGGTGAGGTTACTTCTGAGGAAGGTGGGCTATAATGTAACATCATCAAATTTCACTCAGAAGTTGAGGACAGGGGTCTTGGATTTTAAATGTACACCAGTAGTTTCAAACTCAGTATTTTTATGAATCTACTCAGTGTTGATAAACAAAAAATCTGATTTGTCCATTTCTCATTTCCTTCTGTTAATTCTTGGTCAGAGCAAATTAATACTTTAAAACCAGAGTTAATTTTTCACTTTCTACCCAAATCCTGAATTATTTTGAAAAAAGTCCCACTTTTCCCTAAAGCATAAGGAAAGATACTTTACTTCTAAAAATTATGTCTACTATTGTTTTTGATGAGGGAAAAAAACCCTCCACTTCAGCTGGCAGTCACATTCAAAATAATTTTAGTTCCCAATATAAAAGGTCAAGACTAATTTTTTTAGTCCTTGCTAACTCCCCCTTGCACTTTCATGCTTTTTATAAATATTACTCTTCATGCCTGAATTTGATCATTAAAGGAACCAACTAATTAGAAAATATATCATTCAATCCAGCAACAGAAAGTCTGCAAGTGCAAAATGGAGGAGTTCTGGCATGCCATTTATTCATAGAACTATATATACATGTGAGGCTCATCAGAACCCTTTTGAATTGTCAGCTCAAAAGGCTTCCCCTCTAAACCTAAACCTTGGAACTGAGGGAGAATGACAGTTATGCAGCTAGTCATCTCATTAAGAACACTTGGAATTGAGATGTGATTTTGGATTAATGTTTTTGCTGACTTATAAAAATCTGTTTGCAACTCAACAGTCCTCAGGTCATAAGCTCATATATGCTACCACAGGCACTATATTAGTTTGCATGTTTAGCTAGGCCAAAAGATTTCATAGTGGTTAGCATGTTCCATTTTTACCATTACTGTCTCATTCCATTAAGAAAACTGATGGGCTTTTATGTCATCTAATAAAACATACTGTGCAAAAAAAGTCTAAATTAGAAAAAGATTACGTAGCTCCTTCTATGTGCATAGTGCCTTCTGGTTTACAATACACTTCATATCTGTTTTATTTTATGCTTAAATCAACTCTGTAAAATTATACCTTCATTACAGACTAAAATCCAGCAAGGACACAGAGTTAATAAATGAAAAAATTAGGACTGGAATCCAAGTTTTCTGACACCTGTCTTTTTATTCTTAGGCAAGTGAGCTATTATACTTTAGTCACTTGAAGTTTTAGCTTATCAATTTTTAAAATCTTCACTTTTCTTAGACTTGTAGTATGAATAAAATCAAGAAAAAATAAGTTATTAACATTGTAAATATTTACAGACTCTGAACCTTAAATAATACCATTAGACCAATAACTTACGTTGTATAATTTGGTAACCCACTTATTTTTCAATTTTGTTGGTTCTATTTTTCATATCATCCAAACATATGTTTGAGAGTAATATAATATGGCTTGAGACAGGATATATTTAATATCATACTTAGGTAATTATCTCTTAAATAAAGTTTGTAAATATCATACTTATGTAAATCTTTTTGTAATATATTTGTTTCAAATGGCTGGTGATTTTCACTGGGTGAGTATAGTTTTAAAACATACTCATCTTCATTTTAGGTCCCCAAGATGCTCCCAAGATGTTTTTTGATTGGAGATACAAATGAAACTTTTTTTTTATGAGAAAGCGTTGGGATTTAACTTATTCTTTATATTTGCTTCTACGATACTCGCTTTTTGTTCTGCAACTGAGTCTTTTTCCTATGGTTGAGTTTTCTTATTTTTCTAAAATACCTATGATAAGTAGCATGACAAGTGTTTCTCTCCAGTAGTCCCAAAATACTCATTTACGATTCAAGGAAGTATAAATATTACAAGATAGGATTTGTAAAAATGTTCTTGCGCAATATAAAAATTATATAGGCCTCAATCTAAAAAGATCCTGATTTTAAAAAAAGAAAAAAAATAATAAAAAAGAAAAATAAATAAATAAAAATACCCTAATTTAGACGACTTAGAATGGGGACCCAGACATATACCTGTAAAATGCTAGCATCTGATTCTAATGCATCTCCCTGTTCAAGAACCACTAGATCTCTTGACCATTATGACAGTTCTATATAACAGTTCTGTGTTATAGTGTATATTTACAGTGAGCAACATGAAGCTGAGTTAGCCGAATGACTAGCCCAAGGTCATGTAACAGAATCCAAGTCCTCCAACTATAAATACATTACACAAAACTTCCTAAGCCCAATATTATGGTTGTTAAAAGAGTGTAAATTTGTATGTAGCAACAAAAATTTTTGTAATTATTAAAAAGTGATTTTTATAATCACTTTATTTAAACCAAAAAAATACAGAAACAGTTCTTTTTACATTTACAAGAGTTTTAAACATTTGAATGATCTATCAATAGGAAGACTCTTATAGAGCCCTATAGGTAAATATTAAATAATGAGTAACATGTAGTTACTTTGAACTAACTATCCTTATTATAGAGGCACACTAGGAAACCATGGCCCTTAAAACATATATTACCAAGAGACCTGGGGGAAACTCCATTCCACTGTTTTTAGAATGGCAAATACTTCCTCTCAAAATAGCCAGCACTGTCACCTATGAACAAACTTTAATGGCTTATCGTAGACATCACTTTAGAATTACACTGGATCTCAGCAGTGCCTGAATACAAACTCTATAAAACAAACCAAAAAAAAGGGACAAACTATCCTGAATTATGACAGTATTTCAGGTTTTACTTTTTTTAAAAAAATACTCTCCTGAGAATATTTTTTTTAATTTAATAAATCTTTATTGTTCAGATTATTACCATTGTTTCTCCTTTCCCCCCCCCCCCATAGCTCCCCTCCACCCGGTCCCCACCCCACCCATTGCCCTTACCTCCCCCCACACTGTCCTCATCCATAGGTGTACGATTTTTGTCCAGTCTCTTCTTGCACCCCCATACCCGTTTCCCCCTGAGAATTATCAGTCCACTCCCTTTCTATGCTCCTGATTCTATTATATTCATCAGTTTATTCTGTTCCTCAGATTTTTAATTCACTTGATTTTTAGGTTCACTTGTTGATAGATATGTATTTGTTGTTCATAATTTTTATCTTTACTTTTTTCTTCTTCCTCTTCTTAAAGAATACCTTTCAGCATTTCATATAATACTGGTTTGGTGGTGATGAACTCCTTTAGCTTTTTCTTATCTGTGAAGCTCTTTATCTGACCTTCCATTCTGAATAATAGCTTTGCTGGGTAGAGTAGTCTTGGTTGTAGGTTCTTGCTATTCATCACTTTGAATATTTCTTGCCACTCCCGTCTGGCCTGCATAGTTTCTGTTGAGAAATCAGCTGACAATCGTATGGGTGCTCCCTTGTAGGTAATTAACTGTTTTTCTCTTGCTGCTTTTAATATTCTTTGTCTTTTGCTCTTGGCATTTTAATTATGATGTGTCTTGGTGTGGTCCTCTTTGGATTCCTTTTGTTTGGGGTTCTGTGCGCTTCCTGGACTTGTAAGTCTATTTCTTTCACCAGGTGGGGGAAGTTTTCGGTCATTATTTCTTCCAATAGGTTTTCAGTATCTTGCTCTCTCTCTTCTTCTGGCACCCCCATAATTCTGATGTTGGTACGCTTGAAGTTGTCCCAGAGGCTTCTTACACTATCTTCAACTTTTTGGATTTTTTCTTTTTTTTGCTTTTCCGGTTGAGTGTTTTTTGCTTTTTTGTATTTCAAATCTTTGACTTGATTTTTGCGTTCCTCTAGTCTGCTGTTGGGTCCCTGTATAATATTTTTTATTTCAGTCAGTGTATGTTTACTTTCTAGTTGGTCCTTTTTCATATCTTCGAGGGTCTCGTTATATTTATCGGCCTTTTCTAGGATATTCTTGAAGAGCCTTATAACCGTGGTTTTGAATTCTATATCCAGTCGTTTGTTCTCCTCCATTTCTTTTGTTTGTGATCTGTTTCTTTGACGCCGCATTTTCACCTCTTCCCTGAGTTGGTAGGGTAGCTTTGTGTGCTAGGTTTCCTATATGTCCCAGTGGGTCGGCCTCCCCAGTTAACCTGAGGTGGACACTCTTGGTGCACCCCTTTGTGAACTGTGTGTACAGCCTTGTTGTAGTTAAGTCTTGATTGTTGTTGGTATCACTGGGAGGAATTGACCTGCAGGCCAGTTGGCTGTGAGGATCAGCTGTGTCTACACTGGGAGATTTCTTACCTACAATATCTTACCTACAATTATCTAAAGACAAAGTCTATTTCCAAAGAATGAGGGCTCCTTTTGCAACATATCAGGTCATAAAATCCTCAAGGAGATTTTTCTAGATAAGGAATTTAACACAGTTTGGCCCACGGATCTCAAGAGATTCCATGAATAAACTTCAGAAAATTTTGGATTCTCTCAAATTAAATACAAAAAATCATGTGCAGTTTTCTGGGGAAAGTCCATTGCTTTCATCAGATTCTCAAGTGGCCTATGACCCCCAAAAGGAAGTGATGTAAGTAGATTGGGGGTTTTAAGTCTGGTGTCGTTAGTATATGCCAATCAACTGTGGGGTATCTGTCACAAGTACCTTGTTGCTGATAAAGTATTCAAGTTTGGGAAATATTTGAAATATATAATAAAGCAGACCCAAGTTATCTTTATATTAACATAACTTCTCATTCACTTGCATTTCTTGTGTGACAGAGCCAGATTAATGAAATTGCCCCAATTCTGGGCATATCTGTGAAAATGTATGGTACATGTGAACATCTTATGTTATACATAATCCAGCAGGAAAAAAAGCCTGACAAGTCTTGATTTAAATCAATCCCCTCATTTTATAGATGAAGAAAGTTAGGCTCAGAGAATTTAAGTAATTTGTTCAAAGTCACATAGGAGTCCTGTCACTTCAATCAATGTAATCCCAGGAAGGCTGGGATTTGAATGGACCCCCTTCGCTGATATTTCCTTCTGTGGATTGTGGCTTTTAGAAGAATGATTTTATAGTGCCTTACTTGGTATTTGACAAATTTCTCTCACTTGCACATTCACTTTGGACACCCTCATTTGCCTCCTACAATGCCAACTATCATTTCTCTTCTTATTAAAAATGTGTATTTCCAATTGTCAAACTTCAAATCTATATGTCAAACTGCTCACCTTGAACCTCCTACTGCTGTCCAAGTCTCTCAACCTCCAAAGGATAAAAAATAAAAATTACGGGTGGGGGGAGGTCAATGGGGGAAAAAAAGAGACATATGTACTACTATTTTTAATACTTCAAACAATTAAAAAATAAATAAATAAATAAAAATAAAAATTACTCACACATTCTTCTACAGAAATATAGAGATCTTTGTCCCAGTTTTCTTTCTCCATGCCAGAAACCTAGGCGTTTCTTTAACCTCACCTCCCAATTCCTTCTGATTTCACCATTTTCCTCTCAGCCCAATCTCTTCCTCTCTATCCCTGAGTCTACTGATTTATTTTAAGCATTCATTTTTCTCTCTCCTAGAATATCATAATAATCTTTGTCTTCAACATTTCATCCCTCAATCTACTTTTGATACTGTTGCCAAATGAGATTTTAGAAACAAAATCTGATCACTTCCTACAAATCCTTCAATGGCTCCCCATTTCCCAAAGAATAAAATTCAAATTCCTTAGCATGGTATGTAAATTTCTTCATGATATAATTTTTACTATAAAACTACTATCTGTTTTACATTGCAATGAAATAATGAGTACTTAAATTTGCAATGAATTACTACTAATTGTGGATGATAAACATTAAAAAAATACTGTATAAGTATACACATCCTAATTGGTTAAGCTGGATGTGTGCTGGGTAATCATGCCAGTGTCAATCTTTTCAATTAAGCTGGCCCATTAATTACCTCTAATTTTTGGCAAAAGTTTTACATGATCTTTCTCCATTAGGGTAAGAAAAAAACCACATCACATTTTCCACTGAGTATATTCTCACCCAAACAACCATCTCTGGCAATGTCAAACATCTTATTATAAGATAAAGGGTTGGAAATCTGTGGGGAAAAAAAATTCCCTAATGATTTATCTAAAAAGAAAACTGTTATTTGTGGTAGGCAGCCTCTAAGATGCCCTGCAATGTTGCAACCTTCCTAGTATTTACACTTTTATGTGTACCCTCTCACACTGTATCATGATTGGTCTGAGAAAGCAATTGCATATGACAGAAGCAATGATAACGTTTGCAAGATTCTGTCATCCACACTCCCCCACTTGTTCTGGAGGACGCTAGCTGCCATGACTTAAGGACACTCAGCCCCGTGGCAAGGCTTATTTGGCAAAGAACTGAGGCTCTCCAGCCCCTAAGGAACTAAGGTGTGTTAAAAAGTGTGTGAGCTTGGAAGCAGATTCTCCAGCCTCAGTTAAGCCTTTAGATGACTACAGCTCTAGCCAGCAGCTTGACTGCAACTTCAAAAAGATCTTGAGCCAGAACCACCCAGCTATTCTCCTCTTGCATTTCTGATCCACAGAAATTGTGAAATAATGTTTGTTGTCTTGAACTGCTGTTTTGTGGTGATTTGTTACACAGCAATAGATTAATATAGTTTGGAGTTGTGCTTATTTTAACACTAGAGGCCTGATGCACGAAATTCATGCAAGAGTAGGCCTTCCTTCCCCCAGCTGCTGGCACCAGCTTCCCTCTGGTCACCAGCAGGCACCCGGGACCCGGGCTTCCCTCGCAGCCCTGGCTTGGTCTGGAAGGTCGTCCGGTCTAATTAGCATATTACACTTTTATTATTACAGATTAGAGAGTGCTCATGTATGCTTTTCTCTTATAAAAATAAAGCATACAAATTCTTCCCCTCTCACATATCATCAGAAATTCCTTAAAGCAGCATTTCTCAAACTTGAGTAATATACCAACTTTAAAGGGGAAGAACCCAAACAATAAAAAAAAAAAAAGAACCATAAAAGATATTTGGGTACCTGTTATCTGTGAAAGGTGAGGAAGGGGAGGGAAGGGATATGACTATGGGGTCTGGATTACTTCAGGTCCTATGTGCACATTTTAACTATGATTACAGATCAAGTCCATTTTCTAAGAAAGAATATAATGGACAGGTATAGATACAATAGTAAATAAATAGAAGGAACTCATAACATCAATTCTGTTAAGAGATGGTTCAGTAAGAAAACACAGCAATAGCCCCAAAATATCATAATATGGCCTGCAGTCCCTAAATGAATGTAGTTCCCATGTCTGAGGTTTATAAGTTCAGCATTTAAACTTGCTCATCATGGGCAAAGGGTCATTACACATAAGGGCTGGAGCTCTGACTACATTGGGACTTCCTCTAAAGGTCATATGTGACTTTTACACATGTTTAAAAACAATCCTAAATTGGGTCCGTCACGACCAGAGTCTTGACCAACCAGAAGTCAGTTCTGCAGTCAGCTCTGGGTTGCCTTGAGGACCCAGCACTGACTGCTACGGCAGCAGGCGCGGTGACCCAGCACTGACTGCTGAGGGGGCTGCGAATCAGGCCCAGAGAGAGGCCTGAAGAGAGAAGCAGGGCCTGATCTGTAGCCTCTGTGGCAGCTGTTGATCAGCACTTGACTCTCTCTTTCTCTGCGGGCCTGGCCAGCAGCTGCGCCTCCATTTCTCTCCAGGCCTCCACTGGGGCTGCTGATCAGCCCCGCCTTTCTGATCAGGCCCCGTTGATAGGCCCAGAGATGTTGACTGGCATAGAAACCAACCATCAGAACCAAAGTTGGGTCAACTGTGAGGAGCCAATGGCTGCCTAGGAGGCGGACCTTTTGACGCTGACTGGCATAGAAACTGACTTCCAACTCCAGCAGACTGGTCATGACACTACTTTCTATTGCTGAGCAATGATCTGCCCACCCCTCTAAGGAATACTTTCAGAGCTTAAGCCGTTGTGAATTTAGAAGATCACATATATGGCATTACCCCAGAAATTGGGAAGCATCTAGAAGCATACCTCATTTTATTATTTAACTTTATTGTGCTTTACAGATCTTGTGTTTTGTACAAATGAAAGGCAAGACCCTCCATCAGCAAAAAAGATTACAACTCTCTTTATTGCAGTGGTCTGGAACTGACCAGTAATATATCTGAGGTATGCCTGTATTTAAAATTAAAATGCGACAACTTTAAAAATTAAAGTGTTCACATGAGAAACATTAAAACTTAGAGAAAATATAAAGAATTCTAAGCTGTTAAAAATACTGTCCAGTAATTATAAATACTATTTACTGTACAATACTGCCTCACTCCTGATATTAAAAAATAAAGGAACTGTCCAGCCTGAGTGGCTCAATGGTTAAGCATCGACCATGACCTCCTGGTTCAATTCCCCATCAGGGAACATACCTCGTTTGCAGGCTCGATCCCTAGTGTGGGGTGTGCAGGAGGCAGCTGGTCAATAATTGTCTCTCATCACTGATGTTTTTATTTCTCTCTCCTCCCTTCCTCTCTGAAATAAATAAAACTTTTTTTTTTTTTTTAAATAAAGGAACTGATGTAGAAAAGTTCTTAAGAGGGCTTCTGGGACAGTCCATAGCAGAAGTGGGCTGGTTTTGATGGGGACTATGGTAGCATGAGGAAGAAAAGAGAGGATTCAAAAAGATCTCCTAGTCTTAAAAAAAAGAGTGATTCTTAAAATTGGTCTTCAACCAGCAGCAGGAGCAGCACCCGGAAACTGGTTAGAAATGCAAATTACTGGCCTTCCTCCAGACCCACTACATCTGAAAGTGTAGGTGTGGCCCCACACACACCCAGTGCATGCTGGGTCTGAGAACCACCCGTCTAAAAGGACTCACGTTATCCCTGGTGGTGGAAAGCAGAGCAGGTCCACTACAGGTAGTGGACAGTTCCCCAAGTGCAGTTTCTGTTTGGTCAGCTAGTCTAGCTTAGTTTTAGGGCTTTTGGTCCCACTTGTTGCTGAGCAGTTCCTTCCTGGTAGAGCTGATTATCACTGATCTTTAGGCTTCCTAATCAGTTATCACTCTAATATTTAGGCTTTGTCACCAAGCAATATCCTGTAGAATAAAGATTGTTCTAGTGCAGGGGTGGGCAAACTTTTTGACTCGAGGGCCACAATGGGTTCTTAAACTGGACCAGAGGGCCGGAACAAAAGCATGGATGGAGTGTTTGTGTGAACTAATATAAATTCAAAGTAAAGGAGAGGAGGGGAGAGCAAGAGAACCCTCCGCTCTTTTGGCTCTGCGGGCCGGATAGAACAGCCGAATGGGCTGGATCCAGCCCGCGGGCCGTAGTTTGCCCACGGCTGTCTAGTGGGTCTACTCTCTAATACCTGTAATTCCTAAAACATGGGATGCAGATGGGGTGGGGTTGGGGAATGGAGGTGGAAAGGGAATGTCAATGAAGAGTTATTAGCAGCCAAGGAAGCTGAGTGGATGAACCACTGAAGAAAAGAAACCATATGGATAATCCATATGTTCTGTAAGATGATGTTATATTCCATAAAAGAGTAATTTTAAGGAACTTGTATTGTCTAATATAACACTAAGGCAAAATGTTCATTTTATATTTCAGTATGGAAGAATCTCCACCTCAATTCTATTTGGGGTTTGATGGCCTAGTCATAAATACTACTTAGCATTAAATATGCCATTTTTAGTTATTTAGTAAATGGCAAGCCAGAGCTAACAGATACATGGTTTTTCAAATACAACTGAAAATAAAATATTGTCTCATGCTTTGGTTTGGTGGTTAACAGAGAACTATTTCTTTTCCAGCAGGAGGTTACATTTATATATTACATGTCCCAAAACCTGAAACATGGCTGGTTAACCATTTTTGGTTTAATTTGTGCTCTGGCTCAAACTTACAAAATACTAAATATATTAGAGCTTCTATTACTCACAATATGACACAATTTTCCAGTTTTCCAACCTAGGGATGATTCAAGATCCACATTTAGCTGTAACATTATAAAAACCATTCTGAGATGTCATTTTTAAGGAATTCATGGAAAGCAAAGAAATCTTTAAAACCCTTGGTGTATATTCAAATTAGAGAATATAAATAGTAGGCTTTGGTATAGATAAGTAATTTGTTTATGCTTAGTGTGTCACTAAGTTGACAGTCTCAAAACAGAATTAGTTACATGGCAGTATCTTGGGTTACTGAAATCTTTGGTTTTCCTTCCAGTTCAAGTGAAAACAATTACAGATTAGTTTAACTGCTACTAAAATGTCTCTTTATGTAATAGTTGAATTTAAAATAATTTCAGTTTATTTTATTTTTGAAAAAAATATAATGTAAACTTGAAAATAGCTTGTTAAAAATTATCTGGTCTATCAAAAGTAAATATAAATTTTCAAATATAAGGAAAATTACATTTACAAAAACATCAAAATGCCCCCAAAAGATATCAATTTAAAGACATCTCCCATAGAAATTACTATTTCTATGAAAAATTTGACTTATAATTCACATTTTAAAATAAAATTTTTAAACACAAGCATTATATTCCCCATACTGAGATATTTATAACTATCAAATATAATTTTTATAGTGATTTTTAAAAAAGTAATCACAAAAATAAACTCTAAGATCTGCTATCAACATTACCTAACAGCATTGTTTCCCCCAAATATGTTCTAAAAAACAAGAGTTCCAGGGGCTATTAATACATTTTACTTGAAGATTGATTTCCTTGATCTAAGAAAGGTAAACCCAGTACTTAGCAATACTTCTCAGTCTTTGCTAATGTGCATTATGAACCTTTAAAAAAGTGCAGAAAATAGTTTCCTGAACGCATTTGAAACTACTTTTCCTGAAAAATCTCTTAGAACTAAAGATATACAAAACATACTGTGGGAAATGCTACTCTGGGGCATGAGGTTACTAGTGGAAAGTGACAACATTACTTATATAGGGTTAATCTTCAACTTAGTGACTAGTTCTTCAGGTCTAATCCCATCTATGATCTTCGAATTCTTTTCAAATGTGCCAAGTGGTCTTTGACGAGGCCTATCTACCTGGCTTGTTTTAAAAAGAGTATTAGTTTAGAGTTTGTGCTACACAGAAAGTTAGTTGCTCAAGTTTAACACATCTGCACTTCAGTATCTTTCTTGTTCAAAGAGATTAGGAGGAAGCAAGTTGTGATCCCAGAAACTCAAAATAAAATGAAAAACAAATGAGTAGAATACAATGAACTTATTGTGCCTATTTATTATTTTAAAAAATGCATGAATTATGTGTACTATATACATTACAATGTTAATACTATATACATTTTAATAAAGCACATGAGAATTTTAAATTAAAAGTTAAAGTGTAGTTACTTTAAAAATAAGTTAAGAACACTGCTCCTCCTATGAAATCCATTCCCCAGAAATGAGCTCATCTGATTAGTACAACTGATCTGCCAGCTGGATGGATCCCAAGTAAATTTCATACTGGCACTTGGCAAAATATCCCTGTACCCAGCATTTAACATAGAACACAAATTAAAGATAAATTCTGGGACTGCCCTGAGAGCAAAACAATTATATAGTAATATGAATATATTCAGCTTGTCCCCTTTATGCTAAATTTGCTAGATGAAGAGTTTAAATAATACTCCAAATTCTGTGCTTGAATTCTGTTTACATCTATTCTGCATTAGTCTGTTGGCATCTAACTCTGTATTAGGAAAGACTGACATCTGGTAGTAATAGCAACCCTTTACTAGGTCGGAAGTTGAAGACCATGAACCTCAAAGAAATGCAAACCAGGTTTATTACTATGAATATATAAAAATCTTTTAAAATAGCCATTCAATAGGGCTTTTCATGTAAAAGAGAAGCACCATGTGTGTGCTTTCGTGCTCATGCATTATATAATTGACCTACAAAAGTCAAGTTTTAAAAGGGGTTAAAGGGATGAATGATTAAATTAAATAAGTACTTAGGCCTGCATTCCCTTCTCCCACAAGGCTGCCACTGTCCCTTTTATAAAGCCTGGGAATGAGAGCCAAATTAGCCCTATTTAAGTGGTTATTTAATTTAACTCTCCCTTCCCTTAGTCATAATGCGGGTGGTTCTTGGGCATACATTTTTGCCTCTCAAAGAAGTTTCATATAGGCAATACTTCAGATGAAGAGCAAATAATTAATTGTATAAAAACAGTAACAACATGTATACAACATAGGAACACACAAAGTTTTTAAAATTCATCACAATCTTATTAAATCATGTAAAAACACCAGATATGTAGAAAAACAATTATAATCTCAGCTTCTATTCTTTCCTTAAGTTACGCAGTTAGGGTAATGGAGCTGGGAAAATTGAATCCAGACCACCTAGTCGGAAAGTTTATTTTCATTCTAGTACATCACAGTTTCTTTTCTTAAATAATAGTATTTTACAGTATACATAGCTTTTAGTATTATAAATACTGTATAATATATATATATATATAGGTACAAAGTGCTTTGTACTTTGAACTCGCCCAAACCTCCCTGCAGCCCACATCCAGTCTAGTTTTACATTTTGAACCTCTTTGTTCTGCCCTTTCTCTCCCTCTTTCCCTTCATCACTTGCTGAGCCTAAGTGAAGGCAGCAGTGAGTAAATGCAGCATCCGGCCTTCCAGAGCACTCATGAACTGTGATTACATCTACTCTAATTTACAGACCAGCATGCCAACACATGAACTATTTCCCTTTGCTCTCATTCTTAATGCAACAATGTCAAGGACACGGCCATTAAGAGATGACCTAGGATTATACAAGACTCATCCAGCCCAATACGCTTATTCTATCCCATTATTTTACTTCAACCCTCTGTCTATAAAAAGCCCTTTCCTTCTATGGCCAGTCTGTGAAGTCTAAGATTTTATATTCCTGGCATTTAGAGAAGGAAACTCTTCTTGTATCTTTCCCTGAAGGCATCTGAAATATACTTTGTTGACTGATTTTCAAGGTGGGAAAGATGCTCTTTCTCAAGAGGCTTTTAGATGATCTAGCCTGCTCAATAGGCTTGTCAAAAAGTCTCTTCAATAATGTCTGGACAACTCACTAGATACCAGACAGGGGAGGAAGGTGGCCTGGAGTGAGGGGCATTGAAGTTATTTACCAAGACAAAGGAAAACAACTCACGGATCAGTCAACACTATTTGGCAAGAGACCCCTTTATCTATGGTACTTTGCTTCAAGCTAAAGACACACAGTTAATGGCAGATACAAGAAAAGCATAATAGAGCAGAAAGAACAATGGCTCTACAACCAGGCAGACTTGGGTTGGAATCCTGATTCTGCTACTTACTGGCTGACCCAAGGCAAAGTCCCAATATACCTGAATCTCTTTCTTTATCTTATAATATCAATCTTGCAGAACTGATGTGAAGATTTAATATCTTATGTAAAGTACCTGGCACAGTATCTGATACATGGCAGGCACCCAATAAACAGTAGCTATAAATTTAATTTTTTAAATCACCTGTCTTCAAGAAGCTAGATAGAAGTTAGCAACTATTAGAGATGGTGGTGGAGTAATTTTTTTTAATACCTCATGAATTGCAAGAGTTAAAGAAGGAAGAGAGGTAGTGGCTGCTTGTAGGCAACAGCCCTCAAAACAGCCCTGTAATACAAAGTGGCCCAGCCAAGTCAGCTGAAGTAACTGTAGCCAAGGCATCCTTGGGGATCTTTTCCCTGAACCTCTGCAAGTTCCCACCAGTAAGACCACAATATAAACTCTCAATTTTATAACAGTATTGTCCAATAAAAATATAATGTGAGCCATAAATACTTTTAAATTTTCTAGTAGCCACATTAAAAAAGTAAAAAAAACACACACAAAAAAAAACAAAAAAAGGTGGAGTTAATTTTAATGTGTTTTATTTAACCCCAAATACCATCATTTCAACCTGTAATAAATATAAAACATTGAGTTATTTTACATTCTTTTTCCCCATACTAAGTCTTAGAAATCTAGTATGTATTTTACACTTACTGCATCTCAATTAAGTCTAGCTAGGATTCAAGTGGCCAATAGCCATACAATACCAAATCTGGGCCAAGTCCAAAGAATCTACCCTAATTCTTGTTATTCCACAATCTTACTAGGGACCTTAAAATCCTTGTTATTAAAAGATCTCACTTTTAAAATGTAAACCTCCCTAGAAAAGTAAACCTCTCTGGGAAAGCAGTAAACGAATCAGTTAACATTTCAACGGGGATCATCTCAGACAGGTTAGCCACCTGGGGAGTCAAGAGGGAGGAGGAGAAGCAAAGGATAGCTAAAATGGGGGTGTTGAGAAGGGAATCTTAAGAGAACCAAAGATGTCTTTGCCCAGTTGACAGGTTAGCCTAGATCTATGCCACTTAAAATCATCTCACAAATCTTTGAGTTTGCGAAGCCCTAGAATACTATAATCATAAGACAACTGTTGCCCGGCCAGCGTGGTTCAGTGTTTGAGCATTGACCTATGAAAGAGGAAGGCACATTTCCATTACACGTCAGGGCACATGCCCGAGTTTGTGGGCTCAATCCCCAGTGTGGGGTGTGCAGGAGGCAGCTGATCCATGATTCTCTCCCATCACTGATGTTTCTATCTCTCTTTCGCTCTCCCTTCCTCTCTGAAATCAATACAAATATATTTTTAAAAAAATAAGACATCTGTGTATTAAAAACTCATAGTCAGCTATGACAAACATATACACAAGTATATAACCAGTAACGGCTGTTGGGAGCTGTAAGAAATTGGTAGAGGAATGCCAATCAGATCAATCAACACCATTACTTGATTGAGCATTAATAGAGTATATTCCAATCAGGACAACACCTTTGAAATTCCACAAACCTGAAAGAATGTTTAATAAATAAGACCTTTGTAAGGGGTCACTAGAATAATGTAAAAGTCTGGACCATTTTTAAAAGCTGATAAATACAGGAATCTATATCAGGTGTTGTGATAATCTATGCACTTGGACAATTATGTCTTTGGTTATGTTAAGTTTGTTAAAATTCAACTATAATGGTAAACAAATTTCAATCAGGTAAGAAAAGCATGTGTCATATGGTTTGCTTTTTTGCAATTCAAGAAGTACTTTCAAAGCATGTAAAATGCAACCAGATGCTGTTGGCAAAGAATTTTACCAATTTCAAATGTGATCGATTTCCTAGAACATTACCATAAACGTGGCCTACACACTGAGTATAAAGTTTTGAAAAGCTCATATCTAATCTAATCATCTGCTCAGAGCTCTCCACTCTTTCCCGCACATTTCAATGATGGCTCGAAGTTGCAAATAAAGTAAACTTCTCAAAATGTATAGCAAATCAAAAACATACAGGGTGGGACAATGTGAAATTTAAGTTTATTCTTATATTATTATTTATTAATTATTGTATTTTTTTCCATATGAACAACTGTAAGCCTACTTTTGCACTACTCTGTATGTATGATTGAAAACTCCCTCCTCCTAAATAGATTCAGAACACACCATATAGCTAATGTCATTCTACCTAAAAATACATGTGAATGTCTGAACAAAAACAACAGGTCACTTGTATTATAATGTAAAGTTCAGTCACAAAGTGGCAGTTTTCTTCCATTTAGAAATGTTTTCTTAGTTCCAACTACTACACAAGTTTACACTCATCAATATAATATTACTTGGTAGGCTAGCCTTCCACAGTAGATGCAAAACATATTTAAATTTCAAGTTGCAACAACCCTGTGATAAAACTTTAAAAAATGGAAAACAATGCATTTGTATTCTATCTAGGAAAAATAAAAGAAGTATCTTTAATAATTGAGATTTTTCTCTGAATTGAAACAAATTTAGAAACATTTACTGATACTATGTTTACGGATTAATGGAAAAACTATACTGAAATAAAATTAACTGGCAAAATTCATTTCTCACTATTTAAACAATGTAGAGTATAATTTATTTCACATCACCACTTTTTGAAACTTTCAGACAATGGTCCTGAATTAAAATCTCAATTAACTACAATACTTAAGGACTAGTTTGTTCTAGACAAACACTGAATCCTAGTCAATACAGTACACAGACTGTTTAATATATTCCAATATTCATTTTAGGCATGCCTCCTTCCTCTTCCTAAGCAGGGATTTGGGAGTAGAGAATATAAGTAAGCAATAATCATTTATTAATTTAATATAAATCTTCTGAGCATCTCATAAGAGGACATACTGTACATATGCAATCTTTTTAAAAAATATATTTTTATTGATTTCAGAGAGAAAGGAAGTGGGAGAGAGAGTTAGAAACATCAATGAGAGAGAATCATCAATGGCTGCCTCCTGCATGCCCCACACTGGGGACCAAGCTCACAATCCAGGCATATCCCCTGATCGGGAATTGAACCCTGACCTCCTGGTTCATAGGTCGATGCTCAACCACTGAACCAGCCGACCAGGCTACATATGCAACTTAAGACATAGGTTACTCTTCATAGCAACTTAAGACATAGGTTAGTTTTATCCTAATTCTACACATGAATAAAGCAAAAAGGCTCAGAGAAGTTAAGTAACTTGCCCAAGGCCAGCAGGATTCTGAGATTTATCTTATAGTAAAACCCATCCCCTTTAGACTATCCAATGCTGACTCTTCCTTTCCTACTCCACCTTTCTCCTCATTTAAGCACAACCAACTGATCTTGCTCTCAAAATTTCTCATTCAATAACATTTGCATTTCTTCAGAAGTACTCATTTTTTATTATCACATTATAAAGAAAAAAATGGTTAAAACTATCAGGACCCAAACGGTTTAATGTTTGTTTTTCTCTCTAAAGTGTTTCATTTTCCATTCAATTATAGAAGAGTATATGTAGAGATGGCAAAATAAATTTCTAGTAGAAGGCTCCTCAACACTGATGTGGGACAAAAGAAAAAGATGTTCTAAGGCTGTGCTGTCCAATTTGGTAGCCACTAGTCACATGTGACTACTGAGTACTTGAAACATGGCTAGTCCAAATTGCTATGTGCTATAGTGTAAAATGCACACAGGATTTCAAACACTTGATGTATAGAAAAAATAAATTATCTCATTAATCTTTCATTAATATTTCTAACCAATATTTTATTAATATTGATTACATGTTGGAAGGTATTTTTAAATTGTACTAAATATATTTTAAAATTTCATGTTTTTTTTTAATGTGGTTACTAGAAAATTTTAAATTATGTATTTTTAGGGAAGGGACAATAGTACTCTAGGGCCCTCTTATGAAACTTCAAACTATGCAGGTAATTTGCCCAAAAGCCATCTCATCGCCCTGTACAAAAATCATCCCTGAAGAGAAAGCCCAAACTCTTGTGATTAAACCTCTTTTTAAAAAAATGTAGTGGGTGATCAAAAGAAAAACACTTTGGGGAAACCCATATAATTATTCTGATTAGAAATAGTGAATGTCAATTCTTATAATAACAAGTCAAATAAGTGAAGCCTTCTCTTCCATACTCCCCCAAAATCTTAAAAGCCATCATTCCAACTTCCAGTTTCATATACTTTCATGAACATAATATCTTTACTGCTTAAGACTTGTGTAAGATATTACAGTCTTATTGGGGTGATCACTTGTAAGGTACATTAAGTGTCTAATCACTATGTGGTACACCTGAAACTAACATAATATTATTATGCCAACTCTAATTAAAAATAAATTTTAAAAAAAGATAGTAGGGTCTTCATTCTGAATACTGATTCTAGGTACAGTAGTAGACTCAGAGATATTGGGGTTAATGTGCACTGACTTTAGGATGCACCTAGAAATTACTGGTTCCAATACATCCCTGAAATCCATTTGTATTTTTAATCATTTGATCCTCCTCCTCCTCTCATTAGAGGACCTAAGGAATTTCAGGCAATTGACATTTCTATTTAATCAACATTTCACTCTCTATAAACCATAATCTCCGGAAAAAAGCACTAAAAGCTTTTAAAAAATATCCATAAGTTAAAAGAAATATTACATGGTTTCATAAAAATTGAACTACAATCCTATATATTAAAAGGCTAATATGCAAATAGACCAAATGGTGGAACAACCGAACAACCAGTCACTGACATGCTCTGACCACCAGGGGGTGCATGCAGAACATGGCAGGTGTTGGCAGCAGGCGGCAGAGCACTGAACGTGGTGGACGTTGGCCACAGTGGGACGGTGGAGCAAGTGAGCAGGGATGCCAGACCAAGGTGGGGCGCTGGTTGCTGTCATCGGGGTGAGCATCTGGTGGTTACTGAAAATTCTTTGCTCCCGGTGCTCACACCTGCTGCCGGTGCCAGCCCTGCTCGCACCCACTGCCAGCGCCCGGTGCCAGCCCCAATCACCCCTCAGGGCTTCTCCACCTCCCCCTGTGCCCAAGGGGCTATCAGGGCAGCAGCTGCCACTCGTATCCGCTGACAGCGCTGACCCTGCTTGCACCTGCAGGCCCCAATCGCTCTGTGCCATCAGCAGGTGCGAGCGGGGCTGACGCCATCAGTGTGTGGGAGCAGCAGTGGCAGGAGCAGGGTAGACAGGGGGCCAGGGGCCATCACAGGAGGGGCCAGGCAGGGGCTCAGAGGATGGGCCGAGACCCACTCCTGTGCCCACCGCAGTCTTGTGGCCCACAGTTCCTTTCAAGGGGCATGAATTCGTGCACTGGGCCCCTAGTCCTATCTAATAAAGAGGGAATATGCTAATTGACTACCCTGTCCTCGAAGATGGCGGCGCCCACAGCCAATAAGAAGAGAATATGCTGCTGAAACCGGTTTGGCTCAGTGGATAGAGCGTCAGCCTGCAGACTGAAAGGTCCCAGGTTCGATTCTGGTCAAGGGCACGTACCTTGGTTGCGAGCACATCCCAGTAGGAGGTGTGCAGGAGGCAACTGATCGATGTTTCTCTCTCATCGATGTTTCTAACTCTCTATCCCTCTCCCTTCCTCTCTGTAAAATATCAATAAAATATATTTAAAAAAAAAAAAAAAGAAGAGAATATGCTAATTGACTGCCCCGTCCTCAAAGATGGAAGTGCCCACAGCCAATAAGGAGGGAATACGCTAATTGACTGCCATGCCCTCAGAGATGGCAGCACTCACAGCCACAAGATGGCGGCGCCCAGTCCCCTCAGCCCTGTCGGGGTGGCAGGCGGGCGTGGGCGCTCCATGCGCCTGCCTCTGGAGTCCCCTAGTTCCCTCAGCCGCCCAGGGCTGCCTGAGGCACAGGCAAGCCTCAGATTGCGGCTGCCCAGCTGCCCAGGGCCGTCTGAGGCTCAGGTAACCAGGGCCAGCTGAGGCTTGCAGTGCCGGCAGTGGCAGCAACAGAGATGTGATGGGGCGTCGCCTTCCCCTGATCGCCAGGTTGCCTCCCGCCCCTGAGGGCTCCCGGACTGTGAGAGGGGGTAGGCTGGGCTGAGGGGCACCCTTCCCCGCCCCCCTCCGCTCCAGTGCATGAATTTTCTAGTTTTTTAATAAAAACACTGTCACCATGAAACACAGCTAGTCCCCAAGCAGTTTAAATCAACTTTATAAAACACTAAATTCAAAGTTTTCCAGTAAATACCTTGGACCTATTCCTATTAAAACTGATTTAAAAATAGATCAAAAGACATTTTATACTCATAGTAAGATAAAAAGCAATTATATTTTACTTAGACCCCACCACCACAATAATGAATCTTTTCAGTTCCTCAGAAGGATGGGTTATAGAAGGCTTTACTTTGAAAAGACTAGGCTATCTTGAAAACTGCCTTCTAAAACTGTTGTCATACCAAATGCCATAGCCAAATATTCAAAAAATAAAAACAAATCTGATAGATTCCATTCAGAGTCCTTGGTATGATGCAACAGAGATAAAATGCATTCTTGATGGCTAAAATCTTATTGGATAAGTGAGTTTCATTACAAAATAGATTAAAACACTAACATTTCTAATATGACAGATTTCTTCCTTGACTGTGCCTTATGAAATGGCCCACTTTCTTGAAAATAATGAAAAATTAGGGCCATAAGTTCTATAAACTATTTTACTGAAACAAATGACCTAAAACTTTCTTTTCACTGGTGGGTGAAACTGTTTCTCATTTAAATACGTTCCCTTCCAAAATAAAATGTCAAAGCAGCCAAATACATCTAGTTTGAATTTCAACATAATGTTCCTAAACATGTCAGAAACATTTACCATATACATAACTTGCATCAGTGAAGAGCATGCAAAACCTGGAATACACAGATCAACATAGCTTTTTGTCAAGAAAACAAGATAGTTCATGACATTCCAGACTTTTTAAAGAACTTCTTCACAAAACTTTCCTGAATTCAATGGAAGATTTAAAGAAACAAAAACAAAGACAGGTACCAACTATTTCTTGAAAAGCAGTTTCAAATCCTTAAGAGATTGAGGTCTCTCATCCTTTCTAAACCCTGCTCTAGGGAAGGTCAAAAGGAATTCTGGGAAATACCCACACTTCAGAATTGCCTGAATGGGTTAAGATGGCTGATTATGTGGTAAATTATAAAAGGACTGGACCAGGTCCTGGCCGGTGTGGCTCAGCTGGTTAGAGAGTCATCCCCTGCACAAGGTCAAAGGCTGGATTCCGGGTCAGGGCACATACCTACATTGTGTTTTGATCCCCAGTTGGGGAGCATACAGGAGCAACTGACAGATCTCAGTCTCTCCCCACCACCCCACCTCTTCCTTTCTCTCAAAAAAAAAAAAAAAAAAAGGCACTGGACTGACCGTCAGGAGCCACAATTGTGAGTCTAGAACATGTCACTTCATTCTATCCAAGTCCTTCCTTTCATACATAAAATGAGGTGAGGGTTCCAAAAATTCTATGACTCTAGAAATCATTCCCCTCTTTACTCCTATTTAACTCTCCAAATTTTAAAGTTTACAGAAAATTCCCACTTCCAGTCAATATAGAAAGCCTGCACGAACATTATGCATTTACAACATTATGAATTTATTTCATACCATTGACTGTACATTTAAAAATGGTTATGATGGTAAATTTAATGTTATGTATATTTTACCACAATAAAAAAATACTGGAAGACAGCAGACCCCAGCACTCCAAGATGGCATCAGTTGTACCGGTGAAGGAGAAGAAATGCATGGATGTAACATAGGGGAGTACCAAGCTGGATACTGATACAGGATTTTGTCCCTAAAGACACTGGTGGAGTATTTTAAATAGATTATTACCTGTATTACAACAAGCATGTCAATGTGAACAAAGGAGCATGCTAGGGTTTCTATGGTGCTGGCAGCTTACATGCTTTTCAGCTACTACCTTTCTTACAAGGAACTCTAATAAGTAGCAGCTATGCAAGTAACAATGAAGAGGGCCCAGTATGAAGGGCATCCTTCTTTGCACCTCTCCTTGAGGAACTTGATCATTGCTGAATCCTTTCATATCCTAATTGAGAATAATGACCAATAAAACATGACTGGTACAAAATAAAAATATATTGGAAATTTAAAAAACAGGACTCGCCACCCCAGCCCACAAAATATGACTATTATTTATAGTTTCTGCATAGTAATTACATACTACCAAATACCATTCAAAAAAAGATAAAAGACCAAGTCTAGTAACAGCAAGCTTAGAGTCAGTCAGGAAATCCCAAAATCTGAGAGAAAAAGTTAAGATTTGGGTAATGAAAGGAGAGTCAACAAAACAATGTCAAGTACTGAAAAAGTAAAAGTAAAGTTTTAGAAGAATCCAGTTCTAACTGGCATAACAGGGTAGAAACATAAACATGGAAAAGGCTGACCATTCCTGACCTCTTCTTTGCTTCCCTACTAGGTGTTTTCCTGTGGGAGCACTTCTCAGCTGGAATTTGCTTTGTTAGCATGCATCATTTCATAAAAGTTATTTGTCACTACCTAGGATAAGATATGAGTGAAAGATTACAATGACCACCTCCCACTTTCCGTAGCTCTGCCATAAGTGGAAGGGAAGCTGGGAAAACACACTCTAATAAAAAGACACAATGGATATGGAAACCATACTTAGGAGAACAGGGCTGGTTATTTCCCCAGCTTGTTCTGAGCCTAAAGCTATATCTTTTATGCAGCAATTCACCACCAGGTGTAGGCAGGCCAAGTCTTGATTCAGGAATTTAAAAATAAATAATGAAAAATATTTCTGGAATAATATACAAGAAAGCTGAGTGTTGAGGGAGGGGAGTGACAATTTACTTTTCACTGTATACTCTTTCATGCCTTTTGGATTTTTTTTCCACACCCTTATATTTTATACTCAAACACTAATTTTAAATATTTAAAAATAAAATTGATTTTATAAAAATATGACTTCAATAGTAAGTTTACCTTAGAAACCAAGTTAATAAAATCATTCTTGCTTTTAAAAATCTCAGTGAGCCCTAGCTGGTTTAGCTCAGTGGATAAAGCGTTGGTTGGCCTGCAGATTGAAGGGTCCCGGGTTCAATTCTGGTCAAGGGCACATGCCTGGGTCGTGGGCTTGATCCCCAGTAGGGGGCGTGCAGGAGGCAGCTGATCAATGATTCTCATCATTGATGTTTCTCTCTTCCCTCTCCTTTCCACTCTGAAATCAATAAAAATATATTTTAAAAAACAACAACTCAGTGAGAGTGCTCTTTACATTTCTAATTTTTAAAATTTTAATTGCATTTTATGCCCATGAAGTATTAATTTTATTAAGTTACTTTTGAATAAATAAGCTACTTTAAACATTATTTAATGCTTAAAATTTTTAAGCATAGAAAGCAAGTTTTTCACTGCAATATTTTAGAAGTTAGTTTGTCAAATCTGGTACTTTCTTCCATCCATTTATAAAATCACTATGTGCTAGTGCAACATCCTTTTTTGTTACATGTCCTGTTAAAGGGGGCTACAAACACACAAAAATGGCCATCATGCCTGTAAATAAGCTATAAGTTAACATTAGAGGAGCCAAATCTCATATTGGTTGTTTTATTATGCAAATATACAAAGTCTTACTGGATTGGATTCTCCACTAAATTTACAGAGCAAAAACAAATGATTTTGCATGTGCTACTTTTGACATTTCTAATTGTTTTCTTATACACACTTACCACATGTTTACTTTTGAAGTTCTGAGATGAACCACTAAATGTTATTAAAGGGAAACTTTAAAATGGCACAATGACTTCTTGTAATGACAGCATGCAATATTTAATATTGCAATGCTCAATGTTTTCAATTATTTCTTTTTTTTATTCTACAAAAGTTTAAAATCAAACACAAAAACACAGTATAGGGAAGCAGTTTCATTTAGAAACAAAGACTATTCTTCAGCCAAAATATTGACTATAAGTCATTTCCAAATGCACAAATGAAAACAAATCCAAAGATTAGACAATTAGGTAATAACTGACAAGCAATAAAAATGAAAGAAAATTAAGAAATAGTCAAGTTTCTAATGTATTTTATATATGGTACCATCAAGATTTGCTGAATCTACCTAATATCTAGTAGTACAAGTGCATCTTCCCACTGTCACAAATCAGAGTATTAGAAATGGAGTAAAATGCAATATTTATATTTTTATCCCATGATCAAATGTTCCTTCAACCCCTGCAGTGTTCAGTGAGATGTATAGAGATCTGCTTCCAAAATATCCCATTCCTCCCTTTCTAACCTCAAAGCCACTGCCTTAGTTCACTTGCTTATCTCTAAATACCTCCTAACTTGTCTCTTTGCCAAAACTATCACAACATTCTTCACAACACCAAATCTGATTATGCCTCTCTCATCAGCTAAAATAAGTGCCACGAGTAAAATCTAAATTTTTTAAATAGCACCCAGGGCCTTCATGATCTGATCCTCTCAACCTTACCTTTCCCCCTCGTCTTCCCACTGATCCATCAATCCATAGACCTACATGCTTATGCATGTTCTATATCTTGGTCTGTAACATCCTCCTCTTCAACATTTGAGAGATTCTCTAAAGATCAACTCAAATGACATCCTCCTCCATGAACTGTGTCTCCCCAATGAGATAAATATTTCCCTTCTTTATGCCTACCTGCACTTCCTTTAAATCACTGTTATACATAATTCTCGGGCTGGTGTTGGCATCCTATATAATAAAAGCCTAATATGCTAAGTGTCTGGTCCACTGGTCAGCCATTCAACCAATCAAAGCGTAATATGCTAATGATATGCCAAGGCAGTGGTTCTCAACCTTTCTTTTTTTTTTTAATATATTTTATTGATATTTTTACAGAGAGGAAGGGAGAGGGATAGAGAGCTAGAAACATCTATGAGAGAGAAACATCGATCAGCTGCCTCCTGCACACCTCCCACTGGGGATGTGCCCGCAACCAAGGTACATGCCCTTGACCGGAATCGAACCTGGAACCCTTCAGTCCGCAGGCCGACGCTCTATCCACTGAGCCAAACCGGTTTCAGCAGTTCTCAACCTTTCTAATGCCGTGACCCCTTAATACAGTTCCTCATGTTGTGGTGACCCCCAACCATAAAATTATTTTCGTTGCTACTTCATAATTGTAATTTTGCTACTGTTAATGAATCGTAATGTAAATATTTGTGTTTTCCGATGGTCTTAGACTGTGGGTCGTCTAAGACAATCGGAAAACACAGATATTTACATTACAACTCATAACAGTAGCAAAATTAGTTATGAAGTAGCAACGAAAATAATTTTATGGTTGGGGGTCACCACAACATGAGGAACTGTATTAAAGGGTCATGGCATTAGAAAGGTTGAGAACCACTGTGCTAAGGCCACTCAATCGCTCACTATGATGTGCACTGACCACCAGGGGCAGACGCTCAAACTGGTAGGTTAGCTTGCTGCTGGGGTCCGACCGATCAGGACTGAGCAAGATGGGCCGGACATGCCCTGGAGCCTTCCGGGGTCCCTCTTTGGCTGGCCAACCTCCCGCATTTCTCCCTGGCCCCAATCGTGCACCATGGGGTCCCTCAGCCTGGCCTGCACCCTCTTGCAATGGAGAGCAAGTTTTGGCCCAATCCCACAGGCCAGGCTGAGGGACCCCACTGGTGCATGAATTCGTGCACTGGGCCTCTAGTCAGTTATGGTATCTCTCTTCCCTACTACAAGTCTTGTCTGGTTCATATATGTTTCCCATAAAATGCTGAAAACATACCACCATTCAAATAATGTGAACCTCTATTCTCTAGAATGTTTTCATTCTAATAAAGGGATATGTAAATATCTACCATATATATTCACAATAAAATTAAGGGGTAAATTTTATAAAGTATGAATTATATCTTAATTTTAAAATAACATTAGGGTAAGTGGTACAAAAAAATTAAAGATAATCCTTTCATATACTTCTTCAACAGGCAACTCTTTAATAGGTAATAATGTTGTTTTTAAGATGGTAAATATCATCTTGGGTTGGCTGAAAAAATTATTGGGAACTGAGTTCTCTTTATTTTAAAAGTATAGGTATGGAGAGAAAAAAATCGAACCATCTCTATTGACTTAAGACCTTATAAACTAATTTATAAACTGGTTCCTCTTGTCTAAAACCTAGGGAAATGATCATCATAAAGCCTTCTTTTGCTTATCTAAGTCTTCTCCATAAAATGGGGTATTTAAAAAAAAAATTAGACTCACCCATGACTTGCAAAGGATAAGATCAAAAACTGCCTCCTGATTGCTACCTGAATGATGAAAGCATCTTTACTCTGCCTCTTTAAGCAAAGCAACCTAAACCAGGTTTAGTGCAACTATTCTTCCTTCCTCAACCTCCTTTTGCAAAAGCAGTTCTATTTTAGAAACTAGGTCCACCTAAGTTGTTTTAGTTGTTCTCATGTACATGAGTACACACAAACACACTTTTTTTCCTGGTGTCTTTTCTAAAAATTGAGATAAAATTCGCTCTTAAATTGTACAAGTTCTAGAACTTTTTCATCACCCCTAAGGAAAAACCAGTATCTAGTAAGCAGTCACTCCCTATTTCTCCAACCCCCATCCCTTAGCAACCACTAATCTGCTTTCAGTCTCTTTGGATATGCTTATTCTGTACACTTCATATAAATGGAACCATACAATATTGGCCTTTTGCATCTGGCTTCTTTTACTTAGCATAGTGCTTTCAAGGTTCATCCATGTTGTAAAATGTATCCGTACTTCACTCCTTTTTATGATTGAATAATATACCATTGCATAGATATATCACACTTATTTATCCATTAGTCAGTTGATAGACATTTGGGTTGTTTCCACTTTTTGGCTATTATGCTATCAACATTGGTGTACAAGTCTTTTGTGTAAACATATGTTTTCACTTGAGTATATACCTAGGAGTAGAATTACTGGGTCATAATGATAACTTATATGTTACTATTTTTAACTATCAAACCACATTAACTTTTGGAAGAATAGCCAAACTGTTCCATTTTACATTTACACACGTTTTTAAAGGGCAGTGACAGCACTATTTTTATTTTCACATTTCCATTGAAAGCAAATTGTCCTATCTGTAGAGAAAAATATTTCCTTTGGGACCCAGGGTGCTTAGAAGTTAAAATAAATTCAAGGCTTTACCAGATAGACTAAATGTCTTCAAAGCATAAAGATGTAAAGCAATACATCAAACCCCTATTACAGCAAAGTTTATTCTAGTCACCAAAGGGGTTAAATATGCAAATATTTAAAAATGGAAGAGGAAAAGGACAACTCTCAAGTTTATACAGTCAGCCAATAACTATGCACTGATCTCTACTCACAGCAACTTTCTCCTCAAAATCTCCAAATAGATGTCTAGTAGACATTTCAAACCTAACATTCCTCAAACTGAACTCCTATTCTCTCCCACACCCCAAACTTGTTTCTCCTATAACGTTTGCTTAGACTCCAAACTTTAGTGACAAGTTTGACTTCTTTCTCTCACATCTACCCCCACATCCCAGTTAGTAAATCCTGTTGCCTCCAAATTAAATATACCTAGAATTCAATCTATAATACCATCTCTACCAGACACGTTCTCTCTCACCACAATTAATGCATCAGTATGCTCTAGTGTCAAAACACAGCCAGAAGAATTTTTTTAAAACCTATGTCAGATCATGTCCCACTTCTGTTCAAAGCCATCCAGTGGCTTCCCAACACCCATCCTCATTTTGTTTCATCCATGCCACAAACATTTGGGCCTCAGGGCCTTTGGGCTTGTTGTTCCTTGTCGCCATGATCTTCTCCTTGATATGAGATACATTCTCAAATCTTTGCTCATGTGTCATCTTCTCAGTGAGGACTTCACCTCGCCATTATATTTAAATTTGTCATTACCCTCAAACACTCCCTTTATCTTCCTTCCCTGTTCTACATTTCTTCATAACATCCACGCCCACACAACATACACTCTACTTGTTTTTTTTCTATTTACCTCCAAGAATATAAACTCCATTAGGGCAGGAGGGTTGTCTGTTTTGTTTACTGCTGAATTTCCAGCACTTAGAACAGGGCCTGCCACATAATAAGTGCTCAATAAGTATTTGTTGAATGAATAAGTGAACAAAAGAAACATAAAGCTGCTCAAAAAAGAAAAAATCTGCCCTAACTGGTTTGGCTCAGTGGACAGAGCATCGGTCTGCAGACTGAAGGGTCCCAGGTTCTATTTCAGTCAAGGGCACATGCCCGGGTTGTGGGCTCAATCCCCAGTAGGGGGCGTGCAGGAGGCTTCTGATCAATGATTCTCTCTCATCATTGATATTTCTATCTCTCCTCTTCCTTCCTCTCTGAAATCAATAAAAATGTATTTTTAAAATAAAAGATCTAAACAGAGGTCAAAAAAATATTTATAAGGAATTAATATACTAAACATAAAGTTGGGGTGACAATGGAAAGCACCATTTCTAGAAAAATATGCCACAATGTTTTTACAGTCTGCTTGCAGTGGTCACCAACCGGTGGTCATTGAGGTCTGAAAGGTTGGCGACCGCTGGTTTAAGGAAACCTTTGGAGCAGCCGTCGCCAACTGGTGGTCCACGGACCACTGGTGGTCCATGAGGTCTGAAAGGTTGGTGACCGCTGCTTAGGGAAACCTGTTATCCTTGCTCATTTCATTGTTTTTGAAAAGGATCTGTCCATCATCCATTGCCAAGGTCCTTTAGCTTCTGAAGAACTGAAACTCTGGGAGTTGACAAGTTCTTGGAGTGATAATGTCCTCTTCTCAACTGACACACATATGTTGAGCCAAGGACTTTCATGGCCTTGGGCTTCTATTAGGCCCAATCGCAATACCTTCACATAGTACAATCACAGATTTCTTGGCCACCTTCCAACTAAAACCATTAGTTGTTGAATTCACTTCCTTTGGAAGTATAATCACGGCATCTTCAAACTGTGGCAATGAATCTTAAGACAATCTATCCCACCCCCTCACATATTTACATATGAGAAAACTAAAAAAGAAAAAAAGAAAGTGACTTGCTCCAAAATATCTTGAATAATTACATTAAGTATTTTCAAATAGTAGGTGATAAACATAGGTAATTCCAAGAGTATTCAGACACTTTGGAACAAACTGTTTAAAATCCAAAACCAAACAATGTTATTTACAAAAATTAAGTAGAAATGATTATATATCCTAATATCAACAACTCTATCTATCCATACATTCGCTTTAAAAATCATAACAGAGGTATCAACAGAACTATATTCTAGCATTCAGCAAAGTAAATGATGGACAAATTTAGATTTTTTTAGAAATGTAAACCTCTTCCCAAAAGGAGACTTTCCTTGTCCAGTGATGGGAATGATGAGGATTTCTAAAGTCTTTTTTCAAATAGCAACTTTCCCAAGCATTACTAGCTTCAAAATAGCAATATAAGTATGTTTCTATGAACTAGTCATTTTTATGTGGGGTTCAGAAACCCCACCTCTGTAATATTCTAATATACCTCCTAGGGAGGTATGTCCTTGGCACTATTAGTAATAGGGGTATGTATGTTCTAGCCTTTAAGAGCCTTACAATGGAAAGAGATTGTGAACCACTGTTATAAACTATTTCCTGTCATCTATAATAATAAAAGCATAATATGCTAATTAGACCAGATATCCTTCCGGATGACCTTCTGGATGTAACCGCAGCGGGTGGGGGCCAAAGCAGAGGCAGCCACGGTGGTGGGGGCCAAGCCCCTTGCACGAATTTCGTGCATCCAGCCTCTAGTGTTACAGAAAAAGATTATTTTCATGGACAGTAATTTCTTGCCATAACTCTTTCCATAGCCTGCACCTAGTGAAATCCTACCCTGTCTTTCAAAGCCCACCCCTGTTCCTCTTTCCTGGGGATCTTTTTCCGACCACTCCATCTATGGTGCTGTTTTCTTGACCAGATGACCTGTGACATTTGTTATCTGTACCAGTCATTTAGCATACATCACACACTGTCAAGTAACATCTTTTGTACTGTCATCTTAGTTGTTGCTACCTTCTCTGTGTTTGACTGGAAAGTCAAGTCAGAATTCCAAGGAGTTATATACGTAATTGGTATCCCTATGGAATTTTCTGGAAGATATCACATTAATTCTCTTACACATAAAGGGGAAGAGTCAGAAGTTCTAAAAAAGTGATTGAGTTTGAAGTACACAGCACAACCATCACTGAACTTTAATTTTAGAAGCTTTTGGTTATACAAAACCAGTAATTTCGAATCTTTCAAAGTAATAAGAATGCCTTTTAAGGTTGAAATGTTTAAAAAAAACAAAAACACACTCAAATTGTAATCAGGTATTAAATACCTCTTAATTGAGCAGGTACATGCATTCAAAAGTATTAGTATTTATATGTGAAGTATGGTACTTATTTGGTCTACAGTGCATACTTGGTGTGTATGCGAAGTTAAGGTTCCCCCAGGCCCTCAGACTGGCACATGATTGAATTTTACTGTTCTGTGGACATGGGATATTACTGCCATATCAAAAAGTACTGCTACCTAAATATATGTAGGAGCAAGCAAAATGCAGAAAGACAACTAACAAACTCCACCCCAACCCAAACGGATCCCCCCCACAACCATTGCAAACACAGCATAAAACCCTTCAATAATTCAACATATCCTCCCATGAAGTAGCATATTCTAAGCAACATGAAATAATTCACTTCAATGTTTCAATAATAAACTTTCCTTGTGGTTTAAATTAATATATAATATAGCAAAAGGAACAAAGAAATGAACATTATAGACAAAATCAATTAACAAATACCGTGTTTCCCCGAAAATAATACATCCTCCGAAAATAAGACCTACTTCCAGGTTTCCTTCTGAGTGAAATATAAGGCATCCCCCGAGAATAAGGCCCCCAGGCTCTGTCTCAGAATGAAAATTAATTTACCATAAACTGGTCGCTAGGGCCGCCCCGACTAGTGTCTAGCAACCAGTGACGTTACGCGGAGTCCTGACATCACTGCTGTGTGGAGGCAGAGCGGAGGTTGGAGTGAGCGGTGAGTGCGGGGTGGGAGAGAGGAGGAGACTTTCGTAGATGCATGTAGAAGAACAGGAGGATTAGAGCAGACGGGACGTGGCGAAGGTGGTGAGTGCTGGTCTGTCTCTGGTGACACTACCTGATGCTCGCGGCCGCCTTCATGATGACTGAAGGTTCTCAGTCAGTGGCAGACCCTGCTCCAGCCCAGATCCAGGCCCCAGCAAGCCCAGTGACAGTCCCCAGGAAGGCCCCAGGGGGTAAATGTCTGATAAAGGGGTAGGAGGGATGTCTGGTGAAGGTGTTCAGTGGCACAGGGGTGGGGGGAGGGGGATCACTTAAAATGACACAGGAGGATCAGAGGGGGCAATCAGAATGACACAGGAGGATCAAAAGGGGTTACTAAAATGGTAATCCCCCCTCTGATTCTCCTGTGCCATTTTGATTTCCCCCTCTGATCCCCCCTGTGTCATTTTGAGTGATCCCTCTCCCCCCACCTTGATACCCCAATTCCTTTTTTTTTTACCCCTAGAAATGAGCGCAAAAAGAAAAAGCTACTCCGTGGAGTACAAGAAAGGAATCGTGGAAGACTCTTGGGGCCAAAATCTTACTGCTTTCTGCAAAGAGAAGATGTTGAGTATCCGATTGGTCCGAAAATGGCGAGCAGAGTATGGGTAACCTCATTGAACAAGTGGACAAGGGAAATGCTAAAAAGCGCAAGAGTGATTCAGGTCGGCAACCATTATTTTCTGAGCTGGAAGACCTGATCTGTGAATGGGTTGTTGACAGGAGAGCAAAGGCTTTGGTTGTGAATAGGGCTCAGATTCAAGAATTTGCCCTTGCAATGTCACCACAGTTTGACATAGCCCCCGAAGACTTCAAAGCATCACAACACTGGCTGGATAATTTCCTTCAGCAAAGTGAACTGTCTTTAAGAAGATCTACAACATTGTTTAGGTTGGAAGATACTCAAGTTATTAAGCGAGCACTTGCATTCAAGTCCTTTATTGATGATGCTGACTTCTCTAAATACAATCTTTCCAACATGATTGCTATGGATGAAACTGCAGTGTTTATGGGCCAATCATCTCAAACAACAATTGAACAGCAGGGTGCCTCCTTAGCGTACATTCCCTCCACTGCTTACGAAAGTGCACGTGTTTCCTGTATTTTGGCAATTCGTCTGGATGGCACTAAAATCCCACCTTTAATCATTTCTAAGGGCAAGAAGGAAAAGATTGAACGTGTTTTGGGCGTTTTTATTCTTGAAACTGAAAAAGCCTGGGCCACACAAGCAGTTATAAGGAAGTGGGTCGATTGAATGCTGCCGCTTGTTATGCGAGGGAGCCAAAGAGGTCTGCTAGTCTGGGATGCAGCCAGCACTCACTGCGCTAAAGACATGAAGACATTTCTTCACGAAAGAAAAATAGATCAGATAATGATTCCCGCAGGAATGACGGCCTATCTCCAGACTCTTGATATTGCAATAAACAAGCCATTCAAAGACAATTTGCGCACGGAAATTAATGACTACATTGAAAATAGAATGGAGAGAAATCAGCGTGGAAACTTTGTGAAACCTAAACTGCAAGAAGTTGTGACTTGGGTGAAGAATTCATGGGAGAAAATCACTGACAGTTGCATTGCAAATGCACTGCGAGCAGGCTACCTTGACAAGAAGTACTCATTTAAAGACAGTGCTATTGCTAAACATGAGAGATTTGGTCCACTGATTCTCAAAGAAATGGAGTCACAAGAAATTCACCAGGAAATTCAGGAATTGGATTGTTATGATGATGTTCCAGAAGATGATGACATGATTGTCATTGAATAAATGAGTAAATTCTTGATACTGTAGGATTCACAGTTTGTCTGGTTTGTGTTGACAACTACTGTACTACTGTACCATATACAGGTAATAAATTTCCTTTATTTTCATTTAACAATAAATGTGTACCGAATTCTTCTTCATGGAAAAATAAGACATCCCCTGAAAATAAGACCTAGCGTGTCTTTGGGGGCAAAAATTAATATAAGACACTGTCTTATTTTCAGGGAAACACGGTATTTGAAGGTCCATATCATACATAATTCCTGATTTTAGTGAAATCTCAATCCTATTTATCCACTTCATCACCCTCTTAAAAAAATAAACAAAAAAAACACCAATGTTTTCCAGCAGAGTCAGAAATATCATTCTAATCTTGGTTCAAGTATTTTTGTGCAGTTTCCAGCAAGAATGGGCTTAAATGCATTAGCAGTAAGCATAGTGTTTAAAGGAAATTGGCCCTGGGCTCAAATCTTGGCTCTGCCACTTATTAACTGTACTAGAGGCCAGGTGCATGAAATCCATGCACCGGGGGGTGTGTCCCTCAGCCCAGCCTGCACCCTCTCCAATCTGGGACCACTAGAGGGATGTCCGACTTCCCGTTTAGGACTGCTGGCTCCCAGCTGCTCGCCTGCCTACCTTCCTGATTGCCTCTAACCGCTTCTGCCAGCCAGCCTGATCATCCCCTAATGACTCCCCTGCCAGCCTGATTGATGCCTAACTGCTCCCCTGCCAGCCTGTTTGCCCCTAACTGCCCCTCCCCTGCACGCCTGGTCCCCCCCAACTGCTCTCCCCTGCAGGCCTGGTTCCCCCGCAACTGCCCTTCCCTGCAGGCCCGGTCACCTCCAACTTCCCTCTTCTGCCGGCCTGGCCACCCCTAACTGCCCTCCCATGCAGGCTTGATCGCCCCCAACTGCCCTCCCTTGCAGGCCTGGTTCCTCCCAACTGCCCTCCCCTGCTGGCCATCTTGTGGTGGCCATCTTATGTCCACATGGGGGCAGCCATCTTGTGTGTTGGAGTGATGGTCAATTTGCATATTACTCTTTTATTAGATAGGATGGTCTTGGGCAAGTTACTTAACTTCAGATAATTTATATCAAGTGCTTAACATAATCCTTGGCAGGTTTTAAGGGGTGAAAAAAATGGTTACTGATTAAATAATAACAACAAAGATCTTCTTATCATAACAATTTCAAAGCTTCCTTTCAATACAAATTGTCAAAGTTCCTTTTTATCTGGCTTTGATAGGCCTATTCCAGGTGTGCTAAACCTCCACTGACCTATACAGATTCTACTATCTCCAGTTCTACCCACAGCTACTATCATTGGCATTTTCTGGAAATTTGGAAAAACTTGACCAAAAAAAGAAAGAAAGAAGAAGACAAGAGGCCACTTGAGTAAACCAAAACAACAACAAAATCCACTCTGAAAAAAATGAATTCACTCATGTAGGAATCACTGCCTTAGAAACTGAGACAAAGTAAAAATGCAAGAGAAAGAAAATAATCACCGCTTAAAACTCTACCTCTAGTTAAGCAGATGATCTGTTTGATGATTTTAAGCCCAAATAAATTTTAAACATCATTACTAGCTGCAAAAGCCATCAATAACCAGAGCCACTAATGATGCATGCCTCATTGAAATAATTTTACCACTTTTAATAATGACTTCACCATCGCTAAGCTATTTTTAAATATAAAGTCTCAACAACTTAGTTTCTCCTTTCCCATGCATTTCAACAAGTAGTGAATTAGTTCTTCATCATGTGCCTATGCCTCCTGCTGGGAAGCATAATTAAAATTAAGCAAGCAACAATTCCACTCAGTACTAAGATTCTGCCAGATCCTTCAATGAAGCTGAGCCTGGTTTCTCAAAGTCAGATGAGAGTTCCCTAAGAAAAACTTGGGGCTGCTCAACCTGATGTTGGCCATTCAGTAGATGGCACTCTTCCCTTTGAGCCCAAATTAGACAACCTCAAAGAACCATGTTCTTTGACATTCAGGTGTGATACAAAGCAGGAATTCTCTCTTCAAAGCACTTAACTGATAGTCACAATCCCTCCAGAAATACATTCATCAAAAGCTGATGACCCAATCAGACACTTTTAAAGAGCCCCGAAAAGTTCAGATTATAAAACATCAAACACAACATAAAATCACCTAACTTAAGTGATTACCAAGTGACCAGCTTCTCAGAGCCTTCACTATGTCAAGCAGATACACTGTTCTTATTCAGGCTTAAAATGCTCCTTCCCTATTACATTCTATTATAGAAGTGACCAGATCCTTGTCTATCTATCAAATATTTCAGTGGTCAATAACCAGATCCTTGTCTATCTATCAAATATTTCAACAATATTTAATGATATTTAATGATAACAAAGTGTGTAGAGAACTATAATTTCTGTCATTATCAACATTCACTAAGACTAATAAAAGATGTATTACTTTCAACATTTTTTATTTAAAATAATTTGTGATAACCCCTTAAAAATCAAACATCCTCATACAAAATTATTACAGATACTAGGGGCCCAATGCACGAATTTGTGCACCTTGAAATGTGGGCCGCGAGGCTGCAATGGGCACAGGGGCGGGTCTTGGCCCATCCTCTACACCCCTGCCCGGCCCCTCCTGCCGCAGGCCCCAGTCCCTGTCTCTGGCAGCCTCGCTCCCACCTGTGCCATCAGCAGGTGCCAGGTGAAGCTCCTAAGGGGCGATTGGGGCTGGCGCCAGGTGCCGGCAACAGGTGTGAGCGCCAGGCAGGACCACGGCACACCTGAGCAAAGAATTTTCAGTAACCACCAGAGGCTTGCCCCAATGACAGCAACCAGCATCCCACCTTGGTCTGGTGCACCCGCTCACCTGCTCCACCATCCCGCCACGGCCCGCCATGTTCCACACTCTGCAGCCTGCTGCGGACACCCGCCATGTTCCGCGCACGCCCCCTGGTGGTCAGCACATGTCATAGCAACCGGTTGTTTGGTTGTTCTGCCATTTGGGATACTTGCATATTAGGGTTTTATATAGATAGTGTTGCCCCCCAAAAATGTGTAAAGCAATATGGATTTCTGATTCATTAATGATATGTATTTTACTTTAATAAAAAATGGATCCCAACTATTACATGATGAATAAGCTACTTCTGTTTGAGATCTTTTTGAAATTTAAAAAGCTGACAGTTGTGGAGTAAGATGGAAGTAAAATCCTTTTGGTGTAACATCCAGTTGAAAGCCAAACTTTTCAGCAATATGATAGCGAATCCCCTTAAAAATTCTACCTATTTCACCCTAGCCCATTTGTCTCAGTGGATAGAGCCTGTGGACGAAAGGGTCCCGGGTTCAATTCCAGTCTGGGCACATACCTGGGTTGCAGACTCCTCCCCTGGTCCTAAGCCCTTGTCGGTGCTTGCAGGAGGCAACCAATTGATATGTTTCTCTCACATTGATGTTTCTCACTGTCTTTCCCTCTCTCTTCCACTCCCCTTAAAAATCAATCGAAAAATATCCTCAGGTGAGGATTAATAAAAACAAACAAACAAGCCCTAACCGGTTTGGCTCAGTGGATGGAGCGTCGGCCTGAGGACTCAAGGGTCCCAGGTTCGATTCCAGTCAAGGGCATGTACCTTGGTTGTGGTCACATCCCCAGTGGGGGGTGTGCAGGAGGCAGCTGATTGATCTTTCTTTCTCATCGATGTTTCTAACTCTCTCCCTCTCCCTTCCTCTCTGTAAAAAATCAATAAAATATATTTAAATAAATAAAAAACAAACAAACAAACAAAATTCCACCTTTTCTAGGAGAAATCAAAGACCAGGCAATAAAAGTCATAGTAGGAAGATAAGAGGAAAATTGTTTTAAAGTTAAAAAAAAACACACAACTACTACAAGCTGGGAATGGGGATAATAAGGCCAATATATCAACTTACTGCCATCTCTTTCCCATTTCCACCTCTCATCCTATGCACTTAAGCCCATTCACAACCCCACTTGAGCTCTGACCATCACCCTTCCCCAACCACTTCCTTAGATATTAAAAGGCTGACCTTCCAGAATCTTTTTCTTATGTATTAATAAGACAAATGAGATTAGAAATGACAATGCAGTTAACAGTTGCTGGCTCTAATTTCTTTTTTTTTTTTTTGGTTAATTCTCACCTGAGGATATTTTTCTTTTCTTTCTAAATTGAACTTGTATCTTTCAAATTTATGGGTTTGTTGTTTTCCTATTATATTTTTATTACTGATTTCAGAGAGGGAGAAGGAGAGAGAGATAGAAACATCAAGGATGAGCGAGAATCATTGATCGGCTGCCTCCTGAACACTCCACTCTGGGGGATCAAGCCCGCGACCCAGACATATACCCTGACCAGGAATTGAACTGTGACCTCCTGATTCACAGGTCAATGCTCAACCATTGAGCCATGCTGGCTGGGCCCAAGGATATTTTTGCATTGATTTTGAGAGAGAGAGTGGAAGGGAGAAGAAGAGACAAAGAGAGAGAAACATCCATATGAGAGAGACACATTGACTGGCTGCCTTCCGCACACACCCTGACCAGGGCCAGGGATGGAGCCCACAACTAAGGTACATGCCCTTGACCGGAATCGAACCCAGGACCCTTCAATCTGCAGGCCAAACTCTATCCACTGTAGCTCTAATTTCTGAAGGATTAAAAGTAGAGTGTCTTAAAGAGTCCCTGGGGCCAAAACCGGTTTGGCTCAGTGGATAGAGCGTCGGCCTGCTGACTGAAAGGTCCCAGGTTCGATTCCAGTCAAGGGCATGTAACTTGGTTGTGGGCACATCCCCAGTGGGAGGTGTGCAGGAGGCAGCTGATCGATGTTTCTCTCTCATCGATGTTTCTGACTATCTATCCCTCTTCCTTCCGCTCTGTAAAAAAAATCAATAAAATATATTTAAAAAAAAAAAAAAAAAAAAGAGTCCCTGGGGAAGCCATGATCCAAATATAGTTTAGACATACAAAATAAGCCTAATTACCTTCTCCATGAGGATACTGAGTAAATCCATCTTTTTGCTATGGCATTGTCATTCTAGAAGATCAAAAGATGACAGGATGAGAATATTGTATGGAAAAGGAAAAAGGAAATGCTGTCCTTGCAAAGGATGAGCTGAGCCATTGTGGAAGAACTTCACGGAAACATTGCTGATGGTGACAAATTAAAGGCATATATCAAGTCCCCAAGATACTGAAAACCTCAGCATTTCTCCAGCCTGATTGCTTTTTACATCATTGGAATTCCAGCTCCCCTAGCAGGCAATCAACAGCCATGGGAGCTGAATAAAGCAGGCTCTGAACTCACACCCGCACTGTCCTTCCCTCTTCCATCAAGGAGGTACTTCCTAAGTGGCAGATGGGGAGTAAAAAATTACAAGGATAAATTTAAAGGAGTATGAGAGTTACCAAAAAGAATAATTTCATGTATGTTAGAGTTAGGTTTTCATTTTACTTAATCCATTGCTTACCTTAATGTGGATTTGCCTTAGTGCACATTGTGAGCATTAAATTTTATTAATATATACAGTATATTTCCTGAGACATTGATTTTAAGAACATTATGTTGTTACTGCCCTTAAGTTTCTAAAAAGTGTTTTTATCCCCTGGTTGGCTGGTTGTGGGAAATTTTTAACCTATGGAAATCATGTATGCTTACTGTAGAAAAAAGTGAGTCTCATAATCTGAGGTTCAAACTGTAGCTTTGTTTGAGGAGGTAGCAACCTTAAATGCTAGTTAATGTACTACCTATGCATACACCAATATCCTCAGGCCTAGTTTCAGGCAATTTGAAACAAAGAGGTTTCAAAGTTCATCTTACATCAGGGAATCTTACCATTCACAATTAAGCTTTAACTAAAGCCAACTTTTTAAAAAAGTAAACGTAAAGTTTATGGTGGTGATGCAGATCAGACTGACATCAGGTAAAAGCTCAATTTTGATTTAAATTCATTATAAAGATATAATTATGTCAAACCCTATATGTCTTTTACAATAACAGTACAGCTTTCGTATAGTTAAAAACTAGTCTATACTATCTTCCTAAGACTGAAATTTATTAATATGGTAAACCTTTCAACATCAAAGATGGGTTCCATCCACTTTATACCTTTTGGTGACAAGGCTACTACTTTTTGGGTTATGCTAGACAGCACTGACAGCCACATTCATTCATTCATTCTTTAAGGTTTCTAAGGTACTCTTCGTTAAATTGCTCCTTCAGTGTAGTAAGAAATGTAATAGTATTGAAGTAAGTAAAGCTAAAAGAGATTATTAATGCAGCTTTTCAAAGATACTCAACAAAGGTAGTATAAGAAACAAGAGACTGATTCTCATCTATGCTATTATCTAAGGCTGTAGGGTAAGTTACACAATACTTTCTTAACATTCAGATATGTTTTCAACGGTGCAAAAAAGTTTGAACATTATTTTGAAACTTGTTGAGATATTTAAAAATCAACATTAAAATACATATACAATAAATAAACCAAGAAAATTCCCATGAACCTTTTTTCTCCGACACTTTTGGTTATTTTTTTTGTTATTAAAAATTAATAACTAATAATTAATTGTTCTGTGCATACTGTTAGTATTCAAATATTGCATGAGTGCCAGGTGACCTTTCCTGAAAGGAAAAGTATCCCCCAAGTAGCATGGTTACATGCATGTGTATCCATAACTAGCTACTGCTGGAAGAAAGAAATAATTAAATTCATCTAATTATTATACATAAGGGATAACAGACTTTTTTTTTCCTTTCAAGTCACTGTCAATAAAAGACTTCTAACCTGCATGACTTAGAGACGATTCTTAATACAACCCAATACAGTAAAAAGTTGAGATTGTCTTGGCTTTTGGCCAAGAGGATTTAGTCTCCGGCAGAACCCGAAAGACCTCATAACAATCTCATCTATAAATACTTTGTCATGGACCCCAAGATCAAATGATAAAGCGTTAACATAGAAGACATAAAATAAAGTATTAGGTCACTCATTTTGAATCTCGATGACATGACACAGCCTATGACTGGTCAATTAATTTCAAATAGGGTATCTCTGTTTAAAAGGAAGAATAGTACTCTGGATTAGACATTAAATTTTTTCCTATTCAAACTCTATAAATTTAATATTTCCAAAGAAATTGGAAATAGCACTGAATATTAATTGTGTTTATTTAATGTGAGAAACAGAGTAGTTAGTAACCTGTGTCTCTAATACAGCTTGAGCTTTTTAAATTCAACGTGTGCTTATTTTTAAACATTTTCCCCTTATATTACATCTCACTAAATGATAAAAAAAAAATTGACTTATTGGGTCTCTACAATAATTCTATACATTACTTAAAATGGCTCCTAATTTAGGTTATAACTAATTTTGCTTTACCTATCAACTACACTGGTGAAGCAGCAACACAGGCTGTGAGTGAAGTCACAAGTTCTATCTTTTCACTTAAGGCTAATTTTAAGAGGCAACTCAGGTGGAACATAAGACAGATATAAGTTAAAAATCTATCTCAGGAGGGTATGGTGTTGGTAATTAGAAGATGAGGCCCACTGATTTAGTGCAGAACCGGAACCTCTTGTAAGTGCATCACTGCCCAATGGGCTAGTTGGAGCCCTATATACTTGGCAAGCTTTTAAAAAAATTGTTTAATGTTATTAGTAATTAAAATGATAACATACTCTAGCATCCTAACCAAACATATGTTGTGCGAGAATCCTCTTCCAAAGTCAAAAGGTGATTCTACTTAATGCAGATTAATCACCACCCTTCAGGTTTAAACACAACCTATTGGTGGTACTAATATTGGAGGGTGTGGCTAAACAAGACACATGCTCAGCTGTAGTCTTAGGCATACTGTGAAGTGTCATTTGCAACTGTTAGCAGGAGTGTAATAGAATTTAAGGGCTCACTTAGTTACGTGGGCTTACTCTTGAGCCAGACCCTGGGTTCAGAACTAACCTGTGCCACCTGGTAATTGTATACCTGGGGTAAAATACTTAACCTCTCTGTGTCTCTGTTTAGTCACTGGGTTGTCATGAGGATTAAGAAAATTAAATAATATAAAACTGTGCTTGGTACAGAGGTAGAGCAAATAAATATTGACTGTTACAAATATTTGCTGAGTCTTCACTTGGTGGGTAGCATGATATAACCACCTTCAAAAAAGTGTTTTTAATATACTGATGATAAACACATAAAGCACTTATTCAGCACCAGACTATATTCTAAGCACTTTACATACAACAACAGGGTTCAGCTAAGGTTCTCATACTATTGTCCCACAACATTCTATAAACTCAGTTTGTTCAGAGTTGGGTTTCTATGCGTTTATGGGATTTCTTCTCTCAATAGAAATGTTTTTTATACCCTGATGACATGCATAAGTTTTGCCCAGTAGTGCTAACAAACTGCTTTGAGATCGGTGACATTAAACAGCTAACAACCTGTATAGACTTAGGTATGACAAAAACATACGTAATAGGCCTGCTTCAGGAAGCCTTACAACCTTAGATGTTGAGTCCCACCCTGTATCTAGGTTTTAAGATTGTGTGTAGGAGGTGAGCTGGTGCTATGTGCTCTTAGTTTCAAAAAACATTCTGGTTTGAAACACAAATCCATACTTTAAATACCATTGAGCAAAACTCACATTCATTACAGTATAACATTATTGAAAAAATGGGTTAGAAATAGCAAAGTGCACAACATAATTTTCTTGTTCTTTTTCAGAACATAAAATTTGTATTCTGAAAATACAACACTTCTATAATGTAAAGTATTTCCTAGGTAGATGATCGCATTTCCTGATATCACACATGTAAAAACCTACAAGATACAGAATGCGTATAACCAACTATCTCAAGGAGTATTAAATTATGTTTAACATTCAAAATAGACACACTGCTTTTTTTTTTTCCTTCAAAAGTAATTACTACCAACATGCCAGCACTTGAGGTCAATATTAAGACTGAACTCTTTAGAAAGATGAAAAGTTAAACGTAGCAAAAGTGGCCATTTTTTTTTTTTTTTTTTTTTGGTCTGGTCCTCCCCCTGCAAAGTTAATGCAAAGGAAATTTAAGCAAAGGAAAACGAGTTACAGGGCAAATATAATGCAATCGAGACTGAGATATAAAAGCTATACATATGCTCCACAAGTAACTCAACCCTATAAATGAGTCGGTCTCATACCTAATTACACAAAAATTTTAATAGTTAAGCATCTTAATTTTCAAATGACAAATGACACTGTACTCTTATTTTATTCTCTAACAAAAACCCTCATTATAAGTCTTCTAAAGCCAAAATTAAGATGTACTGGGCATGATGCAGAAACACTGACTCCCAAGAAAAGAACCATTTCATACTAAGTCTAAAATGTATAATTTAACATAATCGTGCATATAGGTTTAGGTAGCTGGTTCCAAGCCCCAGAACCTTATCAACTCCTTCACCAAACTTGCATAAAATAGCCATGTCGAGCCTCTTGGTTGAGTTAAATTCCATGTCTCTCCATACCCCTCCAGCAGGTCAACTGCAACAGCACACGTGCCAAAGAAATTAGTGGTTTTCCTTACGCTCCCATTTTAAACGGGCACCTACTTGCAATTAAATCTCTGCAACAACAAAAAAAAGTTCACCTGAGGCCATTCTTGGCATTTTAATAGAGGCCTAGCTTATTCTACCTGTCTCTGTGGTCTTGCCTCAGCTATAATAGCATACCTCCAAAGAAGCTGGACGTGTCCCAAACACCAGCAAACCGGACCTGCTGCCAACTCTGCTTGTCACCCCGGGTAGAAAACTCAACCTAACCAACGCGTGTTTCTAGGGGGAGGGGATAGTGGGTGGGTGGGAGTGTGTGTGTGTGTGTGTGTGTGTGTGTGTGTGTGTGTGTGTCTGTGCGCGGGCGCATGTTGAGGGGGGCGGGGGACGACGGGGATGCGGGTCACAAGAGAAAGGTGGCTGAACACTTTCAACTTGTAACGAAAAGTGTCTTAAGTAGGAAAAACAAAACAAACCAACACTCCCTCCCATGTTACCTCCACCTTTCCCAAGCGCGGGAACCTCCCCCCGCCAGGAGCGCACCTCCCGAGTGCGAGGTCCCCGGGTCACCGAAGCTGCAGCCCGCTCCCGATTTGTACAACTCCCCGCCCTCCCGGGGAAACCAGAGGACGCCCCAGAGAGTGGGGCCCACCCCGCGGCGCCCCCAGACCCTCCGCGCAAATCCACGCCCCTCGGGCCAACCCGAAGCTCCCAGTCCGGCCCCTGGGTGAGGAGAGGGGGGAGGGTCACCCGGCCGCGGGGGCAGCCAATAGGAAGTCCCCTCGGCTCTGCGAGCCACCGCGCTCTCGACCCCCGCGCGACTCCCTGAAGGGTCCCCGCAACCCCAGCCTGCAGGAGCGGCCGCGTCCCCGCCGGGAGGAGGGGCTGAACCACAGCGCCTCGCCTTCCCTTCCCTCAGGATTACCTCGAAACGCGCAGCCGGCTTTGTGCTTCCCTCCCTCTTTCTCCGCGGCCGCCGGCGCTGCAGCGGCCGTCTGATCCGCCGCCGCCGCTTCTTAAGCGCCCCAAGGCTCCAGAGGGGAGGGCAGAAAAGGGGAGGGCAGAAAAGGGGAGGAGGCGTGAGGAAGGTGGGACTAGGAGCCGAGCCCTGGGTAGCAGGAAGCGGCGACACCTGAGTCGCCGACGCCTCTCGCTCTGGTTCTCAAAAATATCATTTAAACCGCACTCCTTCCCCTCCCTCCGCTAGTCCTGACGACCGTTACGGGCGGCAGACCGCGCTCTGGCGGGACTGGCCCAGCGCCTCTCGAGCGCCCCTGGCCCCGCCCCTAGATCCTGAGCGTCCCTGGCTCCACCCCCTACGGGCCGCCTCTCGCAGCCCCCGAGCGCCCCTAGTCCCGCCCCTTGGGCCCCTGCGCGTCTTAGCCTGCCCCTCGGAATCACAGGACGTCCCTGGCTCCGCCTCCTCAAGGCCACGCCCCTCGGCCCCTCTCGCCCCTCCGGAGCGTTGGCTCCGCCCCTTGCGGCCCCCTCCACGCGCGCGAGCGCCCAGTCGGGAAAACTGCGGTCCTGGGGGCCTCCGCGAGGGCTGGTGTCGCGGGGCGGCCGCCTGGCACCTCTTCCCCCAGCAATGCAGCTCGGATCCAAGGCGTCCCCTGAGGGTCGGAGCGGGAAACGACCCCGACAGAAACCCGACTGCGAGGGGAGGAGCAGCGCCTCGGAAGTGTCGCCCGCTCTAACCTGGGCGAGACCCCCCATTCGGAGGCTGAGCGGCCTCTTTCCGGGTCCGCCTCTGCTGTCCGCACTGATCGTTGGGTCTTCAGGGTTGGGTCACTGCTGAGGTCCAAGCTTCGCACGCCCCCCATCGGAGGGGCCTGGATTTTTCTCCTGAGCACAGTTGCCCGTGGGGGTGCCTCCTCCCCCTTACCTCCACCGAGGGGCAGGGCAGGGGCTCTCAATCCTGCTACCCTTCGACCCTTCGAGGGTCTTCACCCCCACTTTGGCCGCCGCCTTGTGGCTTTATGAGAGCTGACCTCTTGGAGGCGAAATACCGAGGCGCCGCGAGCCTTCAAAATGAATCCGGGGCCTGGGAAACTTTGCAACATGCCATTGCCTGAAGGTGGATCTATCCACAGGTGACACTGGGCCGCCCACCCCGCCGCCCAGACACGTTTCTCACCACAACCTATTCTCGAAATAGACCTCTGAGCCACGCACACCTTGCTCTACCACCCACGACTTGCACATCCCTCTCGCACACACGTCCTCCATCACCGGCAAGAATCCACTCCCAAGCACACCCCTCCAAGCGCCATTCTGGTTATTCATGGTCCCTTGGGTCAACCCCACCCGAACGCACACAACAAACTTCATTCCCCACCCTAGATCCCTTCGCTTCCAAGCGACAGTTCATTTCCTTTCCTTCCTCCTCTGCAGTCTCTTCCCCCTCAAATACTTCACGCCATCCCCTCATCTTCATCCCTTCCCTCTCCCCTAAAAATGTGCTAATTAAAATGTAGTTTCCTCTTCCCACATATGAAGTGTGGAAAATGAATCTTGTCTTGGAATAAACTGCGATTCAATTTATTCTCGTTTTCTCTCTTCACTGGACTGAGGCTATAGACATTTTAGTCTACCACCATCTCCCATCTGCTCAAAATCTAACCATGCTTCATGATTTTTAAATCATAAAGCATGGTTATGGGATCGTGAGGAAGGCTTCCTGGCTTTGGGGAGAAAATACTTTTAAAATGCTCAACCTGTCATTTTTATTTGGCATTTAAGAATATCTGCAGTATTTGAGAGAGATATTGGGAGTGGCTGGATATTATATATATTGCATTTAAAAAGCTAAAAATGAAAAGCCTTTGCTTGCATTGAGGTTAGCCTTTTTATGAATAGCCCCCCAAAAAGTATGTTATGGGCACATATCAGACAATAGTCTCCACTGTACAGGGCATTTGCCAGTCACAGATCTGGACGACCCCCTTCCCCCCCCCCCCCCCTCCATCAAAGGAAGGCAAATTAACACAACCCATTTTAAGCATGTCTGATGAGCAATCTTCTCCCTTCCACACAGTTTCTGGGCAAAATGGGATAAAAAATCGTGCTTACCCACTGAGGATGCGAGGCTTTCTTGTGTCCAGGGCAGTAGACGCGTGTCTTCTAGGTGTGGATTCTGCAGTGCTGCACAGAAACCCGCCGCAGCCTCAGACCCGCGGCGGCGGCGGCGGCGGCGGCGGCAGAGGCAGCGGCAGCGGCAGCAGCAGCCGCCAGCAGCCAGCAGCCCGCAGCTTCTCCCAGTGCTGAGTAGTAAAGTGTTGTGACTTAGAAGACTGACTCCACAATTAACATGGGGCGACTGCTTATAAGAGAGGAGGCGGAATCTTTCTTAAGGAATGGGTTTGGTTTGTCCTCCCCACTATTGCTTCATAAGAAACAGAAAAGGGTGGAAGCGGGGAGTTTTTTTGGACCTAGTAAAGCAGTACAGCTGTGGGAGGTCAAGGTTAAAATTAACTGGGTGATCGAGGGACCGATTTAGTGTGAGTCATTGAAAGGCTAGAGGCACTAGTTTTAAAGAGCCCTGATAACTTCAAACATTGGGGTCTGGGCAAAAATAAATCCCTGTACCTTGAAACTGATTAGTTATTTTGTACTAATATTTAATTTTCAATCACTGCACCAAAATGGAAAGTATATAAAGAAGGGTTATTTAGTATTTAATAAAAGAATGTGAAAAGAATAATAAAATAAAACTCATTTATGTGACTGGGAGCAATGGAGTCAAGTTCTACTAATACTTAGAAGCCTACATGGGATTTCAGTATTAGAAAATATATTATTGACAGAGGTTAATCTGTTCACATGTTATAAAAACCACAATATTATTTATAGAAAACCCAAAATATATAACATCTAAAATAATTTTAGCAGCTGGGCCAGCGTGGCTCAGTGGTTGAGCATCGACCTAGGAACCAGGAGGTCATGGTTCGATTCTAGGTCAGGGCACATGCCTGGGTTGTGGGCTCAATCCCCAGCAGGGTGCATGCAGAAGGCAGCCAATCAATGTTTCTCTCTCATCCATGTTTCTATCTCTCTATCCCTCTCCCTGCCTCTCTCTCTAAAAACCAATAAAAACATGGTTTTTAAAAATAAATATTTTACATGTATAACCAGGTTTGTTATTTATCACTATTCAGAAATAAACTTAATTTTATTTGACTTGTGCTAAATTTTCCTGAAGCAGGATCTTACTACTGCATATTGCTGAGGATATTGATTGACTGGAATACATTTAATGTATGTTTAATAGCAACAAAACCACTTAAAAACTGGAGCACATCAGATGGTACAGTTGAAATAGAGTTTAGAGCTCACTGATTCTAGCCCTGTAATATCACAAGTGGAAAAATTAGAAACACAGATGAGAACAGAGTAGGGACAGAGGTGGGGTTAACTCTGAGTCTCCACTGTTCACACACATGGAAGGCAAATAAACAATAGGTATGAACATACACACTGTTTCACATATACACATTGGGAACTGAGCAGGACCTGTCACAACAACAAAAAAAGTAGTTTCACTCAATGCACTATTTGTGTACATGTAGTATAAATTAAAGAATTATATCAAACAAGTACTTATAATGTATGTAAATATTAGCACAAAATTTGCCTACTGGTTTGGAGGTGTTTATGCTAGAAAGTAATTTGTCCAAAGAAATTTTTGGGGTGTTTTTTTTTTTTTAGGTGATCTCCAAGGAAACTTATAACACTTGCTTATGTTCCACAGAATGACAGGGCCTTCAACTATTGTCGGTTTTCTTATACCCATTGGTGCCTCTGATGCCTGCCCAGAGGGAAAGTTGGTTTTGGAGTCGGGCAGGGAAAGTATTGTAGAGAATGAATCCTGGCTTTCAGAGATGCTTGTTGGAAGTTACTTTTTGGGCCAGATACTAACATTTTCTCTTAAATCCTGATCTGGCATTCCTAATAAGGAACCTGGTACTAATGCAAGTGTTACAGTTAAAGTCTGTGTTATATTAGATGGCATAGTAAATTTTGTGTTTTGTGTATCTGGCAGGACAATTTATCACCTTGATTTTTTTAATGCCTCCTATAGGAAGAAAATTGAAGGAAATTAGTCACCCAGTTTCTTCATTTGTTTTTGTTTATCTTGCTCTTCTGCCAGGAAGGCTTTTTATTTCATTACCAGGTGGTATTAGCCATTGACTATAATGGCAATTATCTGTATAATTCAAAGCAAACCCCTCCCAAATTAAATGCATTTCTTTGTATCTTCCCAAAAGGCCTAAGTACAGTCACTTATATAAAGACACTTAATAGATACTTTAAAAAAAAATGAATGCACAAATTAATGAATGAATAGCCCCCCAAATATCTAGAAGCTGATTACAAAGTGTTTTTGTTTGTTTGTAATTTGCATTGTGCAAAACAACTGACTCCATTCTCTGCTTCCCTTTCCTAACACAGTCCTGATCTAAGAGAAACAATCTCCTTTCTGTAGAGCTCTTTAGGCATGCCTGATTTGTATTCTCCAATTAAATTGTAGCCACAAATCTCCACATGAACTCTGGGTAGATCAAACAGTAGCTGAGACACTTTCTGCCAAGAAAACACAGGCTTAAGTTTCAAAATTCCAGTTCTTCTAGCTGTGACACCAAGTGATTATGTGACCTCAAACAAGTTTCCCGACATGCTCATGACTCAGTTTAGCCATCTTTTAAGTGGTGGTGATGGTGGATATAATACCTGCTGTACCTACTTCATAGGGTTGTTGTGAAGTTCAAATGAAATAATAAATGTGAAAATGCTTTGAAATTTTCAAAAGCACTAGGTAATATAAGGTATTATTATATGCAGATGTACTTAAAATCAAATATCTAGTTCAAGGGACTTTACTCTAAACAACCTGTTTTACTACTTATTGTTTCAGAAAGCAAACAGGTTTATCTCTCTCCCTGTGTGCTTACACACACACACACACACACACACACACACACACACACACCCTGCTGCTCCCAATTTAGCTTCTCTGAAGCTTTCCCCTGGTCTGGGAAATATGCATCTGCAGTTGAATATGAAAAACCAAGACTTTACAGACAGCCCTCCCCCTTCCTTCTGCAAAATTTCCCTTTTTCAAGCTCTCAGATAGAAAAGTGAAGTCAGTGAAGCACAACAGCCTTTTCATACAGAGTAGTGCCATGTATTTAATCAGTGGGGTTAGATGAGCCATTCATTTGAAACTTGGCCATGCTACGTACATTTCGATCCCCCTTTTATGCCAAGCCCATCTGGAATGTACTTGGGGAACAGAGCAGGAAGGACTGACAGGGAACTCATGCTAATGAGTTTTCCATTCCCCAAGGAGACGTAATCAGGGCAATATTCAAGCATTCCTCAACATACTTTATTAGCACTATGTGACCTATATGGTTTATTTTCAAGGAATTACCTCAGCCCAATATCTGACAGGTCCTTATACAACTGTTTAAGTCAGTGGTCGGCAACTCGCGAGCCACATGCGGCTCTTTGGCCCCTTGAGTGTGGCTCTTCCACAAAATACCACGTGCGGGCGTGCACGTACAGTGCGATTGAAGGAGTACCCTAATTAAGTTAATAACAATGTACCTTCCTATCTAGTTTAAGTTTAAAAAAATTGGCTATCAAAAGAAATTTCAATCGTTGTACTGTTGATATTTGGCTCTGTTGACTAATGAGTTTGCCGACCACTGGTTTAAGTAATCAGGCCTAATAATTTCTGTAACATTAATGAACTATCAGCTCTAGGGTTCTCTCCCCCCACCTCCTTTTTTTAAAGGTATTTATCCTTATTTAAATCTATTTGATGGAGCCTTTTAAAATCATCACAATAACTTCTAATAAACAAACAACTAATAAATAAACAACCAATATAAATAAGATACTCCAAACGAGAGGCTCATTCATAGGTAGCACGTAAAAACTCATACAAAATCAATTTAAGTTATCAGTTTCTGTCTAGAGAAACTGCAAAGTGAACGCAAAGCATGCAATTGCTGTGTGAATCCTAAAATATGTCAGTTTACTTATGTATCTTTTTATCACATGATCACATGCCTTAAGATTTCAACTGATCTTTAATATATATATGTCTGAATTATGTGATTGTTTTCATCCTTATGGCACTATTTCTAGAATGTGATCAGGCACTATCTGCAACAGAAATACTTGTGATTTGTATTGTCTAAAACAATAACTCCATTCTCTACCTTCCTTTTCTAATGGAGTCATGATTTAGGAATTTCCTAAAATGCTGATCCCGGGGTCTTATCCTTGAATTACTTTCATTTAGGGCGGGCCCCTTGATTGAGGGCTTTCCTTAAAGAACCCTAAAGTGATTCTCTTGCACAGCAAAATTTGGGCACAGGTATCCTATAGAAAGAATGCAATGTGTGCAGATTCTCAGAGACACGATGAGTGAAATGTAGGTGGGTCCTTTTTCATGATGTGAGAAGGATTCAGAGAAGAAGATTAAAGTTGGCTCCACTAGGTCTCTGGGGTAAACTTGAGCAAGGTACACACCTCTCTGAGTCCTATTATCCTCACCTGCAAAATAGTACCTGTTTGACTGTGTTGTTGTGAGGATTAAATGGCATATGTAGAGGGTCTACTCTAATGCCTGACACATAATGGAATTAAGTATATGCTCATTTCCTCTCTTTTTGTTCAAAAATGAGTTTCCAGGTGCATTCTTCTTGTTTAGTGTCCTTAGTATGCTCCGTGGAGAAATTCGAACTCATAATTTAGCAATAGCTAATATTTTGAGTTCTGATAGTATGCCGGTACTGACTGCTTTATATGCATTATTTTATTTCATACCTACAATAATCCTTGAAGGTAGGTACTATTATTTTCATTTTAGAGATGAAGGAACTGAAGCTCAGAGAGGGTAAGTAACTTGCCAGGATCTCAGAGCAAAGAATTAGTAGAGCTGGAAGGCTACCCAGGCGTTCTGACTCGAGAGCCTAACTGTTCATTATGCCGTATGTTTTGTATATCCTCTAAGTGCTTAGATTCCAACCTATGAGCCAGTCCCTTGGAAGGAATAAGCAACTGCAAAAGTGAAGTTTACAAACATGGCAGATATTCAGACAAACGAATGCCATCATTTCCTTATTTTTGAAGCCTTTGTTAGTTGCCTAAAACAGAATGTGGCATACAGTAGGTATTCAAAAATATTTAGTGAATGAATGGAAGGCAGAGCTTTCACCAGCATGCTTTTTAAGCAACTGATATATCTAAACCCAAGTTCTAAATTGTAAACAAATTGATCTGATTTTTCAGACCAGCTTATAATTTGACGTAATGCAAGTCACTAAATTTTAGAGCTACAGACCGTTGTATCATTTGCAACAAATAGTTCTTAAGCACTCGCTATAAATTATGAACTAGTTTGGCACTGGGAAGATTATTTAAAAAGAAACCTTACGACATAGCCTGTGCTCTAACCATTTAGTTGGGCAATAAACACAAATGTATGAAGCAACTAGACTGCAAAATCACCATGTATGAGATAATAAATGTGAAACTCCTAGCAAATGGTAAATGTTCAATAAATATCGACCTTATTATCAATAGTATTTTCTACTTCAATAACTAAGAAGACATAATTCTTACAATAAGAAAACAATAAGAAAAAATAATAATTGTTATAGCTACCACTTAATGAGTGATTATATGTTAAACATTGTGCTTGGCATTTTACATATGTTATATTTAATAATCTTATCAATCCTGTTAAATCAGAATCATTGATACTACTTTTCAAATGAAGAAAATAAGGCTCAGAGAGGTTAAATAATTTGCCATGCATAAGTAACAAGGCATGCATTTAGCAAGTTAACAGCAGCAGGCTAAATAGGATATATAAAGAGTTTAAAAGGAATTGGGGAAGAGAGGGTCAGTTCCTGCTAGAGAAAAGAGGGACAACATCTCTGAGTAGAAAGGGCAGAATTGTGATAGGGGAAAGATGGAGGAGAAAGGCCTTTGATGATGGAGGAGACAGGAACAAAATATGTATGTGTTTTATGAGACAGGTCCCCCTCACTTTGCTCAGGGCCACGCTCATGGTGAATGCACACCCCAGGCCTCTTCACTGAGCAGAGAATGGAAAGTATGAGGTGTGTTGGTAGAACAGCAAGTAAATCCTGTTTGCCTGAAATGAAGAGTTTGTGTAGGGCAAAGTTAGAATTTATGGAGTCTCCAAACCCATAACCCTGAAAAGCCTTCATTTTCTGATAGCCTGTTTATTTTATTTATTTATTATTTTTTATATTTTTATTTATTTCATAGAGGAAAAAAAGAGGGAGAGAGAGATAGAAACATCAACAATGAAAGAGAATCATTGACTGGCTGCCTCCTGCACGCGCCCTCACGCCCCCACCCCCACCCCACCCCCGCCATATACACATACACACTGGGTATCCAGCTCGCAACCCTAGCATGTGCCCTGACCAGGAATCAAATCATGACCTCCTGGTTCATAGGTCGATGCTCAACCACTGAGCCATGCCAGCCAGGCTACTTTCTGATAGCCTTTTTAAGTAGCCCCATCTCCGGTTACTTTTTATTAATTCACTCACTTATTTTCATTCATTGAGGAAACAGTATGTATTGAACTGCGACTATGTGCCAGCCACTGTTCTGGGTGCTAGGGATAGATCAGTGAATAAAACAGACAAAAATTCTTGCACCCACGAAGCTTTTATTGTACTGGGAAAACACAGATGTTAACATCAACACATCAGTAAGTAAGGTTATTTCATATGCTGAGGGCTATGAAGAAAATAAAACAGACCATTGAAAACAACTAGGGTGGGGGTAGAGTGCTACTTTCCTTAGAAAGCCTCTTTGAGGAGGTGACATTTGAGCTGAGACCCGAATGATCCCAAGTTGTCAGCTGGAGAGAAAAGCTAATTCAAAGGTCATGAGACAGGGACTGGCTTGGTGGTTGAACACTCAGCAAAGGACAGAGAGGCTGCAGATTTGGCCGGAGAGCTGGGCAGGGGCTAGAGCAGATGGTCTGGTAGATCAAGGTGAGAGTTTGACTTTTGGGAGGTTTTAAGCAAAGGAAGGATAGGGTCTTGTTTACACTTTGGAAATTTCACTCTCACTTCTGTGTGAAGAATGGACTATAGAGAGATGTGATTAGAGACAGGGAAGCCAGTTAGGAAGCCATTAAAGTCATTCACACAAGAGGAAATGGGGCCCTGTTGTAGGAGTGGCTGTGAAGATGCGGAAAAGTAATTAGACGTAGAGTATATTTTGGAGGTAGAGCTGACATTACTTGCTGCTAGAGGCATGTCGGGAATAAGAAAAAAGAAAGAAAGAGAGGAATCTGTCCAGAATGATCTGCAAGCCTTTGGCCTGAGTATCTAAGGGGACACAATTATCTAAGACAGAGAAGACTTGAGAAGAAATAGTATGACAGGTAAAAGTGAACACTGCTCTTTGGTTATGTTAAGCTTGAGATCACCCTCTTTTCAGAGTATTTATTCCACTCTGTAATTATCTTGTTAATTTTTTTGTACTTGTTCATCGTTAATTTCCTCCCCATAAAAACCTTCAAAAGAGCAAGAAATTGGCTAATAGTGTTCATGGTTGTATCCCTAAAGTCTAAAACACTAACTGGCACAGGTATATGCTCAATAAATATTGGGATTTGTGGAGTCTGGTTCAGTGGTTCTCAAACTTAAGTGTTCATCAAAACCACCTGGGCAGCTTCTTAAAAGTTTAGAATCAGCCCGGCCGGTGTGGCTGAATGGTTGAGCGTCGACCTATGAACCAGGAGGTCACGGTCCGGTTCCTGGTCAAGGCACGTGTCTGGATTGCGGGTTTGGTCCATAGTGTGGGGTGTGTAGGAGGCAGGCGATCAATGATTGTCTCTCATCATTGATGTCTTTCTCTCTCTCTCTCTCACTCTCTCTCTCTCTCCCTTCCTCTCTGAAGTCAATAAAAATATGTTTTATGGGTTTTTTTAAGTTTAGAATCAGCCTTCACCCTAACCTCTCCCCACCAGGACTCTGCTTTAGTAGGTCTGGGGATTGTACTCAGGAAACTGCATTTTCAACCAGCACTGTAGATGGGCAGTGGTCTACAGTGTACACCAGTGGTTTAGATATATTAGTGTTCGTTCAAATACCTTAGAAGCCACATTTCAGCACCATACCAAAAGGCTACAAAGTATGGCTTTAAGAATTTATGGTATTTCCAAATACACTCAAACCATAAGGTGTTGATTTGAAAGATTTTGAGAGAAAACCATTGAAAGACTCCTGGGGTTCCTACTATTTCATTTGACTTTCATTGGAGAGCAGAAAGGGATCTCTTAGAAGGAATCTTCATGTGAAGAAAGATGGCTACCTAAGGGCTGGGACAGTCCTCCTCCTTGACCTCATCTCCAAAGTATATGTCCCACACCTATGTGTGTGAAATTCCTTTACTTGGTAATTATAGCAAATGAATGTTTTTGTTTGCATGGCATCTATTCCCTTTTTCAGTAAGAATTCTTCAGTATTCCTTTGAGGAACCTTTTTTGACCCTATGGCTGCAGTCTTGAAGCCCTGACCTCCGCCTGAGCAAGGGGTTAGCACCAAGCTGGACCAAGCAGATGTTCTCTCTCTGGCATTTGATTCTTGAGGAGAGTAACACAAAGACTTAAGAAGGTCAGAGTTATCTTGAGGGAGGTCCCTGAGGAGAATGTGATTGCATACTGCTACAAGGATCTCACAGACAGGGTTGGCTTCTGTCTTCCCATACCCGATTCTTCGGCTTTTGCCTCAATTCTACAAGCCATGAGCCTTAGTCTTTCAATAAATTCCTGTTTTGCTTAAGGTAGAGAGGTCTCAGTTGCTTGCAGTATAATCTAAGACACAGCAATTAAAATAGTTGCAATTAAAATCTATAATTAGAGGTAAAGTTTTTAAAACAAATTCTTCCTGGGAGCAGGAACACACTGACCTAAGTTTTCGCTCCAGTGTACATGTCTGATAGCAGAGCCTGAGCAGCACACTGTATCAGGCAGAGGGGAGTGAAAGGGCTCCATGGCTTGATGTCAGTTCTACCACTGGGGTCGGGAGGAAAGGGATGACGGGGGTATAACACATAAATTCCACTTCACAAGTTTGCACTGAGTGTACACGAGATAAATACCTTGCTGGAAATTCTCGATACTTTTGTTCCATAGTTTCTGCTCAGCTCTCTCAGCTCCTGAGTTCCTATCTTCAGACTAAACTTTCAGGGTAAAGCAGGGCCTAATTACTAGGACACATAAACCTAAAACATCAATTCATGAACATGAGAACTCATAGTATTAAATTTAGTCCTCATTTCCTTCTGTGGCCCCTAGGGGAAAATAAGAACATCCTGTCCTTTGAATCATTTGGGTTAAATCCTAGTCATTTGTTGACCTCTCCCTTCCCCCCATTTTAAAACAGACCTATACTTCTTTAAGACTAAGAAATTGACTTAATTCATGTCTTATAAGCAGTATTCTTGGGACAAAACAAGTTTCTCACAACCTCATTCCTAGTGATTACTGAAATTAAGTCACAACAGATAGATAGGATGCTGAAGTAAGTATGCTCATGTGGACCACGCCCGGGGAGAGATAAGGAGCATGTGATAGTAGGGGAAATCTAATCACTTGCAGATTATATGCAGTATAAATGAAGATCAAATGTGAACACCCTAATTAATTTTTTATTTTTGTTTTTAATGGTGGTTGCTATTTGTGAAAACTAACATAACAACAAAATCTGGATATAAATCTATGTTAAGTTTGCATGGCAAATCATTTTCATTTCAAAAAGGGGTGGGGATCATTCTTAACATTGAAACATAAAATAGGATTCCTAACTTTTACTGAGTAATTACTATGTGCTTGGGACTATTCAAACTCCTTTATAATGTAAATACCTCATTTAATCTTTACAACAACCCAGTGAGTTATTGTCCTATTATCCTTGCTTAGAAGCAATGGAACTGAGCCACTGAGAAATGAAGTAATTTGCCTAAAGAGCTGGTAAATGGTAAAGGTTGGGTTTTGAGTCCAGATAATAAAATGGCTCCAGAATCTGGGCTCTTAACCCCTTTCCTACTACCTCCCAACACTGACCAATTAGTGAAACAGCGCCTGCTCTTTCCTTCTATCATCATCTGAGACCCTTCTAACACTCACTTTGAATATTTAAAATTACATTTTGAAAACTACCTGAGCCAGGTAATCAATATGAACAGGCTTTCTAGGAACCAAATTGCTTGGAGATTACTTGTTTACTAATCAATGAGCCTTTCCAGCAGCCTTGACAGAAATTTACTTACGCAGATTTCACATTAAGTAAAGTAATGAGAATGTAGGGATCTAATCTAAGTCAAGCCTACAAATACATGAACAAGAACTTGATTTTCAAATTCCCCAAAGTTCATACTCTGTTCCAGTGGATTTGAGATGGGGGAATGAGTGGCAATCTCTCTCAGAAAAGTGGGTTCTTTTTCTGATTGGTGGTTTTTACTTCTTTGCCAGGGAGGTAGTTGAGAGACCAGTCTGGATTTGCATCTGGGAGTGAGTAACCTGGGTATAGAGACAGAATGATATAGACAACAAACATCCTATTTCCAAATATTTGGAGGCTCTTCAAGTCTAGTGTGGATTTTCTGAGCCAGTTTTCCTGGAGTCTGGCCATGACACAACATGCTTCAGCCCAGAAGGTGGTAGTTTCTTGAAGACTCTTCTTAGTCTCTTACTTTTTCTCTTCCATGAAATACAAAATTTTATTTTCCTTGATATAGAATTGATCCAACCGTGACAGCTTTTTAAAAAAATTGATTTCAGAGAGTAAGAGAGAGGGAGAGATAGAAACATCAATGATGAGAGAGAATCACTGATCAGCTGCCTCCTGCACACCCCCACAATGGGGATAGAACCGGCAACCCGGGCATGTGCCCTGATCGGGAATTGAACCATGATCTCCTGGTTCATAGGTCAATGCTTAACCACTGAGCCAAACCGGCTGGGCCTGACTGCTTTTTTAAAAGTTTGCCAGAATTTTTACAGGATGTACCTCTGGTTGGGTTTGGCCTTTGTATTTTCTGGGAGTAAGCAGCTTTCCTCCATCATATCATTGCTTTTTTTATATACAACACTAGAGGCCCGGTGCATGAAATTCATGCACAGGGTGGGGGTGTGTGTCCCTCAGCTCAGCCTGCACCCTCTCCAATCTAGGATCCCTCTCACAATCCAGGACTGCTGGCTCCCAACCACTCGCTTGCTTGCCAGCCTGATCACCCCCTAACCACTCCCGTGTCAGCCTGATAGACACCTAACTGCTCCCCTGCCGGCCCGATTGCCCACAACTGCCCTACCCTGCCAGCCTGATCACCCCTAACTGCCCTCCCCTGCAGGCCTGGGTCCCCCCCCAACTGTCCTCCCCTGCAGGCCTGGGTCTCCTCCCAACTGTCCTCCCCTGCTGGCCTGATTGCCCTCAACTGCCCTCCCTTGCAGGCCTGGTCCCTCCCAACTGCCCTCCCCTGCTGGCCATCTTGTGGCAGCCATTTTGTGTCCACATGGGGGTGGCCATCTTGTGTGTTGGAGTGATGGTCAATTTTTATATTACCTCTTTATTATATAGGATTAATTCTTTTATTACTAGACTAGAGGTCCAGTGCACAAAATTCATGCACGGGTGGGGGGGTGTCTCTCAGCCCAGCCTGCACCCTCTCGCAATCCAGGACTGCTGGCTCCTAACCGCTCACCTGCCTGCCTGCCTGACTGACTGATTGCCCCTAACCGCCTCTGCCTTGGCCCCCGCACCTGGGACCCGGTCTTCCCTCCCTTTGGCCGGCCACAGGCATCTGGGACCCTGGGCAGCGCCGCCTGGGCCCTGGTTTTGTCAGGAAGAACGTCTGGAATGACGTCCGGTCTATCCAGTCTAATTAGCATATTACCCTTTTATTAGTATAGATTAGGAATTCATATGCTAGAAAGTGTTCTGGGGGAAAGCTCAGAAGAGTCACCAAGATGATTGGGTTCTGCAATAGTTAGCTGTGAACTTGAGCAAGTTACTTAATAATTCTGAACCTCTGTTTCCCCATCTTTAAAGTGGGTGTGGGAGTCAAATTATACATTTGTAGACTTGGAAGGGATCTTGGGGGTCATTTGATCCAACCTCTGATCGACCACAGGAATTTAATCTACAGTACTCCTGATAGATAACCAGTTATCCAACCTTCCAGGAAAAGACACTTCTTATTTCCTTATCCTCCTTATCATGAGCTAAGTTCTGCATCTCTGGACCTCCATTCATTGGTCTTCCTTCTTTCCAATGAAATTCTGAGTTGGTAACTTGGATGGCAAAAGAGATCATCTACTACAGTAGAAAGAGAATCAGGTGAGCCTGCACCCGGACCCCCTGTGAAGCACTTAACTAGCTGTGAAATCTTGGCCAAATTGCATTAGTTCTATGAGGCTCAGTTTCTTTACCTATCTAATGAAGAAATTGCAGCCTACACTGCAGTTTTGTTGGGAAAATTAGAAATAATTTAAATAAAATACCTCCATATAGGGAATGCTTAATAAAAAGACTAAGAAGATTCTTTTTTCTTAGAATATAACCAAGTCAATATTTATTGAGGCCTGAGCAGTTTATGGCAAGATTTCAGGTTCTTGTCCTGAAAATTTCTTAACATTTCCCCTTATTCCAGTCCTAAATAAATAATCACTTCCTATAAAAAAGTTTGGAAATCTATACATGAAACTGTTAATGTTTTATAGGACTTACTTCTAAGGAGTGGGATTAGGAGGGTGAGGAACACTGATTTTTTACTTTAAATGCTTATATATTTGAGTGGTTTTACACATATAAATATTATTTGTTTAATGTTTTAAAACAATAAAATGAGAATAGTCAAGTTCAGGAACATACATTTAAGCACATAGTTACCTTTTCTTAAATTTCAGGAGTCCACACGTAAAAAATACCTCTTCAAGAGAAATGGATAAAGTCAACCTGTTTCCCTTGGCTAAAAAGAACCTCAGAATTGAAAGACCATCTTGTTTGATTCCCTAGAAAGACACCCTCCTGTCCAAGCCCTCAAGGGTGGAATCTGGAACCCCTGACATCACAGGGTTCCTTCCTACCTCTCCACTATTTCCTTTGGACTTCAGATAGGGCCAAATGTTTTGAGTGGAGTGTGACTGTTACGAGTGTTTTCCTTGAAAGGAGGTGAGAGTTGGTCATCAGATCATTTTCCACAAGCAACCTGTGTGTGCACTTGGCGTTAAGTGCTGGTTACTATAAATAAAGCTCTGTGGCCCAGGAGCTTGCCTTCCAAAGCTCAGCACTGTAAACCCGTCACCAAGCATTTACTAGATGCCAGTTCAATTAAAGAATGATGTTGATGAGCCCTTGGGTTTGATTTTCTTCAAGGAGTCAAATTGCCTCACACAAAATAATATTCTTAAACAACCAGGCTGCATCACCGATTCTAGCGGATTGCTTCTTGAAATGGTTCCGCGGCTTGCGAGCCACATGCGGCTCTTTGGCCTCTTTAGTGTGGCTCTTCCACAAAATACCACGTGCGGGCGCACATGTACAGTGCGATTGAAGGAGTACCCTAATTAAGTTAATAACAATGTACCTACCTATATAGTTTAAGTTTAAAAAATTTGGCTCTCAAAAAAATTTCAGTCGTTGTACTGTTGATATTTGGCTCTGTTGACCAATGAGTTTGCCGACCACTGTACTAGCTGTAAGGATTAGGAGAACAGCAGTTGTGACTGGTTGAGTTCATCCATTTGTTCATTCAGTTATTCACTTATCTCTTCATTCTATTGTCCATAGTAAGACACAGAAGTTAGTGGCCAGCTGGGGAACCTTGGAGTCAGAAACACTTGAGTTTGAATTCCTGGACTGCCACTTACTGCTTGTAAAAGCTTGGCAAGTTATATAACCTCTCCAAGCCTTCAGTCCTCATCTATAAAATGGGGGCTGCAGTCAAAAGGTTGTTGTGAGGATTTTTAGAACATTTAAAGAGCCTAGTAGAATACCTGACACATAGTACATACTCAATCAAAGCTTGCTATTACCATTCATGAGTTAATATTCAAAAAATGTATTGATCACCTGTATTGTGTGTCAAAGTTTGTATCAGATTAGAAATTTTTAATATGATTAGGACATAATCCTTGTTTTTAAGGAAGTTAAGTGTAGACCAGAGGTGAATTCAGGAACTTCCTGAACTTGGATGGGGGGGGAAATAGCACATCGTTATTTTTTTACTAATCTCTAACTACAATTTAACATTCCTTCAATTATGAATTTATACCACAAATCACAGAGGTACTTACAGTATATGTCACTTTGTCATCAACATAAATCAGCAACATTTTTAAAGCATGTTGTAGTTTTACAGAAATTTTGAAGTTTCATTTATGCACACCATTACTTTGAAATTATAATAGCAATTAGACCCACTGTTAGATCTGGGAATTGTATTAATAAAGAAGCACCTATATAACTATATCTCAAAATTTGTTTTATATTTTGAAAGCTATGTATTAGTTTATTTATTTTGCATCCCTAGGTATTTCATTTTATGCATTCTAAACCAATGTTCTGAAATGAGTACCTAACATATATTTACCTTGTATAATGATATAATCTATAACAGCACTATCCTATCTAAAAAAAAGTAATATGCAAATTAACCATCACTCCACTACACCCACAAGCCATGCCCACCAACTAATCAGGAGCGAGTATGCAAATTAACCCAACCAAGATGGCTGCGGCCACGGAGCGAGCAGGAGGCTTGGGTTTCTCCGGTAATGGAGGAAGCCAAGCTTTCCGCACACCCTGGCCAGCCCAGGCCTCCACTTAAGACTACAAAGTTTCAATTATAGAAGATAAAGAAATCCCAACAAAAATGGCTGTAGCCACGGAGCTGGAGAGAGCAGGAGGCTTGAGTTGCCCCCGGCAATGGAGGAAGCCAAGCTTTCCACAGCCCTGGCCTGTTTTGGCCTCCTCCGCTCAAGGCTATAAAGTTTCAATTATAGAAGATAAATAAATCCCAGATACCTGGGCCTCCGCTTGCGATGCCAGGTGGCGTGGCCGGCCTGCAAACCACCACAGGGCCCTCGCCCAGGCTGCCCCATGCCCCAAGGGAACCCCCACCCTGATCTGGGACACTCTTCAGGGCAAAGCAGCTGGCCCCCACACATGCACCAGGCCTCTAACCTATCTAATAAAAGAATAATATGCAAATTGACCATCACTCCAACACACAAGATGGCTGCCCCCATGTGGTCAAAGATGGCTGTCCCCATGTGGACACAAGATGGCCATCAGAGGAGGGAAGTTGGGAGGGACCAGGCCTGCAAGGGAGAGCAGTTGTGGGCGATCAGGCCAGCAGGGGAGGGCAGTTAGGGGTGACCAGGCTGGCAGGAGAGCAGTTAGGCATCAATCAGGCTGGCAGGGGAGTGGTTAGGGGGTGATCAGGCTGGCAGGCAGAAGCAGTTAGGGGCAATCAGGAAGGCTGGCAGGCGAGCAGTTGGGAGTCAGCAGTCCTGGATTGTGAGAGGGATGTCCGAGATTGGAAAGGGTGCAGGCTAGGCTGAGGGACACACCCCTCCTGTGCATGAATTTCGTGCACTGGGCCTCTAGTTCACTATAATGAAAAACTGAAAACAAACTACATGTTTATCAATAGGTGAATGGATAAATCAATAGTAAGATATTCATACAGTGAAATACCACCAGCAACAAGTATGAATAAACAATTGCTACGTTCAGCAACATGGGTGAAACTCACAAACATAAGATTGAGAGAAAGAAACCAGACAAGAGAGAACATACTGTATGATTCCATTTATATGAAGCTTAAGAACAGCTTAACAAATCGATGGTGTTAGAAGTCAAGATACTGTTTACCCTTTGTTGGGTAGGGGATGAGAGGGGTTGCGGCTTTGGGTTATGTATTGATCGAAATGCTAGCAATGTGTACATGCTCACTTTGTATAAATGCATTGAGCTATTATCCATCTGTCATTTGTGCACTTATAGTTGTTATACTTCAGTAAAATTTTACCTTAAAAAGAGGGACCCTTAGGTTTCACCAGTCTGCCAGAGGGATTCATGGCATGGAAAGGATTAAGAACCTCTGGTCTAGATAGAGACACAAATTCAGAGAAATTACTATTTTACAATGTTTTAAACACATCCTGACGTTCCAGGCCATTTCTGATCCCAGTCTTCTATCCTATTGACCTTTTAAGTATAACTCATACTTCAGACCAATAATCCGGTGGGTGTTGTTTTTTTAATTATTGAAAGTATGGTCACTACGGCTGTAGGGAAAGAATTACAAGGTACTGTAAAAGCACAGAGAAGGGAACCACTAATTTTGCTGAGGGTGGTCAGAAAGAAATCTCAGGAGAAGGTGCTATCTGAACAGAGCCTCAAGGGATAAGTTTACTACCAGCTGAAGAGCTTCCTGTCAAACTGAGCAGCAGCAGATAAAAGTAGGAAGTTTGCTGTGTTTGTAGAACACCAAGTCATCTGATGTGGTTGAAGGATGGTTTATCATCCTGGGAAAGCAAACAATGCCCTTTGTTTTTCACTTTTATTGAAGGAATGTACATGGAGAAGAGTGCCCAAAACGTAAGTGTACAGCTTGATGGAATTGCACAAACTGAACACATCTATTTTACTAGCACCCAGGTCAAGAAAAGAGACATTAAGAGCATCCCAGAAAGCCCCTTTCACGATCTCTACCAATCACTACTGCTCCCCAACCTTGCCAGGAGCTGCTGTGATGCTTTCTTTCTTTTTCTTTTTTCTTTTAAACACTTTATTGAGGTATGATTGACATATAAAAAGTTCTAAATATTTAATGTATGCATCTGTATGAGTTGGGGATAATAATACATTACAAATGCATCACCACCTGTAAACATATCCATCACCTCCCAAAGTTTTCTCCTACCTCCTTTATTATAACTCTCTTTTTTTCATGGTAAAATTCATCATACGATATATCCTGTCTTAGCAAATTTTAAAGTATACAATACAGTATTGTTAGCTATAAGAACTACACTGTATAGTAGAGATCCAGAACTTATTTATCTTGCAGAACTGAAACTTTGTAGTCTTTGACTATCACCTCTCTATTTCCCCTTCCCCTCGCAACCACTATTCTACTCTATGCTTTCGGAGTTTTTGTTTGTTTTGTTTTCATATATTTTTATTGATTTCAGAGAGGAAGGGAGAGGGAGAGAGAGAGAAACATCAATGATGAGAGAGAATCATTGATTGGCTGCCTCCTGCACAGCCCCTACTGGGGATCGAGCCCTCAACCCAGGCATGTGCCCTTGACTGGGACCCTTCAGTTCGCAGGCTGACACTCACTGAGCCAAACCAGCTAGGGCTGGAGTTTGACTATTTTAGCTTCCACATATAAGTGAGGTCATGGAGTATTTGTGATTCTGTGTCTGGCTTATTTTGTTTAGCATAATGTTCTCCAGATTCATCCATGTTGTCATAAATAGTGGGATTTTCTCTTCTTTTTTTAAGGCTTGAAAATATTCATATATATATTCATATACACTGAGTGGCCAGATTATTATGATCTCTGAATGCATAATAATCTGGCCACTCAGTATATATATATATATATATATATATATATATATATATATATATATATATATATTAGAGGCCCGGTGCATGCATTCATGCATGGGTGGGGTCCTGCCAGCCTGGTCAGGGGGAGGGGACATGGGCTGTTGGCCGGCCTGCCTGCTGGTTGAATCCTAGTCGAGGGGACAATTTGCCTATTAGCCTTTTATTATATAGGATATACACTGATTGGCCAGATTATTATGTGTTCAGAGATCATAATAATCTGGCCACTCAGTGTGTGTGTGTGTGTGTGTGTGTGTGCGCATATATACATAACCTTTCCTTTATCCATTTATCTGTCTATGGGCACTTAGGTTGTTTTCAAATCTTGGCTATTGAGAACAATGTTACAATGAACCTGGGAGTGCAGGGACTCTTCAAGATTCTTATTTTGATACCGTTGGATAAATACCAGAGGTGGAATTGCTGGATCATATGGTAGTTCTATTCTTAATTTTTTGAGGAACTGGCATACTGTCTTTCATAGTGGCTGCACCCATTTACATTCCTATTAGCTGAGTATTAGTGTTTCCTTTTCTCTACATCCTTGCCAACTCTTAACATTTATTTTTTATTTTTATTTTTCAGTAACAGCCAACCCAGCAGGTGTGAGGTGATATCACATTGTGGTTTTGATTTGTATTTCCCTGGTGGGTAGTGATGTTGAGTGCTTGTCTGTTGGCCACTATAGTGACTTCTACCACTATAGATTGGTTTTGCTGGGTCTTGTGCTTTATTTCATGTATGTACTCTCTTGTGTCTGGCTCTCTCACTCATATTGGTAAGTGCAACATACTTTCATTGCATGTAGTTGTAGAACATTGTTACCTAAGTTTTAAGCAGGGGAATGGCATGGCTGACCTCTGCGTTAGGAAAATCACTCGAACAGCTTTGAGGAGGAGGAGAGAGGAAGGACAAGAAGTCCCATGCAGGGAGCTAAGCAATAATGTAAATGAGAAATGATGAGGGCCTGACCCAGAGCCCAGGCAGTGGGAGTGGAGACGAGGCGGACAGATCAGGGAGTCACCCTGAGCTCTGGAGAAGCAATTCAAAACACATGTTCCACGTACAGTGTCCTTCAAACACAGAGGAGAGCGCTTCACTGAGCGTTCAGAACCAGAGCAACAGTAATTGATCACGGCACTGGTTTGGGTGCTTGTCAAGACTTAAATGAAACAAGCCACATCCTCTAAGAGTCTGTTGTCACAGATGACAGAAACGAGACAGAGCAAAAGCCAACACAATGCGGATTAATGAAGAGGTTCCCAGGAGACCTTAATGACCTCAAATGGTTATTAGAGCAGTTTTGCAGTTGCATTGTTTTCCTTAAATATTTTTGAGGAGTTTCAACATAAAATTTAGAAAACAAAATCAGGATTGAAGAGAAAACAGAGGTAGGGAAACAGTAGGGAAGGGTGTTAGCAGAAAGTTGGGAGGGATGAGGCTGCTAAGGGTGTGAGATGGGGAGACATATGGGGAGATAGTTGGTGAAGCATGAAGGGACAGCTCATTCACCATCTATCTTAATCTCAAGCTTCTCAAACTCAGGTATGCACACCTCTGGCAGCATGTCAAGAGGTACTTGAGTCACCTGATAAATATGGTACATCTTTCTGGCATGTTTTTTTACCCTAAGATTGGGGAGAAGGATGCCATTTATATGGAAGCAAACAATATGTTATGAAATAGAATACAAATGATATGTGAAGTTTTATGATAAACCACAACACTTCAAGTAATTTTCTAGCCAAATTCTTTGGCCAGCAGCCCCAATGCCTCCCTTGCCAATAGGTGGAATTCAGAGGAAAAGTTTTGAGAAGCCTATTCTCTGTGGAATCTAACACCATCCTCTACTAGATGATGCTAGGACCCTAACTGAGTTTTCTCACAGAATGGGTGTGTTACTCATTACATTCCTTCCTTCCTTTATTCATTCAGCCCAATAATATTAAGTCAGGGATTACCATGTACTAGGACCTGAGAGTTTTTTTAAAAATAAGTCTTCATTGTTCAGATTACAGGTGTTCCTCTTTTTTTTCCCCATAGTTCCCTTCCACCTGATTCCCCACCCCACCCCATGCCCTTACCCCCCACCACTGTCTTCATCCATAGGTATAAGATTTTTGTCCAATCTCTTCCCGCACCCCTCACACCCCCTTCCCCCTGAGAATTGTCAGTCCACTCCCTTTCTATGCTCCTGATTCTATTATATTCATCAGTCCATTCTGTTCATCAGATTTTTTATTCACTTGATTTTTAGATTCACTTGTTGGTAGGTATGTATTTGTTGTCATTTTGTTGTTCATAATTTTTATCTTTACCTTTTTCTTCTTCTTCCTCTTCTTAAAGAGTACCTTTCAGCATTTCATATAATCCTGGTTTGGTGGTGATGAACTCCTTTAGCTTTTTCTTGTCTGTGAAGCTCTTTATCTGACCTTCAATTCTGAATAATAGCTTTGCTGGGTAGAGTAATCTTGGTTGTAGGTTAGGAGTTAGTTCACATACACCCATCATCGCTTTCTCTCCTTTATTGTCTTTCTCCTGACTTTTCCTTGGGATTTTGCAAAGATCCCATTTCATTTCAAGTCAACAAATATTTATAGAACATCTAATATATGCAAGCTTTGACAAATGCTAGGTGATGGGAGAGAGAGAGGGAGGGAGAGAGAGAGGGAGAGAAAGAGAGAGATGAAAGTACCTTTGATTAGGTGTCTTTTATTAGGATTGGGGCTGGTTGCCAGTGGAGCCAACCATGTGATTAGAAAATTGGAACTTCACATCTCCTACCTCTGGGGCGCGGAAAGGGGTTGAAGTTTGAGTTTAATCACCAGTGACCAATGAATTAATCAATAGCGCCTATGCAACAAAGCCTTCATAAAAACCCTAAAAGATGGGGTTCGGAGAGCTTCTGCATTGGTGAACAAATGGAGATTTGGGGAGAATAGCACCCTCAGAAGGCATGAAAGGCTGTTCCTGAGTTATACCCTTTTGTAGTAAGTTAGTGATCTAGCAAATAAAATGTTTCTCTAAGTTTTGTAAGCTGCTCTAGCCAATTAACCCAAGCCTGCCAGGGAGTCGGAACCTCCAATCGACAGCTGGTCTGTCAGAAGCCCAGGTGATAACAGAGAATGGCGATGACCTTGGAAGTGGTGGGCAGTCTCATAGGAGTGAACCTTTAACCGGTGGGATCTGATGTTATCTCCAGCTAGATAGATAGTGTCAGAATTGAATTGAATTGTAGGACACCCAGCTGCTGTCAGAGAATTGCTTGGTGACGTGGGGAAATTACCCCCACATTGTAAATTGGCTGCAGAATCTTTAATCCTGTAGGTATACTCAAATAAGTGCTCAAGCTACGAACATAAGAATGTTCATTTCAGTGCTGATTTCCACAGTGCGAAACTGGAAATAATCTGAATATCCTTTACTGGTGAATTGGTTAAATAACTTAAGGAACATCCATGATAGGAAGAGTCATATCCTATACTAATTTAAAAAACTGTTCAGAATATTATAAAAACTTTTTCTTCAATATTATTAATTGAAGAAAAACAGGTTGTAAAACAGCATATTTTGATTACATTTTATCTTTTTAAAAATAAATGCATAGCCCTAGCCAGCTTGGCTCAGTGGATAGAACATCAGCCTGGGGACTGAAGGGTCCCAGGTTCGATTCCGGCCAAGGGCACATGCCTGGGTTGTGGGCTTGATCCCCAGTGGGGGCTGTGCAGGAGGCAGCCAGTCAATGCTTCTCTCTCATCATTGATGTTTCTATCTCTCTCTCCTTCTCCCTTACTCTCTGAAATCAAGAAATATATTTAATAAAAACAAACAAACAAACAAAAACCAAATGCATAAATCATAGATGTATGTATGTATAGGCATCAAAAATTCTGGAGGACTATGTACCCAACTTTAATAGAGATTGCCTCTGGGGGGAGAGGTGATGAGAAGGTCTGCTCAGGTGGGGATGAAGAGAGAGGTCTCTTTCTTTTCACTTTACACCCCTTTGAATTATGTGAAAGCCAATTTTTAAACATGACTTGGTATTACTTTTATAATAAAAGGAAACAAGTTAATAAAATTAATTAAAAATAGAGCCTGAGCAAGAAACTGGCGGGAAGAGAATTGAGTAAGAGCAGAAGGAGCTAACAGGAACAAGAATCAAGGAAAAGGGAAATGGCGTTAGTGAAGCTCATGCCAAGGCTTTTATTCATTGACTTAAACAAAAGAAATCTATTGTCTCACAGTTTTGGGGGCTAGAAGTTCAAGAAAAGGGTTTCAGCAGGCATAGTTCCTTTTCAGGGCCACAAGGGAGAAACTGTTCTGTGCCTCTCCCCTAGCTACTGGTGGTTTGCTGGCCATCATTGGTGCTTCTTGGCTTGTAGGTCACTGCCTTCATGTTCACATGGTTCAAGGGTCAACTAGATACTCATATTGTTTGCAATCAATCCCCAGAACTTTTTCCTCTTGCAAAACTGAAATTCTAAAAACAAACAAACAAACAAACAAACAAACAAACAAAACCCCACTGAAATTCTATACCGTACACATTAAACAACTTCCCATTTCTCCCCCAACCCCAGCCCCTGGCAACTACTGTCTGTCTCTATGAACTTGACCACTCTAGATTTCTCATATAAATGGAATCAGACAGTGTTTGTCTTTTTGTGCCAAGTTTATCTTATTTAGCATAATGTCTTCAAGATTCATCCATGTTATAGCATGTGTCAGAATTTCCTTCCATTTAAAGACTGAACAATATTCCATTATATATGTATCACATTTTGTTTATTCATTCACCCATCGATGGATACTTGGGTTACTTCCAGCTTTTGGCTACTATGAATAATGCCGCTATGAACATGGGTGCACAAATATCTTTTTGAAACCCTGCTTCCAGTTCTTTTGGCTATATATCCAGAAATAGAGTTACTGAATCATGTAACTTTAAAAAATATTTTGGGGAGTAGCCATACTATAAGGCTCTTTAATTGTGACATACTAGTACTTTCTACTCAGAATGATAGGAGGCAAGAAGGTAGCTGTTTCTCAATATGTAAATCACACAAAAACCAGGAAGGTAGACTTGCCATCAGGCAGAATCAAGAGGTTTTTAAAAAGAACTCTATGGCCCTGGCTGGTGTGGCTCAGGTGGCTGAGCATCTTTCCTGCACCAAAAGGTCCCTAGTTCAATTCCAGTCAGGGCACATACTCAGTTGCAGGTTTAATCCTTGGGTGAGGATTAAAATAATAATAATAATTGGTATGGACACATATGTAATACCTTAATCAATAAAGAAATTTAAAAAAAATAAAAAATAATAATAATTGGTAATAATAATATTATTGTTCACTTTCAAAAGATTTTTTTTTAAAGAACTCTATGACATCTAAAGCAAATGTAGGAGCATGCTTTAGACTGCTGCCTGGAGTGAGAAGTAGAGAAGGAAAATTAATTGCAGACTAAACCACTTAAGGACCTAAGTATTTCTACTGGGAAATATTTATCTGTTTGGTGGAGTTGCAAGTTCTTGGGAGTGCCCTCATTAGAAAACAGCTGATGATTCCAGGAAACTTTGGAAGAATCACCATGGTGATACAGAGTGACCCATTTAAAGGGCAAAGCCTATTGTGAGTTGAACTTCAAAAGATGTCTGTATAGAAGCTTCTCTTTTACTTTTTATTGAACATAAGATATGAAATAAAGTAGCATTATTATTATTATTATCTGAATTCCTCTTGCAGTCTGATGTACTGGGAGAACCCAAGACACCTTCAGATTCTGTCCTGGAGTGGCTCTCCTTAGCTGCACTACTTTGAGCAGACCACTTAACCTCTCCAACCTCAGAGGGTTGACATAAAGGGCCTCTAAGGTCCCTTTGGTCTCTGGATTTACCTCTATGCATATATATATGCTACAGCTCCTTTTTGTTTTCTACTCCTTTGCTGTGGAACTTGCCTATTATCTAATCAGACAGTGGGAAAATGAGGACATAAATAAAAAGATGATGAAGAGGCAAACAGCATCACAGTCTGTGTGTTAAAGCTCCTACACCTACTGCTTTCCTTGGACCTCAGGTACATGGGGTTGAGTTAATCATGTGGGTTCACATCATCTTTCATCATTAGTCTAGACAAGGTCCCTCTCTGTTTAATCTTAGTCTATTATTTTCTTCTTCATATCCCAACACTTTCCTCATTCCAGGCACTGTGGTATATATGGACCATTGTATTTAATTAATTACAATGCTATGAGGTAGACCAGTGGTCGGCAAATTGCGGCTCGTGAGCCACATGCGGCTCGCGAGCCACGGTTTGCAGCTCTGTTGACTAATGAGTTTGCCAACCACTGAGGTAGACAATGATATTACCTCCATTTTTCATGTGAGGAAACTAAGGCTTAGGGAAGTTAAGGGACAGAAGCAGAATATCAACCCATCTAGACAGATTCAGAATCTACATCATTATACCAGCTAATCAAGAAACCTTGTTTAAAATGCAGCTTGACTATAAGTTATTCTGAATTGTCTGTAATACCCGCCCCCCCCCCCTTTCATTCTTGAAAAGGAAATGTAAGCAGATCTATTTTGAGGCACTTTGATTCTCCTCATTCATCCTTTGCAGAGCTTTATCACCAGAGGCAATTTTCTAAAACTGGGATCACTGGCTCTTTGGATTTTCTTCTCTTTTGTTCCACTTCTTTTGAAAAATTGGAAGTTATAACTGCCAGCCTTGGCTTTGACTCTATTCCTTGTTGGGGACATAAATGGAATAATATAAAATAGCATTTCCCCTCCTTAAACAGAATACCTTTCCATTCACATTGTACTCTTTCTGCATCTCATTTATAAGAAGATGATCATTGATGGGCAGAATATGCTCACATTTCTCCTCTGGATGGATGAAGAGTGTAGGGATTTATAATAGAACTAGAGGCCCAGTGCACAAATTCGTGCACAGGTAGGGTCCAGCTGGCCCGCCCCGATAGGAGCTAATCAGGCTGGGCTGGCTGGGGGGAGGGGGAGCAGGAGGTTGGCCAGCCAGCCCTGCCCCATGGTCAAACTCCTGGTTGAACTCCTGGTCGAGAGGACAATTAACATATTAGCCTTTTATTATATAGCATGAAGTGTGTGTCACCTTTAAGGTAAATCCATCCCAGATTGATAGTTAGCTAAGGTGTTGGCAATTTGACATTCCTGGCATTCTTAGACAACTCTGCTATGTGATGGGACAAGTTTGTTAACATTGACTGCATTTTGTTTGTGAGCCCTGTTGGGAGGAGAGGGGACAATCCTTGGGGGAGATGTGGGACAGGAGAGGTTAAGAGTTTGATTGACTAGGAAGATTCTTTCCACGGGAGTCTAAAGATGGATTACCAGGATGGGGAGGTCCAGTCATAGTTGAGAGGGGGCAAATTAGGAATCCTATATAATAAAAGGCTAATATGCAAATCAAGCAAACAGCAGAACGATCGGTCGCTATGACATGCACTAACCACCAGGGGGCAGACACTCAATTCAGGAGCTGCCCCCTGGTGGTCACTGCGCTCCCACAAGGGGAGTGCTGCTCAGCCAGAAGCCTTGGCGAGAGCCATGGTGGTGGCGGTGGCCGGAGCCTCTCTCGCTTCCGCTGAAGTGCTAAGCCATCAGTTGGACATCCCCTGAGGGCTCCCAGACTGCGAGAGGGTGCAGGCCAGGCTGAGGGACTCCCCCCCACCCCCGCAAGTGCACAAATCTCGTGCACCAGGCCTCTAGTAATAACAATATTGTTAATGATGATGATAATAATGCCCATCTCTATTGAATGCTTACTATGTATATATCAGACTCTCTATATACATTATTTTATAAGCACTGCCTTATTGCTATTTATGTATTACTAGAGGCCCAATGCACGAACTTCTTGCAAGAGTAGGCCTTCCTTCTCCCGGCTGCCGGCACCAGCTTCCCTCTGGCACCCAGGACCCGGGCTTCCCTCGCAGCCCCTCGCAGCCTTGGCTGGCCCTCATAGTCTTGGCTTCGTCTGGGCAGTCGACAGGAAGGATGTCCGGATGGTCGTTCTGCTGTTCGGTCTAATTAGCATATTAGCTCTTTATTAATAGGATCATTTTTAATCTTCCCAACAACTTCAGATAGGTACTATTATGGGGACACGAAATAGATACTATCACAATCTCCATTTTATATTGGGGAAATTGAGGCTTAGAAAAGCAAAGTAATTTTTTAAGATCACATAACCAGCTATGACTCATTGGTCTATCTTTTTAAGCAACAGACACACAGCCAGTGAGCTTTGGAAACAAGGGTTAAGATAAGGAAAGAATGAAAGAATGCCCTTTGAAGGGGATGATTGAAGAGGTCTATAATGGGACTCTGTGAAGGGCTCAGGTCTGGTTGAGCGGTTCAGGATTTTACCCAAATGGGGAGAGAGAGCACCCCACGGTGGTCCTCCTAGTTGGTTCCAAGCATCCATGAATCCAGGCCAGGCCCACACCCTTTGCTTGGAATCATCTCTTCACTATTTTCTTCCTAATTTTAAAGCCATGCTATTATACAATTTGAATATAACAGCCAAAGATAATTTTCTGCTTGAAACAATTATCAGATTTTATGTTGGATAGGCTGACTGAATAAAAGACTTCGTTCTTCAAGAGATCATTTTATTCTGTTAATTGTAAAAAGTCTTTGCAGAGACATCCTTGCAAATGGTGAAACTAAACCCTGCCCCTAAGAGAGAAAGGGGCTAAGCCTTTACAGACCTGGCAAGAAAATCATGCACCCTCCTCCCCCAATACTAAATTCATTTAGCGTCTCATCAGAGCATCCTAATGAAGTTTTTATGAAGTGTCTTTTATTTTGTACTTGGTTCCTCTTTAACAAATGAGCCATTGATTTTCAAAAATTTTAAATGTATCCAGAACTTTTTTTTTTGCTTTTTGTTTTGAACAGTCATCATTCAGAAGCCAAATCCAGTAACCCTGTCCTCTCTCCCTGCTGCTTTGTTGTAAGGATGGCTTTTCTCTCTGTGGATCACAGTGGTTCCTTTGACAAGAATGAACAACCCTCAACCAGCTAAACTGTTGCCCCACGTGAAAGGAGTGCCTAGCAAGTCTTTCTAAAATGTTGCCTTGCAATTATTTCTTAACACTTGTATGCTACATTCCGGGAAGGCCTGAACATAACAATAAAATAAGAAAGGAACTTTAGGGACAATCTCAGTTCCCTCTGTGATTTATGAGACATTCTAATCCAGAGCCCTTTGGAAGCTTCTCCATGTAGGTTGAAGTAGGGAAGCTGACTGGAGCCTCACCATAAAACTGTGGTTGGGTACAATAAACCCCTAAGGTCTAGTCAAAGAGGGATTCACTTGATGCCAAATTCTTTCCTATCATCCAAGAGTGGCCAACGAGACCAAGGGTGGGAGTGAGAATTCACCAGGGTTTTCAACAAAACATTCCAATAAATTAAAAAACAAACAACCTTTGTTAGAATGAAAAATGTTTGGTAATGCTGGCTGGTTACAGCGCCCTCATGTGTCTCAGCATGGTAGTATCATTTGGGGCTTTTCAAAGGGCATAAAATGCTCTTCCAATCACTCCACCACCATTTAATGGCATTCTCCTCCTGCCCATTTGTTTCTAGGACCACAAATGAAGCTCCGTCCTTGGTTGTTAGAATTTCCACTGTGATTATTTTTATCACAGGCTGAAGGCATAAACTATCCTATTTTCCAGTGTTCAATAAATGCTTGTTGAATTAGTTCTCCCTTATATCTCAATGCCTGCCAAAGAGTAAATGTAACTCAAATTTCCATCAGCTGGTGAGTCAATAAATAAGTTGTGACAACCCACACAATGGAATACTACTTATTAATAAATAGGGAAGAACAATTGATGTACGTAACAACAAAAGGCTGTATATTATAAGATTCCGTTCATGTGACATTAGGGAATATAGACACATATCAGATCAGTTGGTAGCCAAGGGCTAGGGGAAAGGGAGTGGGGTTGGCTGCAAAGGGGTACAAGGGAATGTTTTAGGGAATAAAAAACGTTCTATATCTTATTTGATGTTGGCTACCTGACATTAGTGAAAACTTACTGAACTGGCATTGGTGGTATGATGTTGAGGGTAGCTGCCCTCCAAAACTCATTGAACTGTTCACTAAAAAAAAAAAGTGAAATTTACTGCATGTGTATTATACCTCAATGAGCCTTACAAAAATTTTCCATACTTTGAAGAATCACTGGGATCTTCTTCCAAAATACAAATCCCCAGTCCTTCTAGGTTAGCCTCTTGGCCTCCTTTTCTTTGCCCATCTGAAAAAGACACCACGATGAACTCTTGTGAAAGTCTCCAAGTCCCAGCCCAATTCAAAGCCCTAATGGGGCCAGCCTACATTCCAAACAGAATGCTCCCTGACTCAGCCATTGTGCCTGTGTGTGCAGTGACACAGAGCCTCCCTGGCATTTAGATCTTGAAAAAGAAAACATCAAAGTTCCAGGCCAATGCTAGACTTGCTACCAGCAAGTGGGAACCCCTTGAAGGGAAATGAGATCTGGGCCCTGAAGGCAAATTCATTCTGTCAGTTTGTTGGCCTCCTTCCCTGACAGACAACAATCATTTGTTCCTGCCCAGAAGCTGTGCCTTGAGCAAATTATTCATTAGCCACAAGACTGAACATTCCACCCAGGCAGCACCAAACATCTGATTCTAGAAAATACTTCGGTTGGGTGGCTCCCAAAATGTTCTACGCACACTCACCCCCAACAGTGGTGACCCACAAATATTGATCCAGGCCAGTCATTCTTTCACTTTGCTGGGCTTGAGAGTCACCTTCACTTGTAAGAGAGTAAATCTTAAGTATTCTCACCACACCCCCACCCACAAAAGGTGATAGATGTGCTAATTAATTTGAATGTGGTAATCATCTCACAATGTATCCATATATATGTTGTCATCACGTTGTATACCTTTAAAAATTGCATTGTACAACCTAAATACATATAATTTGTATTTGTCAATCATAGCTCAATGAAGCTGGGGGGGAAATCACCTAAGGAGTATATTTTCTAAATGCCAGTTAGGTCTGGGAGTAGTCCTGGGGAACTGCATTTTTAATAAAACCTCAATATCATTCAGATGTAGGAAGTCTAAGGACACTTTAAGAAATGATGACCTAGGCCTCGAGAAACTCTTATGCATAGGCATTTGTTTTCACTTGAAAAAGTTGAGCGATTTACTCATTGGAAATGTTTGACCTAGCAAGTGGTGAATAGCACAAAGATTAAGAGTGGGGCTCTGGAGTGGGGTTCCTGGGATCAAAGACCACCTCTTCCTGTTATTGAGACCTTACACAGGTTACTTAATCTCTCCACAGCATGTGTGTAAGATAGGGTAAGATCAAATGAGCTAACACTCATAAAGCACTCAGAATAGTGCCAGTAAGATTAGATAAACATCAATTATCATTCTGTCCAGATCAATAAAGAATGAGGAGAATATTGCAAACCATGAACAAAGAGAGTTACTTCAAAGAGCTTTTCATTTAAAGCTTGGACATCTCCAAATACTTCAAATGATAGAGGGTAATGTAACCACTATATGCATGCCAAGTTTCCTACGTTCCTAATTTCTTTGCCATTTTAAAAATTAAAAATATGAGCTAAAAGAAATAAGCTAAACTTAGCAGTAGCCTTCTTTGATTAAGGGGCTTAAGACAACTCACATATATTAGTTTATCTTTACAAGTTATGCATAATCTTTGTTGAAACCAGATTTGCAAATCAGAGCTCTTGAAAAATACAAATTTTGACTCAGTAGAGAATGGGGCAGGGCCCAGGGAATCTGCATTTCTAAAACATTCTCTCTGTGATTTGACAGTACATTCCAGGTAGAGAACTACTGTTACAGGAAAAGGCTAGGATCATCCACCTTGTTTTATAGCTTAAGAAACAGAGACCAAACATGTTAAATACTTTGCCAAGGTCACTCAGCTAATCATTTGCAGAGGCAGGAGTTAGATTTGGGTCAGTAATTCGAAGGCCAAAATCCTCTCCATATTGTAGAAGCTACTTGTATAGGGTAAGATAAGCATGGTGAACTTTCATTGCCTCATTTACTTATGAACTAACTAGAGGCCCAGTGCACAAATTCGTGCACAGGTGGGGTCCAACTGGCCCGCCCCCGATTGGGGCCGATCAGGACTGGGCCAGCAGGAGAAGGTGTGTGTGTGGGAGGGGCCGTGGGAGGTTGGCCGGCTTGGGGGGGGGGCCCGCGGGAGGTAGTCCGGCCCTGCCCCCAATGGAGGGGGGAGCGATTGGGGCCAGGGCTGGCCCGGGGGAGAGGCCGCGGGAGGTTGGCCCCTGATTAGGCCAGTTGGCTGGTTGGCTGGCCGCAGTGTGCATCATAGCAACCAGTCGTTCCCGCTCATTCTGGTCCTTCTGGTCTCTTGGCTTTCATATATATACTAGTACAGATACTCTGATCTGAATTCATAGAAACTTCAAATTAGAACTGATGAACTGAATTCTGAATTCCTTTCAGATTCCACCTTTTACTCTCTTACCTACACATATCCCCATTTACTGATTATTCCCATTAAATCCCTGGAAGTGTAAAGAAGAGATAGTTCACATGGCACATGGATAAAATCTGGATGGGAAATATGATCATGAACTTGAAGATTTGTTCTTCTCCATTTGTAAAGCATAAGATACTCCAACGACCACAGTTTCATCATGAAAAAATCCAAGAGCAACTGGCACATAAAACCAGGAAAAAAGAATCGCAAAGGATCATGATCCTGAGAATACTATCCTGTAAGTCATCAACTAATAAATCACAGGGACATGAATTGGGAGAATATCCAAAAGGCCATTCTAGTGGCTGAAGGCAGTGGCATTTGATCTCTGGGTTGAGTTTTTTGTGGATTCCCTTTGCTTCTTGGGACATATGTGTGACCTACAAAGTCCCTTAGAAACCATTTTCTGTCATGTATTATCACAGAAGAAAATCTGTCAAATTAGTCTGCGGTGGGAAGGGGAGTGGCCACCAATCAAATGAAATCATTCTGCTGAACTTGAGCCAGGGAACCAAACTGGGGCAGCAGCATTTTGCCTACAAAAATGGTTGCCTGCAGACCTTCACACATCACCCACCCTTTGCTAATAAAACAGACCCTTTTATTTAGATACTTCTTGGCACCCACTGGCTGCTTTCTTTTCAGATTTTCTGTTGCCCATATTTCAATATCCCGCCTTTGCATTCTCCTCCTGCTCTTGTTAAAATACTGTTTCTTTCTTTCTTTTTAAGATCCCTTTTAATCAGATAGCTCCTGCTGGCATGAGCTGTCAGAGGTATTCATTTCAGTGGACTCTGGCCTTATGCTGCATTACCTTGGCAACAAGATTAAGAGGCAAAGGCCTGGCCTTAAACTTGTCAGAGTCTTCAACGATGTGAACAGAGCACATATTACTCTCTAGCATATCAAGTTGTCATGCCAACCGCTAACAATAAAAGCCATCTCTCTCTTCCAGGGTTTTAATTCAATAAGTTTTCAAATTGGTTTCTTCTGTAATTCAATTGCTCTGGAAATGTAATATATGACTGTGTATATATGTGTGTGTGTGTGTGTGTGTGTGTGTGTGTGTGTGTGTGTGCGTGCGCACGCGTGCTCATGTGTGCTTAGCCAGTCACTAATGACCTTCCATGAAATGACTGGAGATTGGAAATACAATTTAAGTCAAAAGTTCATCCAAAACCAAAGAAAAGTGCTGGATCTAACAAAAGGAGCCTGTAATTTTGGAAATCCTGCCTAAGAGGTAAGTAAACAAAATCTTCAGAGCTGACTTCTGCCCTCAGACATACATATAGGACTTCCATCAGCACAGCTGTTTAGCACATTCGATACCCAGAAGAGCTGCACCCCCATACATATTTAGAACTCCTTTAATTAGTTTTTTTTTTTAAATATATTTTATTGATATTTCACAGAGAGGAAGGGAGAGGGATAGAGAGCTAGAAACATCGATGAGAGAGAAACATCGATCAGCTGCCTCCTGCACACCTCCCACTGAGGATGTGCCCGCAACCAAGGTACATGCCCTTGACCGGAATCGAACCCAGGACCTTTCAGTCCGCAGGCCGACGCTCTATCCACTGAGCCAAACCGGTTTCGGCAATTAGTTTTGGGTTCACAACCAATTTCAGTTTCTTAAAGATACTCCCATTTTTATACTTACATTCCATTTACCTCTAAACCAGGAAGTTTTGTAGGAACCTGTCCCCTTAGAAAGTCTCTTCATCCTAAGGACTCTCAGACAAGGCACTGCATGAAATCTAGGGCCTAGAAGTAATTGGGGGTCAGGGTTTCTCAGACTTATTGATTTCAATACTTGCTTATCGTTGTGACAACTATACAGTTATTTATTTATTTTCTCCTTAATTGACTTGTTTAAATACATACATTTAGAAGGGCGACTTTATATCATGGATCTGATAGTCTGCCAGTGGGAACATGGTTATTCCTTAGCTTTTAATAACTAACACATAGAGGGTTGATGAAGTGCTAAGTAGGCACTGTTGAAAATACTTTTCGCCTACTGACTCATTTAATCCTCAACCGTTGAGGCAGGTAACACTTTCTACAGACCCAACTTCACAGAGGAAGAAAAAGAACCATAGAGGAGTTAGGAAGCAAGTCCACAACCCCACAGCTGGTACGTGTCAGGACTGAGGTTCTAAGCTAGCAGACTGGTTTCAGGCTCTCAACTCAATACACTGCTTCCTTGGATTCTGGTGGATTGATTGAGCCGCTTTGCAAAGTTTTACCTTCACAAATTTCTTGAAGGCAGGGACTATATCTACTACTTCTATCTCCTTCTTAATATCTAGTTGAATGCCTTTCACATACTAGTTACTAAGATGTGTGGTTGGCTTGTTAAAGAGGGATCTGGGAGAATCCTAGAATATCAAATTCAAGGCCACTTTGAAACTACACTTTTTGTTTAAATTGGAGCAATAGAGACTATCATCACTCCAATCCGCAAGTACATAAGGTCTTCTGGAGACCAAACTCACTGAGGACAGAAGCCATATTTCATGGTGTGATGGGCATCTGCTGGCCCCAGCAGAGAGACACCGTCCACGTTTTCCCATGGTGCTCTCTGCCCAGGGCACATGATTTTCACAGACTGTACCAACTGGGCTCCTTTGCCCTCTGGCTTCACGTTAGGCTAGGATGCACCGGCAGGAGAATGAGAGAAAAGTTGGGGTATTTATTCCTTAGTCCACTTTTTGCCAAAGTGCAGTTTGGTAATGTTTGCTTCCCTCAAACAAAGACCATTGGTTCTATTGAGCAGCTCTCTCCCACAGCTTCAGCTCCTGCTGGGATAGTGAGAGCTTTCTGCTAGTCCTAGTTTCAGGGTGCTTCACCATTCTTTATTAGTGTCCTGTGACTGACTGAAATTTTAGTAATAGTCCCTCCAATAAATGTTTCATTTGTCTTCTGACAGGTTCCTGGCTCTTGTGCTTCTCACATGAGAATCACCTACAGATCTTATTAAAATGCAGATTCTGATTCAGACACTCGGGTGGGTCATGAAATTCTGCATTTCTAATAAGCCCCCAAGGAGAAGGATGCTCCTGACGCCACACTTTCAGTAGCAAAAATCTAATAGATGGTCTATATCTGCCACTGGCTAGGTATTTTATGCTGAATAAAAGAATAATTAAATGAATGACTTGGCTGCAATGAATGCTGTATTGGTAAACATTGGTGAAGGTGGTCATGCCCTTGGCATACCTATCTTGTAATAACTTACCCCGGAGGTCCCAGTGTGGCTGCAGCAGACCCACCTGGTCACGCCATGAAGCTCACGGCTGGCTGGACATCCTCATCTCTGTCTTTCTCATTGCCAAAGCTACCCTGGTGATTCTCATCATTCTGTTTATTAAAAATAGCAACTACCACAATTGACCTCCAAGAAATTGAATTCACACACATGAATATTTTTTCCTCAGAGATAAAAGTAAAGCTGATTTATTTTCAACATCACAATTGATCCCCCCGAGGGACAATCTTTGATGAGTGAAAGATGGTAGAGGAATTCATGGTTTGCCAAACAGTAAGTCTTATTTGCTTAGATTCTTGTACAAACAGGTTCTGTGGGCAATCAAGCTCTGAGAGATAATTCAAAACAAGAGCCAGCTCAAAGCAAAACACGTCTAACTGTGCCTGTAAGCAGATCAAGCTGTCAGGAGACCTGGATTCTCTTTCACATTCAGCTTAGCAACACACACTCTTTGAAGACCTACTAAGTGCCAGACACTGTATCTCTTTACAGGCCATGATTATGTACACAGGAAAATCTTACTAATTTCAAATCTAAATATTGTGATAATTCAGATAGCTGCTAACCTGCATTTGACTATTTCCTTAACCATGCAAAAGGATTTACTTTGCCAATTTATATGTCAATTGGTCTGTAAAAAAAACCCAACAAACTTAAAAGAATAAATGGTTTTTGAGACCTCTCAAGTGTTTTTAGAAAGGTAAATTTAGGTTTTGATTATGAAGTCACTAATTGATTGATTAATAATGTTGATTGATTATCATATCGATTAAAAATCATTCTTCTAAATGCAATGTGATATCCTAGAATAAGAAACTGTAAAATCTGAATAAAGTGTTGAGTTTAATAGTAATAGCAATGTTAATAGTAATATGCTAATATTGGCTTCTCAGTTTTGGCAAATGTACCACAGTAATGTAAGATGTTAACATTTTAAAAATCTAGGTGAAGGGTAAATGGAATTCCCTGGACTATTTTTGAAACTTTTCCATACATGTAAAATTATTCCAAAATTTTAAAGTTTATTTTTAAAATGTGCACATCCATTAAGTCTGATTCTCTGAGAACTAGCAGCAGTGACAGAAACTAGTTCTTGAACACATACTCTGGTTGACTCAATGTCCAGTGCTCAACACATGTGCTCACAACAATGTTATCCTCATTTTATAGACAAAGAAACTCTGGCTCAGAGGAACTAAGCAACTTGCTCAAAGATACACAGCTGAAAATGGATGGAGACAGGGTATGACAAGGTCTCTCTAACCCTAAAGTCTGAGCTCTGAGCAATTCTACAGCTCCCCTCGGTTGCCTCTTTGAGTTTCTCTATGTAAAAGAGACTTATCACTTACTCACCCTGGTACTCATTTTTCATTTGAGTTGGTGAAACATATGAACTCAATTATTTGCACTGGACCTTTAAGTAAACCACAGTATCATTTTGAAAATAACTGAGTTGAACACAGGGTCAAGTCTACTACCTTTCTGTTTGTTAAATTGGACTCAAATTTTCCTGGAGAGGGGTGCAGGGAAGGAGCCTGGAATGTTTTCAGAACAAAGCAACTAGTCCTTTCCCCTGGCTCCTGTCTTCTTGCCCAAATAATCTGTTCAAAGACAGTAGACATGAGACCATTGGCAATTTGAACACTTGCTGGATATTTGATGATGTTAAGGAATTATTGTTACTTTTTTAGGGGATAATAGTATTGCAGTTTTGTTTTTTAAAAAAATTTTATCTTTTAGCGATACATGCTGAAATACTTAGAGATGAAATGATATAAAATACTTCGAGATACTAGTATTTGGTTCACATAGGATTGGGGGAGGTGCAGGAAATGTACAGGGAAATTGGCCATGAGTTGATAGTTGTTGAAAATGAAATGAAAAGGCTCTGAGACTGGACCACATAGTGCCCAAGTTCAACAAGGATGCATGACCTCACCACCAACCTCCTTCTCTCCCCTCCCGCCAGCTCAGGTTTCTGCTTGGCAATACCCTGCTGGGCTCTGCCTGAGACTTCATTGATCTTCCAGCTGCCAACGTCCAGCCCCTCCAGGACCTCTCTGCAAGCGTTTGTCTGTTGCCAACTCTCTATACCCGTGTCCCATGAACTGATAATTTCCAAGGCTCCAGGTGCTTTCTATTCATTATTTATTTAAACTTTACAACTGTAGGAGGGAGGTTTTATTTCCCACTCCACCCTCAGTTTTGCTGAATGAGGAAACTGGCTCAGGGAAAATAGAAACTTATCTAAGTTCTTAGAGCTAGAAAACAACAGAAGTAAGATGCAAGCCCAGAAGTATTTGATTCTGAAATGTGTGTTATTGTTATTTAATTAATAGTTTAATAAATCATTATTGTCTATTTTATTATAAGATATTAATTATAATACTGTAATTATTAAATGATTATTATTTATTGGTATTATAAATAATACCAGTGGTTTTAGATTTCATGGGCTAGAAAAAATTTTTAAACAATTTTTAGAGCTCTAATATGAGGCTGCTAAATGTGTGTGTGTGTGTGTGTGTGTGTGTGTGTTGTCATTAGGACACTTAAAAAAATGCCCAACGACAATATATCATCACTATCATTGAATTATTTTATAAAAAAGGTTCCCAAATGAACTGATATGGAAATATCTGTGTAATGTGCTGTTAAGTGAAAAAAGCAAGAGGCAGGATGCTACCTGCTGTATTAAGAATAAGTTTCTATGAACATATCTGCTTGCATATGCACAGAGCATTTCTTGAAGAATAGGCAAATAGTAACGGTGGCTGCTTCTGGGTTTGGGAACCAGAAGTCTGGGATAGGAGGGAGATGTTCCACACAGTCAGTGTAGTTTTGTACGTTTTGAATTCTGTGCAAGGGGCATCATGTACCAACTGTTTTTTAAAAAAAATAAGTAGAAAATACATCTCTAAAAGCGAAGATATTGCTAAGGACTGAATATTTGTGTCCCCCCCGCCATTCATATGTTGAAATCCTAACTCCCAAAGGTGATGGTATTAGGAGGTGGGGGCTTAAGTCGTGAGGGTGGAACCCTTAGGAATAAGATTAATGGTTCATAAAAGAGGCTCCTTCAAAATTCCTAGCTCCTCCCACCATGTGAGGACACTTCGAGAATGTGTGGGCTATGAACCAAGAAGGGGACCCTCACCAGAAGCACACCATGTTGGAATGTTGATCTTGGACTTCTTAGCCTCCAGAATTAGAATCAATACATTTCTGTTGTTTAGAAGCTAGCCAGTCTGTGGTATTCTGTTACAGCAGCTCAAACAGACTAAGACAGATGTTTTAACATCTCCAGAAAGATATGGCTAACATAATCACAAAATAATTTATATAGCCTTAGCCGGTTTGGCTCAGTGGCTAGAGTGTCAGCCTGAGGACTGAAAGGTCCCGGGTTCAGTTCTGGTCAGGGGCACGTACCTCAGTTACAGGCTCCTTCCTGGCCCGGGCCCTGGTCGCAACTAGTGCAGGAGGCAACCAATTGATGTGTTTCTTTCACATCGATATTTCTCTCTGTCTTTCCCTCTCTCTTCTAGTCTCCTAAAAATCAGTGGAGAAATATCCTCTGGTGAAGATTAATAATAATAATAACTTACATAAATGTAACTTTACCCTTATTTTTCTCTTTCTGACACGCCTTGGTGAAAACTTGGTAAGGGTCTGACAGTAGCCTTCGGACAGACCAGACCCCACATTGCTCCAGGTTTACCTTCCAGTCCTCACTGACCACTCCCTGGGAATGTATGCAACTGATGCCCTAAAGTCTTCCTGGACCCACAAGCAGGGGCATCTCTTTGGGTGGTCCCTTCTAAGTGCCAAAATGCAAAACCACTTTCCCAGCATCAGAGCATAAATAGGGAAGCTGGGCCTGGCTGGAGTCAATGGCCTAAGATTAGGAACCTGGATTTGAGCAGTTCTCATCCTGATACAAGTTCTTGAACTTGACTGCACTTCAGAATCGCCTTCTTATTTTGTCAGAATAGCACCTTTCAGAGAGTGTCTCAACGTAGGGCTGGAAATGTGCATTTTAAACCAGCTTCTGGGGCTTCTGATGAGCGAGGAAATCACTATTTGGGAAAATGAAGAGTCCAAACTGTGTATCCTTATGAACTGAGGACAATGACAGAATTTTAATACTAATTAAACAAATTAGTATTTTTTTTCTAAAAAAAAAGAGGAGGCCCTCCTCTGGGTGACAGTCAAACAAAGCAGTTCCCCTCCCCCGCTCCGCCAGAGGTCAAACAGGATGTGTCTCAGATGGAGTCTGCTGATGCAAACAGGATCTGGAGAGAAATAACAATTTTTCCTTTTCACTCTGAACCTCCATCTGACCAGCTCCGGAAACAGTCCTGATTAGAGCATAATTGATTTGGACTCAGCGAGCAGAGCAGCCAGGCCTGCACATGGCCCTCCCGAGTTGTGCGGGCTGTGCAGTATCATCTGAGTCTTCACCGCATGAAAAACAATCTGACATGACATGGGCTGGTTTTCTAACAACTTTGCAAACCAAGTACGATGGCAGGGTCAGTGACTGTGCCAACCAGACTTTAGAGAACCAGCGGGGCATTTCCAGCAACAGCAAAGAAACCTGAGGCGTTTTAGCTGCATAAATACTAACTCTGGTCATACAGGATTTGGGGTCTTTTGCTGGGCAGGAAACGATCATGTATTACTTTCAAAGCGGAATCAGTTATTCCAGTTTAAACAAGGATTCTCAACAGTTTGCTTTTTTGTTTTTTTTCCATTGCACACATCACAGAGTGACTGTAATTCAAATTTATCAGAGATTGAAAGGACAAACCAAATAAACAAAAAATCCCATAGTACCAGAAGGCTAGGAGGAAATGAGTTGAGTCAGAGGAGAATTCCAGCGGGGACTTTTTGGATAGTGTTAGACTCCTTACTTTCAAGTAGTTTTTTCCTCTTTTTGCCCCAGTCTGTGTCAAGATCCCAGTGAACTGCAAACGGGCCACTAGCCAACCAAGTAATAGCTGCCTGACTAGAGCATCTCTTAGATCCACACCATGAATTCTACTCCTTGAACTTACTATTTCCCGAGATCAGGTCCACCCACCCAACCCAGTTAGTTATCCAGGAAAGTAAGAATACCAACAGTACTCTGCACGTGTTATCTGCGAGTTTACAGGAAAGCGCCAGCATTCTGCCATGAAATATTCAGATATAGAAGATTCTTATGCCATAGCTCCAAATGGCTCAGTTTTGCCGGTGTGCCATGTCGTTTTGTTTCTATGTAGATCTGAATCCAATGTCTTTTGTGCTAAAAACAAAACAAAAACAAACTATTAGAGCCCAGTTTGGATTTTTTTATGACACAAAATAAACTTTTTGGATCATAGAATAAAAGTAAAGAGAATCCAGTCTCTCTTCCTGGATTATTTTGAAGCACAAACACATCAGATCATTTCATCGAATAATGTTCAATAGGTAGCTCGAAAAATAAAGATTATTTTAAAAACACAAACACAATACAATTGTCACCTTTTTAAAATTAACATTACCTCTTTAATATCAACCAGTATCTAGTCATATGATTTTTAAGCAGACATCTTACAGAAAGTCATACTGGTGAAGCTAGCACAGTTCTGCATTGCTACAGGAGCCGTGTGATCTGCCCCCTACCCAACGCCCCAAGGCAGGGATGCTTAAGAATTGGATGCACAAAAGTTCTTTCAGGGACTTGAGTGAACTCGAGTGTCAAAACGTCCCCGCCTGTGGAGACTGGGCTGGATCCTCCAGCATTGTTGACTTTGGTCTGGATGTTTATCCATTCATTTTTCAGACCTCTAGTCGCTTGTTTATCTTGGCCATCCCTTTCCAGCCCGAGACTTCCCACACCCTGCCATCTGGCACCCACAATGGTTTCATTCCCACAGCCCCAGCGCTGAGCAGAAACCTCAGGGGAAGCCCAGATCCTGCAAAAGGTCCCAAGTGCTGGATCCATGCTTCTGTACCCCAGTCTTCCTGCAGGAAAATAAAGGGGGCAAAAGGAATTTTTGGAGAGTATTCTCCAGGTTCATTATCAACAGAGTATAACCCTCTTACTGTCAATTGATAGATTCAGTTAATAAATAGCTCAGTGCCTTGGTGAAGATTATTCCCTGGTGAGAAGCTTAGAAAGTTTTAGGTCTTTCTTAGGAAGTTTTAGAACGATACCTGGTGGCTTCTTTTATTAAAAAAATAAAAAAATAAATCCATCATATCACTAAATATTCAACTTGTATCCTTAGACCTACAAACTAAGACAGTAAAATTTTTAGCTGCAAGGACTTAACATTTATTTAGATTAACAGAACATTTTCAATGGTAAAGACGTTTTCAATGAATGCAAACTGAAGCAGCTACGCTGTTAATTTCTGGCAAATACGTTTACTCACCATTTGACTCACAAATTGCCTCCCACTTTCCTTCTGTCCTGCTGCCCTGACTTGTCAGATTTCCCAGTCCTTGAAGGCTCTGTTGACCACCCAAGCCAAAGAGTGTCTCTCTCTCTCAATTCCAACGAGCGCAACACCATCTCTATCACCATGACACCTCTCACAGTTCCTGAGAACCTACTATGTGCTGGGCTTCATGTATTATTCCATTTATCTTTAGTGTATTATCTGAATTAAACAGCTCCAGGAGGACAGCCATCGTTTTATAAGTGAGGAAAATAAAAGATTCGGTAAACACCCCTGGTTAGGGGGACAGTAAAGGACAGAACTGGACTATGTGCCTTAGAGGAGGATCCCTCAATCTTTAAACCACATTGCCTTAAAAAAAAAAAAATCAAATTCCACCTTGTCAACAACATTTATGTATATGTCCTCCCCTTGACCCAGTCTATGGATTTAGCACAGTATCTGGCAAACATAGGGGCTCAATACGTGATGGAAGCTAGCTGTTGTTATTGTTGTTGCTGTTATCAGTAATTATTAACTGCGTGGCCCAGAACAGTCTCACTTCTATGCTGGGGGCCGTTGTAGAAGCAGAAGTATGAGAGTCTGGCCTTATTGTCGCCAGATGTAGTATATAGAAGTATGGGATGCAATACTTGGGATGTATGTAAACGAAGACGGTATTTGTTGCTTCTCTGAAATTCAAATTTAACTGGGCATCCTGTATGTTATCCGGCAGCCCTTGCCATGGGGCCGACCAGGGACGGCGCTGCGGAGCAAGAGGAGCCTTCCCCGCTGAGCCATCTGGTGCTGATTAGCAGCGTTGCTGGCCTTCTGAGAAGGGAGGGCACAGTGGGTGCTGGGCAACCGGAGAGGGCTTCACGGAGCAGGTGGGGCTGCGGAATCAGGCAGACTGGAGATTTTACAGGCTTGAGGCCTTCGAAAGGATTAATGGAAGCAGCAATCGGCCAAGCGGCTTCTAACTTGAGCTTGTTATGGAAATAAATTCACAGAACTGAGCTGGAAGAAAGAGAAGATAACGCTGTAAGTGGTTTTTGAAAGTGGACGAGACAGTAAATTGTCCATGACATTACCCAGGTCGGTCCAAACAGCACAGTGCCTGCAAGGCCAGGGGGTCCACGTCCCTGGTCTCTTGTTGGGAGTGGAAAAAGTACAGCTCTAACTTTTGAGGTCCACCAGGCTCAGGCGTCCTCAAACTATGGCCTGCAGGCCACATGCGGCCCGCCGAGGACATTTATCCGGCCCGCCGGGTGCCGCTGCCTGTCCTGCTTAGCAGCCAACTCGTCCTGGGCCCGCAGTGCGCATAGGAATTTGTTCATAGTTTTTTTTTTTAAACTATAGTCCGGCCCTCCAACGGTCTGAGGGACAGTGAACTGGCCCCCTGTTTAAAAAGTTTGAGGACCCCTGCCAGTGAAAAGCAGCCGAGATGTGCTGAGGAGTGGGGTAAGTCTGAGCTTTGTTGGGGAGAAGAAAAAGGAGCATAATGGGGCTGTCTTGGAGAGATGGTCCCTCGGAAGCAAAGGTGTGGCCCTCATCCCCTCAGGTGGAGATGTGAAGCCCTAGGGAACTGGACGATGCATTGCACAGGGGCAGAGAGCATTTATTCAGAGCCTTTATGTGTCGGGCACTGTAAATACATGGTATGATTTTATTCTCCTAAGAATCCTACTTTATATTGTAATCCTCTCTTCACAGAGGAGGCAACGGAGGTTCAGACAGCCAGGGTTACTCACTGCACATCACCCAGCTAGCAAGTGGCAAAGCCAGGATTCAAATTTAGATCTGCCAGATTTCAAATCCTGTTCCCTCTCTCTTCCTCCGCCCCGATATGAGTCAGTTCTGTGCCAGTTATTTTTAAGGAAACACTCCTGTTGTCCTCTGCTTACAGGACAATGACTATGCTCCCACCTCCGGTGACAGATTTCTTCTCGCTCAGATTGGTAATGAGGGTCCTCCTGGTTACTCAGGTCTTCCTTCATACAGCTGGGAGGGAGGCGGGGAGGCATGTCAGTGAACCTCCATTCCCATCCTTGTGCCTTTGGGAGTCAAATTCTCCCCTGGTGCTCTGGTCCATAGCCCTCAGGCATCTTTTACGGCAGTCCTAGGTGGGGTCTCAGCACCACTGAAGTCCCAGAAGGCCTCAATCTTCTTTAGGGACTCCGGAGGCCTCAGCTCCCACAGGCCTTCCTTCTGTGGTGTCTCCACCAAAGACAGGAGAGGAATAAAAATGCATCGAATGAAAAGAACTTTCCAGGTGCAAGGAACAAAATCCAGGCAGATTGTAGGCCCGGGCAGGCGAGGCACTAGCTTTTGCAGATGTCCAGGAAGAGCCCACGTTTGACGCTAACTAGTAGAGGGAAAGACACTTCCAACCGTAAAGAGCCAAATGTTGACGTTGGAGGGCTATGAAAACAAACTATCTAATTTATTGGAACATGTTTTTCTAGCAGCTTTGGGCCAAAGCTGCGATTGCCTCCTGCAGGGATGTGTGACCTCATCTTTTCTCCCCCACCCTCTCCAACTGTAACTATAGGGTTTTCCCACTTATAACATAACATATGGTTTGCAGCAGGAAGTGCGAAATCCCAGGAATGAGCAGGGGCTCAGGTTTCAGACTCAGAGGGACTCAGGTGAGCTACAAGGAATGGCCTTTGTTTCCTATGAAAACAGAGTTGAAAACAGTGTTTAGTGACCCCTGGGTTTGGAATGAGGTAATTAATTCTCCAGAAACCCTCTCCAGTTTCCTGGGCAACAAAATCAATGTGTTGTTGATAGAAATACTGGGGATAATAAATTGGTTTAAATTACAGATTTTCTTTTTAAGAGAGATTTCCTCCCTACCAACCAAAAATATAAAACAAAACAACAGAAAGCAAATAAAAAATTCAAACAAAACACACACACACAGAGCACACACATAAGCCTAAGTGTCCCTCTTCACCCTTGACTTAGCCTCGCTCTTTTCCAAAGTTTAAGTTTGGTGCTCTGTGAATATTACTATGTTCTAGAAGTAGGGAAAGTAAAAGGTGGGTCAAATCCCATGAGTAATTATACACGGAACAAGAAAATCTTTAGCTAGTCTTCAGGTCAAAGATTCTCACACTGAGTGGGGTGATGGTAGGGTCAGCATATCAGAATTCCTGGGGGTGTCAGAGGGAGGACACCAGTATGAGATTTTTGTTTATCAAAAAGCATCGAGGATTAAAAAAATAAAACCGACTGAGCAACTGAGTTAGACTGCCTTAGCTTGTTTCCATTTCAAAACCAACTAAGTAAAGTTTTGCTTTTTTTAATGACCAATTTAAGAACAACGTAAATGGTATGTTCTCCTTCGAAATCCTATTGGCAGCACTTTGGGAACTCCTGGCTGAAGTCAAAGCCTGCTTTCCCCTTTCCTTCTCACTATGCAGCGAGGCAGCAAGGATTTCTTCCTGCATGGCCCGAGAACATAGGCTCCAGCTCCAAACCGCCTGGCTTCTACCTTGTTTCTCCCACCTTCAGTATCTCATCGTATTTAAGATGCCATTGATTGTAAAACCTTATCATGACTTTAAGCATCACTAAGAAAGAAAAGAGTTGTCAGTTAAATTCTGAAACAATGCTACTATGCCATCCACTGTGGGGGGGGGAGGGAGTGGAAACAGCATGGTAACACCCACACATTGCAAACTGTGGTTTTAGACAAATGAAAGCAGGCCAAGTCAGGAGAATGATAACAGACCCTCTCGCTCTGCCTTGGCCTCTGGGTGATTCCTTCAAGTATACCCTGGTTCCCACAGAAAAGGGCCTGGCTTATCTGGTAATCGTTCTATTGTGGGAAGAGCTTTTGCATTCATAATGCTCTTGTGGATTATTTTTGCCAAGTTTTTTGTTGCTCTAAGCGCTTCCTGGAGGCACCGCAGCCACAGGAGGATCCTGACCTCTGAGGGATGCCAGGTGGGGTTTGATGCAAACAATCCACGCGGTGCATGGACCAGATGGTTCCACACAGTAAGCATTGTTATTTCATTCACAAAAAGTCAGAAACAAGCTGATTTTGCCATTTCAGTCCTAGCAAATGGCAAAGTGAACAACCGTATCTTGATATGCAGGCCCATATTGATGTAACTTATTTTTGCAAATCGATGAACATTGGTGCAAATGCAAATTTCCAAAGTCATTGCTGCTGAGATGTAGTTGACTCAGAATTAAAACCCGTGAGGGCAAGGCTCCAAGTCCACATATGCTTTCCAGCTTCTTGGAAACTCTTGCATTTTGCTGTTGTCCTTAGACTTCTGTTATCCCTAATTTCCTCCTGAAGTTATTGAAGAAATAGGCATTTGGATGATTAGAATGTGATCTAGCTGGCACTGATTTAAAGGCACATGTCTGTTTTTATACTCAACCAAGTTTGATCAAAAAAAGAAACTGTGTGGGATTTGGCACTGGGGTTTAGGAAGCCTAGCTCCAGAATTTGACAAAAAAACAACACATTGGATTGGGGGTTAGGAAACCCAAGTTCTAGCCTCTCTCTTGACTGACCCAAGGGTCACTCTTCACCGTTGTCTGGTTCTTACATTCTTCATCTATAGGGTCTCTCCTAGCCCTAAATCCCTAAGATGTAAGGAACTCAGGAAACATCTGGCTCTGCTGGGCATCTTTAAACACCAGGTGATGGTTAATTTTATGTGTCAACTGGCCAGGCTATGGTGCCCAGATGTTTGGTCAAACACTAGTCTAGCTGTTGCTCTGAAGGTACTTTGTAGACGTGGTTAACATTTACAATCAGCGGACGTTAAGTAAGGGAGAGTAGCCCCATAATTTGAATGGGCTTCATCCAGCCAGTTGAAAGTCTTAAGAAAGAAGACTGAGGTTTCTTGGAGAAGGAGGAATTCTGCCTCAAGACTATAACATAAAAAGCTCACCTGAGTTTAAATCCTATTGGCCTGCCCTACATATTTTGTACTCAAACCTGCAATACTAGCTCTTACTTGAATTTCCAGCATGCTGGCTTTCCCTATGGATTTCAGAATTGCCAGCCCCACAATCACATGAGCCAAATTTTGAAAATAAGTCTTCTTCCTTCTCTCTCTCTCTCTCTGTCTCTCTCTCTCTCTCTATATATATATATTTTTGTACTGGATCTTTTGCTCTGACTCACCTTGCACTTGACCTCCCTACCTGACCTTCCCAGCTTCTGACTTATTTTTCTACACATGAAGTCACCTCACTCCATATTTCTACATTTTAACCTTGTATTTTTCTCCTAGATGGCCATGATTTAAACTTTCTTTTTGGCCCAGCTGCTGTTTATTTTCCTGAATAAAACTTTCTTTGATCTGCTTCCAACCCTGAGACCTCACAGATTGACCCCAAGAGACCTGGGTAGGTATGACTGAACTCAGTGAGGTACATGCACGACTGTTTGCAGGCTCACGACCTCCCGGGCTCCTGCTTTTTTGTGCTTCAGTGGCTTGTAGCATTCTTGCCCTACATACTTCTGCTTGGAAATCATGTTCTTTACACAGAAATCCCATACTTTTACAAAGGGTTAAAAAGAAACTGGCCTCATTTCCATCTCCTGGGTGTCGTATTTCGTATTCATGTCACAGGAGATATGTGGTTATGGGAGGACATGTTTGTTAATGAAAAGGGAGTGTGTATAATTACTTTTTTGCTTATTTGCAAGGGAGATTTTAAAAAGTAAGTATAGTTGTATGTGTGTGTGTAAAGTTATTTTACAGCAAATATTTGAGGAGCTCTTAGAGATACATGGAGGGAAGTTACTTGGCTAATGCCAAGAATTATTAGAAACACAGGCTTTGCTAATATTGACCCTATTCTAGAAGACTCTTATCACATAGGTGTTTGCCTTCATAAGGGGCCCCTCACAGGAAGCCTACGGCTTATAATGATGTCAATGCATTGCCTGTCTGTCGAGGTCTAAAGGGCTCTATATATGGTCTCTCAGTGTGTTGTATGTTGAAGACATTTAGGTATTTTGCTCTCCTGTGTACTTTAGTGGAGTCAGGCCGAGCTCATGTTATATAACACCACCATCTCACTCTGTAATGAGCAACTTCTGAGGAGGAGGCAGCCGGGAGAACAAAGCCACCTGCCCTTTGCCAACCCCTCCATGCTCTGCCAGTGCACCTGCAGAGCTCCGAGGGCTCAGCCGGGAGGAGACACCGCTTATTATTTTTCTCTGTGTGGATAACACAGGGCCTTCCCAGGACAGGCCAGTCTGAAAAAAATCTCTGCTTTGTTTCTTGGCCAGGTTTTATCCGAGGTCTTCTAGGGGTGAGGGATCATTAAACAGCTGCCTCGCTGAACCCCTGCCTTTCACTTCACCTGCTTTCAGAAATCTGATCGACTCAGACAGAGGCATGAAATATTTAGAGGAAGCTCCCAACGATCAGTGTCTCACCGGCCTGCAGGGTTAAATGGGGGGGAGTGTCACATGTTGGTTACGCCTCAGTAGGACTTGTCTGCAGTTCCAGTCTGACTCGTTGGTGTGCTAAGTCAGAGTATAATTTTGTCACCATTCTTAAGTCTAAGTTAAGCATCCTTCTCTCTGTCATTACCTGTCACTGCTATGGTGGGAGAGATGAACAGTGAGGGCCCTTTCTGTTCGGAAAAACTCAATTCAAATTGGTTTAAGTGAAAAAGGAAATGCGTTAGATGGGCTAGCTAAAAAGCCCAAGGCTAGGATGGCTTCAGGAGGGGCTGGCTTCTTGACTCAAATGAGGTCACCCGGACTTGGTTTCTCTCCATCTCGAGGCTCTGCCTTCTGTTGGATTGGCTTCATTTTCAGACATCCTGTGGTGGCCCCAGCAGTTCCAGACTCCCCCTTGTGGTGGCAAGATGGCTGCAATAGTGCCAGCCTCAGTGTAAAGCAGGGGTCAGCACACTTTCTGTGAAGGGGCCCGATAGGAAATATTTTAGGCATTGTGGGCCGTGCTTCTATTGTAGCTATTCCACTCTGATGTTTGAGTGCAAAAGCAGCCAAAGACCATATGTAAATGAATGGCTGTGTTCCAATAAAACTTTATTTAAAAAATTAGCAATGAGCCTAGTTTTGTCTATGGGCTATAGTTTGAGGATTCCTGGAACTAACTATGTATACAGTTGTTAGAAAGTGGCTTCCCAGCCAGGAACTAATCTCCCAGCTTCCCTTGTAATTGGGTGTGGCTACTATGTGACTGAGTTCCAGTCAATGAAACACGAGTTAAAGTTATGTGGACCATTTTTGGGTCAACTTTTAATAAGCAGGGATGCCCCCTTTCACTCTCTTCACCCTGTGAGACTGGATGCAGATGAGGAAGTTCTAGGAGTGGCAGAGCCACAGGGTAAGGGAGTGTGATTTCCGAGTCACCCTGCAGATGGGGAGTCATCCAACAATCAGGAGCTGCTGCCTTAGACTGTTACATGAGTGGGAAACATTTCTATTTTGCTCAAAACATTACACATTTTGGCTCTGTTTTTAACAGCAGTTTTCCTATCTTAGGTAATACAAAAGTTGGTGTTAGAAAGGGAATGCTAATGTAAAAAACACCTAAAATATGTGGCACTCAGTTGTGCAGTGAGAGACAAGAAAACAGAGTAGGCAGCAAAAATGGTGAGCTGTGTTGCACGGTAGCAAAATATTTGTTATAACGGTGGCCAGCAATCATCTGAAAAGGCAGATCAAGATGGACCGGTAGCTCTAGAGAAAGCCATTAGAAAGAGACAGAATGTTAGTGTGTGTTAGAATTGAGTGTCTTGCTACAAGTTATTACTAGAAAAATAATAAATGACCAGTTTATTATTGGTCAAACTGACAATAAATGACCAGTTTATAAGCAGAAATAAAAGGGAATGAAGAGAACACCCACATTTGGAAAAACCTATTGATTCTGGATCCCCCACAATAAGAAATAAGATGGGAAGAATGTAATTAAAACCCCAGATTTGGAAAAGACTAAATCCCATTAAGAATTCTTAGTTAAATATAGCAGCTCAACCCCTGTAGCAAAAATTAGATTAAATGTGTAGCCTTTCTACTCAAGTCTGTTGTTCAGATCACCTCGAGGTAGTTGCCATTACGTTGAGAGAAAGCTATAGAGACAAGGAAGCAAATAATTTAGGCTTCAGAACTATGTCCACGAAGGAATGTTGGGTGTGGTTACTGGCACTTGGAATACACTAGAAGCAAGTAAATGAGAATCTTACTAAGTTTTTGAGGGAATTGTATTATTAAAGAAATCACAAGCTTAGATGAAATAATCTTTGTTGGTGAAACCTTACCCTTTGGTGCTAAATTTACATGAGCAGAAAGTGGACTATGAAGGCTAGCTATTTAGAATCTTCGAGGAGGGCAATTCCGAAATGGCCAGAAGGGATAATGGACAAGGAAGGATATCCAGAGGGTAGAGTAAGGGGCCCTAGAGAAAAATAGATCATGAATTCCTCCTAGAAAGCAGATTAAAGGACTAAGCAAGGGACTTATCCCCTCTTAGCAGGCAGAGGGTCTTCATTCCATCTAGAGGGTTCCTTCATGCTATTAACCAAGGACTCTGCTTTTCCCATTCTTCCTTTTTCTCAAGAAGAGTGTCATTGCAGTTCAAGTCCCTGTTCCAGACTGTTGAGTGAGTAACGACAACATAACAAATCATATTGTTTTTGAGCAATTATAAAATTTTGTGTACTTGTTACCACACCATAGCCTACTTAATAAAAGAGGGAACATGGTCTCTCTCTGTGTCTACTTAATTCTGTCTCACTCTGAAGACTGGATTTCATTGTTCCTCTGTATGTAACCCAGATGGTAGCTGGAACTTCCCTTTTCCTTGAGTTCTAGGTGAAACTGGAATGAACTCTCAATTCCTTGTCCTATGGGTATCCTTTTCCAAAATAACACTAAATTGGTATAGTGGTATAGTGGATATGTGTTAGAGGGGCAAGATAACTGGTCTTTTAGTTAATAAATTGCTGGACCAATGAGGAGCCACATTCAAACCTAATTGAAAAGCCATTGTATCTTCAAGAACCCCAGATTTAGAGATGGATGTAGTGACTCAGTGGAGCTTTGGGGTGTCTTCTTTGAGAAAGGCATGGTGTAGACTCTCTGTGGTGCAAATGGAAGAAAGGTGCAAATGGACAGCGAGTGTCTGGAAGTGAGAGATTGATAGCTATTTACCAAAAATCCATTTCCTCTTTTTTTTTTTTTTTTAAATGTATTTTTACTGATTTCAGAGAGAGGAAAGGAGGAGAAAAGAGAGGCAGAAACATCAACGATGAGAGAGAATCATCGATCAGCTGCCTCCTGCATGCCCCACACTGGGGATCGAGCCCACAACCCGGGCATGTGCTCTGACCAGGAATCGAACCATGACCTCCTGGTTCATAGGTTGGTGCTCAACCATTGAGCCATGCAGGCCAGGCATTTCCTCTTTTTCTTTTTTTTCTTTTCTTTTTTTTTTTTTTTAAATATATTTTATTGATTTTTTACAGAGAGGAAGGAAGAGTGATAGATAGTCAGAAACATCGATGAGAGAGAAACATCAATCGGCTGCCTCCTGCACACCTCCCACTGGGGATGTGCCCACAACCAAGCTACATGCCCTTGACCGGAATCGAACCTGGGACCCTTCAGTCCGCAGGCTGACGCTCTATCCACTGAGCCAAACCGGTTTTGGCCATTTCCTCTTTTTCTTTAATGCATAGCTAGACCACACTTCCTGGGTTACACAGGCAGTTAGGTGTGGCTATATGCGTGAGTTCTAGCCAATAGAATGTGAGTGAAAGTGATATAGGCCATTTCCAGGCTAAGAAGGTTGTGTGTCCCCTCCTTGCTTCCTTTCCCTTCTGCTGGATATATATGACAATGAGGACCTAAACTCTAGAGGATAGTGTAGCCACAAACTGGAAGGAGCCTGGGTTTCTGAATCATCACATGGAAAAGAGCTGTCTTCAGACTGTTGAGAAAGCAACAACAATATAAAAAATCACATTGTTTTTGAGCAATTATAAAATTTTATGTACTTGTTACCACACCCCAGCATACTTAACACAAGAAGCAGCATGGTTTTTCTCTGTGACTGCTTAACCCCTATCTCAGTCTGAAGACTGGATTTCATTGTTCCTCTCTATGTAACCCAAATGTTAGCTGGAACTTCCCTTTTCCTTGAGTTCTAGGTGAAACTGGAATGAACTCTCAATTCCTTGTCCTATGGGTATCCAAAATTTTTTCCAAGTTATCACTAAATTCCCCATGGGGCTTCTGTTCTTATGGATTCCTTCCACTCTTGAGTTCTTTAGCTCAAATGGTCTCTGTTCTGGTTCACAGTGACAAGACATAAAATTCATACCCTTTTCTGACTTACACACACACACACACATCACATACACCTCTCACTCACACAAATTATGTACAAGCGTAAGAGGTTGTCCTGAGTAATTGGTTGTGGCATTAGAAATTAGAAACCCCGCCTGTGAGTTCTTGTTCTGCACCCTCTTGCCTATGTAACTTAGGCAAGTTACTGGAATCCTCTGTCTCCATTTTCTCCTCTGTAAAGTGAAGGAGGTATTATCATCCTCGTAGGCTGTGGTGAAGTGTAAAATAGCAGACGTGGGAAAGCCCGTATATCATAAGCCCTCTACAAACATTTAGTACATCTGAGTACAAGGAAGTTGCATTTTACACGAGGGTTGCACTTTCTAAGACCTCATGTAAGTGAAAAGCAAACAAATCTCATGACTCAAGACTCCTCCTGGGAAAGGATGGCAGCCACTTATGTTGACCAGCTGGCGAGAGAATAAGCAGAGTTTCCAACTCACTGGGCTCTCAGGTTAAAAAGTTTGCAATTTTGAGCACATTTTTAAAGTATTTGTATTTTCAAAAATGAGTCTTTATTATTACCTTTACATGACCCACTTTTAAATATACTCCAATCAAATTTGCTTAAAATGCACCGAATTCCATGATGAGAGAGAAGAAAATGAAAAGTGCACGTTGTGATGCAGAATGGATGCTTTATGTTCCCGCATTGCATTAGCCTCTGGATTTGCTCAGCATTCACTCTGGAATTTTTAAAATGTCATAACAGCGGGCTTTCAAAATAGTATGCTCGTGCACCCCCACCCCAAGCATGTAATATTGTCAGGATGTTTTATCTGGTGCCATATATCTTGCACATGACAAGTCCATTCCTCCAAACAAACTATCACACACCATCTATAAATCTGGAATCCTGACATTTACCTATGCTATTACCCTCTGACATTTGGATCGGCCTGAGCTGGGCATAATTGGGGGTGATGTTTGTAAGGAATGAAGGAGGATGTCTCTCTTTTCTTCCTGATGGGTCCCCTCTGGGGAAAGTAATGTCAGGAACAGACAAGGCTTAACCCTGCTGGAGAAAGCCCCAGATGCTCACCCCAGGGCACCAGGAGATTAAACAGGCCTGATCTATAAGCATCCCCACTCCAGGGGTGATAACAAGGTCATTCTGTACTTAGGTTTGGCTTATAATAATACATCTGGCATCAATAGAGTTTCTTTCTTTCCAAAGTACTTTCCTACTTATGATCTCATTGGCCCTCCTGGGAGGAGGGAAGGGAGCTGGTTAGGATGAGCAAACCTGAGTTCCTCCTGCTGTGGGGCTGGGCAAATTGCTTCACCTTTCTCAGATTCAGCGTCTCCATCTATAAAATGGTATAATGATTGCTGTAGGGAGCTTAGGGTTGTATCCGTGCAAGTGTGCCTGTGAGTTGAGTGGGGAAGTGCTTTGAGAAATCCACAAAGCTATAGACAGAAATGTGCTGTGATGATAAAAGTCATGTACTCAGTCTGGAAGAAACCTAAGAAATAAATCTAAGAATTACCACAGTAAAGAGGTTTTCACCCTTTATCTTGTGAAGAGCCACAGATGAATTGTGACCATGACAGGAGACACTATTTTAGTAGGCTCAGATTTTTGTTCTCTCACTTCAAGAGTCACCTAAATGTAGGTTGAATGCCATCACTGGTGTTGGCTCTGTCTTCACCTCCTGCTCTCACCCTGAAGAAAGCATAGCAGAATGCAAACGAGAGCGATGTTACTCTAAAGTAACCTTGATTTCGTGCAATTTATTTTGGTTCGATCTATTTTTTAAAAATTGCAAACTGAGGATTCTTATATGTGACAAAACCCTGACCCAAAGTGACGTCAGCAAAAGGTCAAATTTATTGACTTGTGTAAGGAAAAGTACTCCAGTGCTTTCTTAATGAGATGTGTGCAGTTTAACTGGATCAAGGCTTTACATTGCCTGGAGGCCAAAGCATAAGTAATCACCTTTAGGGGTCAGTTCAATTCAACCAATAGTTATTGAGGATTTCTTACTAGCTGTATCTCTCACTGTGCTTTTGGTTGCAAGTAATAGAAAACCCAGTTCCAACAGTCTTAAAATATAAAAGGAATTTCTTGACAAGCCCCAGTGGTAAGATGGCCTTCGGGGGAAGCTTGATCCAGAAGTTCACCAAAGACCCAGTTTCTCCTCTCTTTCTTCTGACGTTCAGGCTGTCTGTTTCACTAGCTGCCTTATGATAACAGGATGACTGCCAGAATGTTCTGAGAGCTTCCTGCTTTCTTATTTACATCCATTGGAGAAAAGCAGTTGTCCATGGAGTTTATAGGTTGAGGCATATTTCCCCCCAGAAAATATCTCTGCACATCTCACTAGTTCAAAATGGATAATGTTCTGCTTATTCCTAAACTGAATGTTGTGGCCAGAAGGATGGGATATGCTGATAAACAAGAAGCTAGGCCTGGCACCATCTTCCCCAGATGCCCTCAGGCTGGGGATGGGGAGGGGCGAGGACCAGGGGTCTTGTCTGAATGAAAACCCATGTACTGTCAACAGAAAGGGGATAATTATAAAAATGCATGTCATTCAGTGCTGGCTTTCTATTAATGAATAGAAAGGTATTGAATATTTGTAAATACAAGGAGAGAATCAAATATCAAGGAGAGAAGATAATTGAAATTTTGGATATGTTGAGTTTCAAGTGCCTGCAGAATATTTGGGCAATACTATTGAGTAGAAAGTTAGAACTAAGGACCCAGTGCTCAGAAAACCAGATTTGGGCTGGAGATAGAGGTATGATAGTTAAGAGATGTGACAGTGGAGGCAAGCTGGTTTAGGGAAAGCACCCAGAGGCAGTGCAGGGTGAGTGAGAAGGAGTCCTGACACCTGCAAAAATGGGAAGAGGAAGGAGGATCGAGGGAGCTGGAGAAAGTGAAGGGAACAGCCTATCAAGAAGGCCTCGGGGAGGAACAGTTCATGAAGGAGGGAGTGGTCATCTCTGAAGCCAAAGTAATAATGTCTGTTTAGGCCAAGTCAGGCCTCAGCAGTCTGTTCAGTTTGGCATCTGGGAGGTCATTGGTGGCCCCTGCACAGGGATGTGATAGGTTGGGGAGTGTCAGTGAGTAAACAGGGGAAATGAGTCATGGAGGAAGTGACAGGGGACCTCACCTTGCAGAGCCTGTCCCTGAAGGTTAAGGGAAGAGAGGGCAGAATTTGGAGGAGAGAGAGAGCTTTTTTCCTGACAGGGCCAGAAAGAGATCAAATACTTTTTGTATTAGGTCATTTAACCTATTGATGTTCCTCTATCTGGACTGGGAGGGCAGGTGTGGGCACAGGAGGTGAGGGCAGGGGTCTACTACAGATGGTGGACCAGAGCATATAGACCCAAATACTTCCTTCTAGACTAGGTAAAAACCCCAGGGCTCCCATCTGTAATGTGCTCAGGTATTCAGGTACTTTCCTGCTCTCCACCCACTCCTGCCCAGGCCAGCCCAGGGGCATCTTCCAGGAGTAGTTTGGGCATCCTGGGTATAAATGGGTATCTCTCCTCCTCTCCACCTCCTACCTCATCCTAAAGGAAGGTATGAGGGCCCCTTCAAACTCCATACAAGAAACTCCCAGAATGCCTAATGTGTAGACTACTTCCTCCAACACCCAGGTTCCCCAAATCCTTTCCCTTTCACTCCTGTCTTCATCTTACAGCTCAACCTTCATCTGTTTCTGTTTCAAAAGCCCTGTTTGACCTGTGGGAGTGTCTGTGCCTTGGGAGGATCCGATGAACATTCTTTATTAGGCTTTAACCCCTTTGTGTCTTTCATCTTCCTGTCTCAATGGACTCACAGCCCCTTCTCCTTTCCATCTATTGCTGATAGTGTCCCTGCTGACTGCCTGTCCCCATGGAAAGCAACCTAGACTTAAGAGCGAGAAGATAAGCTGTGGTGACTGGGCCTGTGCCAAGGTGCCCCCAGCCCACCAGCTCCTCTTTAAGCCTCTGCTGATCAGTCAGCACTTCAGAGAGAAAATCTCAATGAGGGTCTTTCTTTCTTCCTTCCTTTCTTTCTTCCTTTCTTTCTTTCTTCCTCAGCAGATGATATCTTCCCATTGATTTTTAGAAAGAGTGGGAGGGGGAGAGACAGAGAGAGAGAGAGACAAACATTGATGATTGAGCCCTGACCAGGGCCCCGGCCAGGGAGGAGCCTGCAGCCGAGGTACATGCCCTAGACCAGAATCGAACCTAGGACCTTTCAGTCGGTAGGCTGAAGCCCTATCCACTTAGCCAAACCAGCTAGGGCTCAATGAGGGTGTTTCTGAAGCTTGGAGAAGGGAAGGCAGAGTTCAGGGCTTCACAGCAGTGCTACAGAGAATGCCTCTAATTAGCACCCAGAGGCACTCCTGCTCCTTCCAGCCTGCTGCTTTGTAATCACCTCTGTACTCTGCCCTACACCTGGGTATTTACCAGAAGCAAAAGCCACTTCTGGGTACAAGAGGAGGATTCCAGGAAATCCAGGAGGCCTCAGAGGGGTGGAAGTACTTGGGTGGGGCTAAAGCTGTCTTCATAAAGGCATGCTATGGGTTGGCTTCTTTATCAGGGGAGCTATTAGCTTTTCCCCCCAGAATCACACCTCCCTTCCGTATTGGAGCATCAGCTACTTCAGCTTCCAGGCCTTGCAGTCTGTCTGTGCCTGTTCTAAGCAACAATTGATTTCAGCAGGAGTCCAACCTGACCTGTGCCTACACTGTGTACCAATAATGGGCCACAAAGTAGATTTTTCCTACCTTTACCTCCCTTCTTATGCTAACAGCCTAGCTCCAAACATGAGACTTCTCTAAGTGAAATATTGAGGACCAATCACATTTGTATTCAGTTCCTAGAGAAATAAAAATCAAGGCAATACAGGGTGTCAGCATAACCTAGAGCTGTGCTATTCAATATGGTAGCTACTATGCCACATGTGGCTATTCAAATATAAGGTAGGGGAGAAACCAAGATGGCGGCATAGGTAAACACCTAAACTGCTGCCTCGCACAACAATTTCAAAACTACAACTAAAAGACAAAACGGACATCATCCAGAACCACAGGAAGGCTGGCTGAGTGAAAATTCTACAACTAGAAGGAAAGAGAAAAGCACACTGAGACTCACAGGAGCTGCGGAAGGCAGAGGTACAGAGGCACGTGTGCAGAGAGGGCTGGCAACTGAGTACGCGGCTGGCTTTCTCAATTGGGAGGGAGACAAAAGCTCCTGACTGCTCTGAACTCCAGTTCTGGGAGAGACTCTGGGGACCCAGACTCATACGGGGAGAAACTGGAATGTCTGGCAGTGGGCGAAACTCAAGGGCGGCTTTCTCTCAGAGGTGCTTGCAGCAATTACCGCGGGACACTGAGACCCAGGGGCCTTTTAGGGCAGGGCTGATGGGAAGCCATTGCTGTTTGCTCCTCCCTGAAATCCCACCCCACAAAGCCATTGTTGTTTGCTCTGCCCTGACTCCGCCCCATCCAAGCTGAGCGCAGAGGCTTTTGCATATGAATGGCCTGGTCCTTTGAACTCTAAACTTACCTAACAAACTGCAGCTGAGTCAGTGAGACCCAGAACATCCAAAAGAAGGCCCAAGGCCCTGCAACAGCTTGCATTGCTTCACAGCTGGGCCTCATCTGGGCACCTCCAAAACCCAAACAAAGAAGAGGAATCTGCAGATCTCTCTGTAGCTCCTGTTGGGTGGCCTCAGGCAGAGGCTAAATTAGCACCTCCTTGGAGATCCAAGAGCCAGTGTACCCAGGGGTCAGAGTGGGACCATCCAGGTTACAACTCCTCAGATCCATAAGGGACACACTGAGGGGGCAGACTCAGTGAGCACCAAAGCCCCACTGAAGCAAGTCTTGTCTCATAAGGGTGTCTCCAGCACAGAAGTTCTCCCATCGTAGACACAACTGACCTCACAGCCAATTGGCCTGAAGGTCAATTCCTCCCAGTGATACCAACAACAACCAAGGCTTAACTACAAGACTGTGCACACAGCCCACAAAGGGGTGCACCAAGAGTGTCCACCTCAGGTAACTGGGGAGGCTGAGCCACTGGGCCCTATAGGACACCTAGTACACAAAGCCACTCTATCAACTCAGGGAAGCAGCCAAAATACGGAGACAAAGAAACAGGTCACAAATGAAAGAAATGGAGGAAAGCAAATGACTGGATATAGAGTTCAAAACCACGGTTATAAGGTTTTTCAAGAATTTTCTAGAAAAGGCTGATAAATTTAGCGAGACCTTCGAGGATGTGAAAAAGGACCAACTAGAAATTAAGCATACACTGACTGAAATAAAAAATAATATACAGAGATCCAACAGCAGACTAGAGGATCGTAAGAATCAAGTTAAAGATTTGAAATACAAAGAAGCAAAAAACACCCAACCGGAAAAGCAAAAAGCAAAAAGAATCCAAAAATATGAAGATAGTGTAAGGAGCCTCTGGGACAACTTCAAGCATACCAACATCCGAATTATGGGGGTGCCAGAAGAAGAGAGAGAGCAAGATACTGAAAACCTATTTGAAGAAATAATGACAGAAAACTTCCCTCGCCTGGTGAAAGAAATAGACTTATAAGTCCAGGAAGTGCAGAGGACCCCAAACAAAAGGAATCCAAAGAGGACCACACCAAGACACATCGTCTTTAAAATGCCAAGAGCAAAAGACAAAGAGAGAATCTTAAAAGCAGCAAGAGAAAAACAGTTAGTTACCTACAAGGGAGCACCCATACAACTGTCAGCTGATTTCTCAACAGAAACTATGCAGGCCAGAAGGGAGTGTCAAGAAATATTCAAAGTGATGAATAGCAAGAACCTACAACCAAGATTACTCTACCCAGCAAAGCTATCATTCAGAATTGAAGGGCAGATAAAGAGCTTTACAGAGAAGAAAAAGCTAAAGGAGTTCATCACCGCCAAACCAGTATTATATGAAATGCTGAAAGGTATACTGTAAGAAGAGGAAGAAGAAGAAAAAGATAAAGATAAAAATTATGAACAACAAATACATGTCTATCAACAAGTGAATCTAAACATCAAGTGAATAAAAAATCTGATATACAGAATAAACTGGTGAATATAATAGAATCAGGGGCATAGAAAGGGAGTGGACTGACAATTCTCAGGGGGAAAGGGGTGTGGGGGGTGTGGGAAGAGACTGGACAAAAATCGTACACCTATGGATGAGGACAGTGCGGGGGTGGGGGGGGGGTAAGGGCAGAGGGTGGGGTGGGAACCGGGTGGAGGGGAGCTATGGGGGGGAAAAAGAGGAACAATTGTAATAATCTGAACAATAAAGATTTATTTAAAAATACAAAAATATAAAGTAAAAGTAAATAAAATTTAAAATTCATGTTACCAGCCATTCTAGCCATAGTAGGTGCTCTGTAGGCACATGTGGCTAGTGGCCACCATATTGGGCAGTGCAAAATTATTATTTTTGCCCTAGCCAGTTTGGCTCATTGGATAGAGCAGTGGCCTGCGGACTGAAGGGTCCTGGGTTCAATTCTCGTCCAGGGCACATGCCTGGGTAGCAGGTTCCAGCCCCATTGGGGGGTGTGCAGGAGACAGCAGATCAATGATTCTTTCTCATTGATGTTTCTATCTCTCCCTCTCCCTTCCTCTCTGAAATCAATAAAAATATATAAAAAAACAAACCAAATTATTTTAACTTTGCAGAGACTTCTATTGGGCAATGCTGGCCTAGAGCAGTGGTCGGCAAACTGTGGCTCACGAGCCGCGAGCCGAGGCTTGCCGCTCTGTTGACTAATGAGTTTGCCGACCACTGGCCTAGAGTAATAGAGGCCGGCTTCAGAGAATAGGTATGTCTCTGGCAGAATTAGACAGAAGAGGAGGGATGGGTCTTCAGGTGGGAGAAACTGTGACACCATGCAGAGGTTGGAATGGACCTGGCATTCTGGGGCCACACCCAGGAGCAGAGGGTTGGCTAGAGAAGATTATTTCTTTTGAGGAGCTGTGAAAACCATCATCACCAGGCACAGGGAATGAAAGGGAGAAGCCCACCTCTTCTCAGGTACCAACCCCTTATCCTGTCCTTCACACTCATTTTCCTTGTGAGGAGGAGGGATTTCTTACTGGACTTCAGGCTCTTGATTTCAGTGGGTGGCTGCTCGGCATCCTAAGTCCAGTTACCTGCTCTATTTGAAAACACTGCTGGGGATGGACTGAGAAGGGATTCTGGACCGTGACCTCCCTCTTCTTCCAATCGGGATCTCTGGCAAGCTGATCTCTAAACCTCCTTGGCTGAATGGAGAATGGGGAAGAGCCTGGAAGTCAGGCCCACCTGAGTTCAAGTACTGGCTCACTAGCCAAGTGCCCTTAGGCAAGCCATTTAACTCCAAGCCTCAGTTTACCCATCTGCAAAATAGGGGTGATGATAGCGCTGAGCTCACAGGGCAGTTATAAGGGCTCCATGGGCAATGCTTGCAAACGGCTTGGCCTAGTTCAGTGGTCGGCAAACTCATTAGTCAACAGAGCCAAATATCAACAGTACAACGATTGAAATTTCTTTTGAGAGCCAAATTTTTAAACTTAAATTTCTTCTAACGCCACTTCTTCAAAATAGACTCGCCCAGGCTGTGGTATTTTGTGCAAGAGCTACACTCAAGGGGCCAAAGAGCCGCATGTAGCTCGCGAGCCGCGGTTTGCCGACCACTGGCCTAGTTCATAGCAAAACAAATGTTTCCTATTCTTGATATTCCTTACTCTACTGAAGCTGTTTGCAGGGTCACTGCAGTTACTGTTTGTTTCCCCTTAATTAAAAAATTCATGTAATTAGTCAACTTTGCCTTCATGATTTATTTATTTTTGTTTGTTTATTTATTTATTTATTTTTTTAATAAATCTTTATTGTTCAGATTATTACAGGTGTTCCTCTTTTTTTCCCCCTAGCTCCCCTCCACCTGATTCCCCACCCCACCCCATGCCCTTACCCCCCACCACTGTCTTCATCCATAGGTGTAAGCTTTTTGTCCAGTCTCTTCCCGCACCCCTCACACCCCCTCCCCCCTAAGAATTGTCAGTCCACTCCCTTTCTATGTCCCTGATTCTATTATATTCACAAGTCCATTCTGTTCTTCAGATTTTTTATTCACTTGATTTTTAGATTCACTTGTTGGTAGGTATGTATTTGATGTCATTTTGTTGTTCATAATTTTTATCTTTACCTTTTTCTTCTTCTTCCTCTTCTTAAAGAACACCCTTCAGCATTTCATGTAATCCTGGTTTGGTGGTGATGAACTCCTTTAGCTTTTTCTTGTCTGTGAAGCTCTTTATCTGACCTTCAACTCTGAATGATAGCTTTGCTGGGTAGAGTAATCTTGGTTGTAGGTTCTTGCTGTTCATCACTTTGAATATTTCTTGACACTCCCTTCTGGCCTGCATAGTTTCTGCCGAGAAATCAGCTGACAGTCGTATGGGTGCTCCCTTGTAGGTAACTAACCGTATTTCTCTTGCTGCTTTCAAGATTCTCTCTTTGTCTTTTGCCCTTGGCATTTTAATTATGATGTGTCTTGGTGTGGTCCTCTTTGGATTCCTCTTGTATGGGGTTCTGTGTGCTTCCTGAACTTGTAAGTCTATTTTTTTCACCAGGTAGGGAAAGTTTTCTGTCATTATTTCTTCTAATAGGTTTTCAATATTTTGCTCTTTCTCTTCTTCTGGCACCCCAAAAATTCGGATGTTGGTACGCTTAAAGTTGTCCCAGAGGCTCCTTACACTATCTTCATATTTTTGGATTTTTTCTTTTTGTTTTTCTGGTTGGGTGTTTTTTGTTTCCTCATATTTCAGATCTTTGGTTTGATTCTTGGGGTACGTAGATCTACAGTTGAGTTTCTGTATATTCTTTATTTCAGACAGTGTATGCTTAATTTCTGACTGGTCCTTTTCCATTTTTTTGGCATTCTCATTAAGGTCCTGGAAGGTCTCACTAAGCTCCTCAGAGGTCTCATCAAGTTTCTCGGCGGTTTTTAGAAGATTCTTGAGTAACCTTATAAATGTGGTTCTGAACTCTATGTCGTCCATTAGTTTGCTTTCCTGCATTTCTCTCATTCGTGACATGTTTCTTTGTCTTCGCATTTTGCTGCTTCCTTGTGTTGATGGAGTGGCTTTGTGTGGTAGGTGACCTATAGGGGCCAGTAGCTCAGCCTCCCCAATCACCTGAGGTGGACACCTTTGGTACACCCCTTTGTGGGCTGAGTGCAAAGTCTTGGTGTAGTTAAGCCTTGATTGCTGTTGGTACACTGGGTGGAATTGACCTCCAGGCCAATTGGCTGTGAGGACCCGCTGTGTCTACAATGGAAGAACTGCTGCGCTGGAGACACGCTTATGGTGCAGGATTTGTTTCAGTGGGGCTTTGGTGCTCACTGAGTCTGCCTCTTGAATGTATCACTTATGGATGTGAGGAGTTGAAATCTGGTGTCTCACACTGACCACTAGGTACACTGGCTTCTGGATCTCCAATGGGGTGCAGGTCAGCTACTGTCTGAGGCCACCCAGCAGGAGCTACAGCAAGAACTACAGTTTTCTCCTCTTTGCTTGGGGTTTGGAGGTTTTGGAGCTGTCTGACCCAGGCTGCAAGTATGCTAGGTTAAGCTGCGATAGGGCAGGCCATTCATATGCTAAAGCCGCTGCTTGGAGCTTGGGTGGGTTCGTAGATTGTGCAGGGCGGGGTCTCAGGGCGTCACTAGGCTAGGGCATGGCAAACAGCGATGGCTGCCAGTAAGCCGGCTCTGCGGCTCTGCGTCTCCAACCATGTCCCCGCGTCCCCCGCCTCAGCACAATAAACAATTGTTCCTGCGCGCAGCCCTGCAAGCAAGCCTCCCTCACTTTCCGACCCGATGGCAGACAGTTCAGCTTCTCCCCGTAGGAGTTTGGGTCCCCCGCGTCTCCCCAGAAACGAGTTCAGAGTAATTGGGAGCTTGTCTCCCTTCGGGTTGAAAACAGCAACGCTCCCAGTCACCCGTCACCAGCCCGATTCGCGCGTCTCCGTACCTCAGCTTTTCAGCACTTGTGCACCCCTCAGTGCTGTTTGCTCTTTCCTTCTAGTTGTAGAACTTCCACTCAGCCAGCTTTCCCGTGGTTCTGGGTGATAGACGTTTTGTCTTTTAGTTGTAGTTTTGAAATTGTTGTGCGAGGCAGCAGTTTAGGTGTTTACCTACGCCGCCATCTTGGATCTCTCTCTGCCTTCATGATTTATATTCTTTGTGTCTTGTTTAAGAAATTTCTTCCTACACCACAATCTTAAGGATAGTCTCCAGTATTTTCTTCTAAAAATATTTTTAAATAAAATTTTAATTGACGTATAATAATACTTACAGGAAAGTGCATAAGTAATAAGAGTGTAGCTCCATGAATTTTGATTGGGTAACCACTAACCTAACTTGCAATGTGACAGATAGGTTTCTCCTGTTATTGAACTTTATAAAGGAGGATTCAAACAGCATGTACTCTTAGATGTCTGAGCCTTGTTTGTGAGAGTCATTCATGTGCATTTGTTCATTCTCATGGCTTTATACTATTCAATTATGTGGACATACCACAATATATCTATTCTCCTGTTCATGGACATTTGGGTAGTTTCTGATTTGGGGCCACAATGAACAGTGCTGTAGTTGTATGTGCTTTTTAGTGAACATATGTATATATGTGTGTACGTTGGGTGTGCAGACCTAGGAGAGGAATATCTTTGTCAGCAAGAACAGGTCTGGAAGCACATCCAGGCCTCAGTATTACAGATAAGGGTGTTGTGGCCCAGTGGGGATTGTGGTTTGAATCCTTGGGGTCAAACCACAGCTCAGCACTAGGCAGACCCAGATCTCCTAAGAGCCAGGACCCCTTCTCCTTTCAGTTTGTTCTGCTGCTTCTCAGAGAAATCATGTGGATCCCATTTCCTTTAAGCTCCGTGACCCTCCCCTCCAATCCCAACCTTGGAGCACAGTTTTCCAGGAAACCTGCAGCCCCTTAGGGCATTTACAACATGCAAAGGTCCTGAGGCACAAAGGAAGAATGAGGGAGAGGGTTGGACACTTAAGCAGGGCAGCTTAAGGTTTTTAGATTTTTAAAGCCTGTTTCTAGTTGACAGGTCTTGAGAATTGCTCATCATGGCATACCACAAAATCTTTAGCGATTTTGAATCTATTACTTTAAAAAAGAAATGTTACTTAACACCCACATGATTCCAGTTCCACCTAACTTCAAAGAAAGGAAGGGAGAGACCTGGTTGGCGATGAGTTCATACAATAGAAATTTCTGTTTTGTTTTCCTCTCTCTGCATTTAGAAGCAGTGCTTCCTTTGCTCTTACCTCCTTCAGCCTCCCTGCGGCTTCTTTGTGCCAAAGAGCTGGGGAGAGCCATGGGGCCAGGCTGTTTGTACAGCTGTGCTGAACTCCAACCCGAGAGCCTTCCATCCCACTCCTCAGACACTCTGGGCAACTCTGGGGAGGAGGGAAAGGATGTAAATCACGCCCTCCCACATGGGCTCCCGGCTCATTTGTCTCTGAGCCTCACTCAGGGGCCTCTTAAGTGCTGACTGTTACGTAGTGAGCCCAAGCTGCCAGGAAAGGTGACGCTTCAGCATAACAGCAAGGCCTCCCCCATGGGCAAACCTACCCTGGTGTGTACAGGTGTGCCTTGCTTGACACAATGTGGGCATTGACAAAAGCCTAGACTGATGGGACCACACACTGGTCAAGACCACCACCTCATTTTAGGAAGAGGGACGCTGCTTTTCTCATAAGTTTAGTGCACTCCACGCTCTCCGAGGACTCCTCCGGTTTTGACTGTCCTGATTTTATGAAGATGCATAGCCATCCGATTTAAAAAATGCTCTATGGGAGTTCACCAGTATTAATGAACACTTATTGGGTCCTTTCTAGCTCTAGACACAGTGGAAAGTGCTTTTCTTGTGTTCTTTTCTTCCCCCCTCATATATTTTTACTGAATTCAGAGAGGAAGGGAGAGGAAGAGACAGAAATATCAATGATGAGAGAGAATCATTGATTGGCTGCCTCCTGCACGCCCCCTATTAGGGATCCATCCCGCAACCTGGGCATGTGCCCTTGACCAGAATCAAACCTGGGGACCCTTCATTCTGCAGGCCGATGCTCTATCCACTGAGCCAACCCAGGTAGGGCTTGCGTTCCTTTGTTTAGTCTTCATAATAGCCTTTCCAGTCAGGTAGCCTTTTTCCCAATCACCAATTAGCAATTGATTAGAAGAACTTGGTGTGCTGCACAGCCGAGCAAACTAGATGGCACTTTCTGGAAACAAGCCCAGCTCTTTGCACCAGAGGAGGCGAGGGGCCGCTGCTCAGGGGACGGCGTGCTGTTCCCGGACTCTCTGTGGGGACTTGTGCTCTGAGGCAACACACTGTCTTTATTTCTCTTTGAAATCTGTAGAAGCCTCAAAGCACCTGCTGCTAATTTTGTGCACTTAGGCCAAAAGGAGGCCCCAAGGCCTCCTCCTCACTCTACTCGCAGCACTGTGATGTTCCTGTTTGATCACCTCCCCGGCACACCCCACGCCCTCCAAGCCTGCAAAGATCTCAGTTGCCTACCAGGATTTGTCTGTCAGTCTCGTGACTGTCTTTTTCTCTTTTAAACAGGGCCACGTAGAGTGGTAGTACTCCTGCAGACAACAAATGCACCAACACCTCTTCTATTTCTCTATGACCTGAATTGAGTCCTATTCATACACTTCCAAGAACTAGGTAGGTAGCATGAGGGGCGAGGCCCACTGGGTGGGCACTGGGCGGTACTGTGCAACCCCAGCCTGTTTGTTGGAAAGTTTAATCAGGAACCACAGGTCCAATGTGAATAGATTTTTGGAGGTGAAATCACTTCATTGTTATGAGTTGGTAACTGTAAAAAACATCTTAAGATACCATGTAGGATAAGCCTCGGGTACCCAATTCGCAACCTTTGGTCAAGGTTTTCACTTGAGTGGGTTTTGTGGTAGGTGGTATGCCGGGGATCACCTAATTTTTTGCTTGGTGTGTGTAATGATGCAGCCTTTGCCCCAGTGTTGGCTAAGCTGGGTTTGCACAGCTGACTGAGAGACCAGGTTGAACTGACAAAGTGATGAAATCAGAAGACCTGGGTTTCAGTCTTATTCTTTAGCAAACCAGCTGTGTGGCCTTGCTCATGAGAATCTCTCTCTTGCTTTCCTCATTTATAAAGTGAAAGCGCTGGTGAAGAGATCCTTAGGGTTCTTCCAGTTTCAAAATTTCATAAATCTATGGTTTTACTTTATGTGATTGAATTACTTTCTTTTGCTTCTATCCAAAATATCCAGACGAGGTGCTTAGAGACCCAGGCTTACGGTTTCTATGGCAACAAACCTGATTTACTAGAGTAAATGGGACCTTTGGAGTATACTTTTTTTCCAATGGCTTCCTTAAAACAGAGGCTAAGTAAGGGTTCACTCTGAAATGAAGTGCCACTTCACTTCTCCAGTGGATAACATCATTAGGAATTTCATTTAGAATCTGGGGAGAGTTGATGGAGGAAGAAGAACAAATATACTGATAAAGAATGGTAAGAACAGACAAGGCTGTGCAGAAATTGGAAGCCTTATTCACTGCTGGGGGACATCTAAAATAATACAGCCATTTTAGGAACAGTTTGGCAGTTCCTCAAAATATTAAACATAAAGTTATCGTATGACTGAGCAATTTCACTCCTAGGTATATGTTGAAGAGAAATGAAAACATATCCCTACAAAAAAAATCATCCATGAATGTTCATAGCAGCATTACTTTGCTTAAAATTTTATTTATTTATTTACTGGTAAAAAATAAAAAAGTATATATTTCGGGTATGCAATGTGATGTTTTGACATTGTGAAATGATTACCATAATCAAGTTAACATATCCATCACCTCCTAAAGTTACTTTTTTGTGTGTGGTGGGGACACAAGTTTCAAGTATATAATACATTATTAGCTATATTCACCCTGATGCACATTAGGTCTCCAGAACTTATTCAACTTACAACTGGAAGTTTGTACCCTTTGATCAAAATCTCCTCTTTCCCTCAGCCTCTGGTAACCATAATTCTACTTTGTTATTATGATTTGACTTTTTAGAAATTTTATTAAGAATCCACATGTAAGTGAGATCATGTAATAATTGTCTTTCTGCGTCTGGCTTACTTCACTCAGCATAATGTCCTTGAGGTTCATCCATGTTGTCTGAAATGGGAGGAGTTTCTCTTTTTTTTTTTTTTTTAAGGCTGAATGATATTCCATTGTATATACATCACACTTTCTTTATCCATTCACCCATCGATAGGCACTGAGGTTGTAATAAACATGGGCGTGCAGACAGCTTCTCAAGGTGGTGATTTTATTTCCTTTGGGTCTATACCCAGAAGTGGGATTGCTGGATCATATGGTAGTTGTATTTTTAATTTTTGAAGAGCTTCCATATTATTTTTCAAAATGTACCAATTTATATTCCCAACAAGAGTGCAAAAGGGTTCCTTTTTCTCCCCATTTTTGCCAATACTTATTATCTTGTCTTTTTTTTTTAGCCATTATTAGCATGGTTTTAATATCCATCTTAACAGGTGTGAGGTGATATCTCATTATAGTCTTGTTTTGCACTTCCCTGGTGATTAGCAATATTGAGTACTTTTTCTTATACCTGTTGGCATGTGTATGTCTTCTTTGGAAAAATCTCTATACAAGTCCTTTGCCCATTTTGTAATTGGATTATTATTATTATTAATTATTTTGCTATTAAATTGTTTTTTATATATCCAAAATGTCCACTTTAATAGATAAATAAAATTTGGCATATCCATACAATGGAATATTATTCTTCAATCAAAAGGAATGAAGTAATGATACATGCTACAACATAGATGAACCTTGAAAACATTGTGTTAAATGAAAGAAGCCAGACACAAAGTTGACATAGTAAATGTTATTTTATTTATATGAAATGCTCAGAAGAGGCAAGCAACTCTACAGAAACAGAAAACAGACTAGTGGTTGCCTAGGGGTGAAAATGATGGGGGAAATGGGGAGTGATGCTAAAAGATATCAGGTTACTTTTCAGGGTGATGAAAGTGTTCTGAAATTAGATAGTAGTGATGATTGTACAACTCTCAGTGAGTATACTAACAATCATTTACTTGTACACTTTAAATGGGTGAGTTGTATAGTATGTGAATTATATCTCAATAAAGCTGTTTAAAAAGAGAACAAGTAAGAATAAAACAATATTTACACCTGGCCAGAGTGACTCAGTTGGTTGAGCATTGTTCTGTGTACTGAAACATTGCTGGTTCAATTTCTGGTAGGGGCCCTGACTGGTTTGGCTCAGTGGATAGAGCGTTGGCCTGTGGACTGGAAGGTTCCAGGTTCGATTCTGGTCAAGGGCATGTACCTTGGTTGCGGGCACATCCCCAGTGGGGGTGTGCAGGAGGCAGCTGATCGATGTTCCTCTCTCATTGATGTTTCTAACTCTCTATTCCTCTCTGTAAAAAAATCAATAAAATATATTTAAAAAAAACACACAAAACAAAACAAAAAAAAATACAAACAATTCCTGGTAGGGGAACATACCTGGGTTGTGGATTAGATCCCCAGTTACAGAAGGCAACCAACTGATGTTTCTCTCTTTCTCTCTCTCTCTCTAAGCATGTTATCAGGTGAAGATTAAAAAAAAAAAAATAAAACTATTTAAATAGATAGATGAATGAAAAGTTAAACAAAAGTGAGAGAAACAGGTGAAAAGAACGTTATGTGACAAGGTTCAGATACTAATGAGTCTTTTTAGAGATCCACATTTTATTCTCAGCAGGTTAGTAGGCAAATTATGATTAGGGAAAAGGATGATTAACAATCGGAAATTGTGATTTTCATTCTTGGCTATGTTCTAAGCATGAAATTGTTTTTCTGATATTTTTATGTAGTGTTTCAAAGCTCAGGCAGCCTGTTACTCTCTCTCTCTCTCTGTGTGTGTTTTTTAGCTCCATTTGTTTGAGTTTGGCTGGTTTGCGTTAGTAATAAGGATGCATTATGGCAAGGGACACTCATGACATCAGTACCAACAAGGCTGCCAAAATTCTAGAGGCCTTGCCAAACCCCAGTGAGTTACCCCATGCTTTGCAAAATACAAATGGCAAAACAGGAAGAGTGGAGGACTTGATAGTTCATGGTGCTAAGTTTGGGGGATTCTGTGTCAACAATCAATGTTTCTCTTCTCTCTCTCTCTCTCTCTCTCTCTCTCTCTCTCTCTCTCTCTCTCTCTCTCTCTCTCTCTCTCTCTCTTCCTCTCTGTAAGTGTCAAAGGTGAAAAGATCTCGGAAAGAAGTAGTTGATGTAACTCAATGGCAAGGACAATTTCAATGGAGTTGAAATCCAGACCATGCTTTGTCAAATTTTTTAAGAGAAGGAGTCACACCTGGGATGTCTACAAGAGCCTGGCAGGTAAAGTAGAAGTGCCTCCATGGTCAGATGGAGGGCTCCCCGTCCCGTTTCAAGGGGGTAGCCCTTGCTCTATTCATGTTGCTTGTTGCTGCACAGAAGGAAGGACCAGTGTTGCCAAACCAAACTTCTGGTTTTCCAACAGAAGCTGACGATATGGATTTTTAAAATAGCAACCTTTCTTTTTAAATGTTGCTACTTGATTAGAATAAAAAATGCAGAAAGGGAACCCTGGCCAGTGTAGCTCAGCTGGTTGGAGCATTGTCCTGCACAACAAAGGGTGGTGGGTTCAACTCCCAGTCAGGGCACATGCCTGGGTTGTGGGTTTGATCCCTGGTCGGAGTGCATGCTGGAGGCAGCCAATCATTGTCTCTCTCTCTCTCCCTCCCTCTCTCTAAAAATCAATAAAATTTTAAAAAACGCAGAATGGGAGATAATGTTTATAAATTACATATCTTGATGAGGGACTTTCATCTAGAATAAGGAATACTTACAACTCAATAATAAAGATTTTTAATATAGGCAATGAATATGGATAGACATTTCCCCAAAGAAGATATATACATAGCCAATGAGCACATAAAATGAAGCTCAATGTCATTAGTTATCAGGGAAATGCAAATCAAAAACCACAGTGAGGTACCATTTTTATATCCACTAGGGTGGCTAGAGACAAATAGAAAGATAAGTGTTGGTGAGGATATGGAGAAATTGGAACCCTCCTACGTGCTGGTGGGAATGTGACATGGTGTAGCCCCTTTGGAAAAACACGTCAGCGGTTTTCTGAAAGGTTAAACATAGAGTGACCATATGACTCCACATTTCCATGTGTAGATATATGCTCAAGAGAAATGAAAACATGTTTACACAAAAACTTGTACTTGAATGTTCACAGCAGCATTATTCACAATATTCAAAAAGTGGAAGCAATCCAAATGTCCATCAAGTCATGAATGGATAAACATTATATGAATATTATTTGGCAATAAAAAGAAATCAAGTACTGATACATGCTACAACATAGATAAACCTTGAAAACAATGATAAATGAAAGAGGCCAGTCAAAACATGATTCCATTTATATGACATGTCCAGAAGAGGCCAAGCTGTAGAGATATGAGGTTAGAGAAGGAAGAATGGAGGGAAATGGGAAGTGACTGCTAAAGCGTGCAGGTTTCTTTTGGGGGGGATGAAAATGTTTTAAAATTGATTGTGGTGATGGCTGCACAGCCCTGTGAATATATCAAAAATCATTGAATTCCATACTTCAAAGCAGCGATTTTCAACTTTTTCTTTCTTTTTTTTTAAAAAAAATATTTTATTGATTTTTTACAGAGAGGAAGGGAGAGGAATAGAGAGTTAGAAACATCAATCGATCAGCTGCCTCCTGCACACTCCCTACTGGGTATGTGCCCGCAACCAAGGTATATGCCCTTGACCGGAATTGAATCTGGGACCCTTGAGTCCGCAGGCTGATGCTCTATCCACTGAGCCAAACTGGTTAGGGCTGCGGTTGGCAAACTCATTAGTCAACAGAGCCAAATATCAACAGTACAACGATTGAAATTTCTTTTGAGAGCCTAATTTTTTAAACTTAAACTTCTTCTAATGCCACTTCTTCAAAATAGACTCGCCCAGGCCGTGGTATTTTGTGGAAGAGCCACACTCAAGAGGCCAAAGAGCTGCATGTGGCTTGCGAGCCGCAGTTTGCCGACCACTGGGTTAGGGCAACTTTTTCATCTCATGGCACACATAAAGTAGTTACTAAAATTCTGTGGCACACCAATATATATATATATATATATTTTGCCGATCTGACAAAGAAAAGGTATGATTTGGGTTCATTCACACACGATGGCTATTGTGGTGTTGGCTGTTGTCATTTTTAAAATTTATTTGACAATTTAAGGGAAAAGAGGTCAGTGCCCCTGACTAAATAGAAAGGTATTGTGTGTTTTTAAAATTCTTACAGCATACTAGTTGAAAGTCACTGCTTTAAATGGATGAATTGTATGGCATGTGAATTATATAAAGTTTTTACACACACGCAAGAGAAGGAATACAGTGAGGGTCACATAAAACACATATGCCAGGCTGTCAACTTCAAGTTCTCTGATTATGACTTGATCGAATGCATAGCAGGCCTGGGAGAGGCTGGTCAAATGCACTTTTTTAGGAAATCAGTGGAGAGGGTGGTCTGCTGGCCCGAAGTCACTTGCCTCTTTAGTGGCAGGGGTTAGGGTCAGAACTTCTCTCTTGACCTTAACCTCTAGGTCATGCTGCTTCTATCCAAAGCCCAGCTTTTAAGGCATAGCTAGAAAGGGCTTATGAGAAGTCAACATTAGGAACAGCTGGATATATACTCGCTTCCCTTCCCCACATTTTACAAAGAGCTCTCAAAGACTTCCTGAGCAAGGGATAAAATACGGTAAAAGGAATGCACCTTAAAGGAAGAGACAAACAGTGCTTCCCTGAGCCCATTTTCCTATAGCATGGGATGTTTCTGTGTGTTTGAGCCACTTACTCTGTATGTTTCTGATTCATTTACACTTAGCTCATCAGCATGTTGTTTGTGCAAGAACCATTCGTTGTCCAAGAAACCCTCCCGGCCATTTTTTAAAATTTGAACCAGAGAAGTGAACTTTGCCAAGAGTAAATGGAACTCAGATATCAAGAGGTCTGAGTTCAGTTTTCATTGAATACAAAGGGTGAGTGAATTCTGAACTGAGCCAAATGCATTCTCTCACCCTTAATTTACAGTACATTGTTCTGGCAGACTCTACAATCCTGAAATTTGGCCTTTCTTCTCCCATTCCTTTCTAGGGTGTAACCACAAGCCTATCTTTCAGTTAACTTTATAAAAAAAAAATAAGGCCATGTTATAACAATTTATGAGAGCCTCACTCATCACTGTTCCTATAACTATCAATTTTATTAAAACAAATTGAAATCTCTGAAAAGGTTAAAACCCTCCTCTAGAGTTGTAATTTGTTTGCTAGTCTATAAGAATTTCTATTTCACGGTCCTTTCATCTAGGGGTTTATCAAAGGGGATGTTACCCCCTTCTTTGATCAATGGTTAGGCCATCAACCAGTTATCAAATTGAAGATTGGAGGACTATTGCTGGTGTTGCTCAGATTTGGAGGATATAACAGGTCCTTCATTCTATCTTCAAAGGAGAAATGATCAGAGAAATGATTAGTATTTGAGTTTGTTTTAAATAAAAAAGAAAATCTAAAAAACCCAAACCCAACCCCAAAAAAGCATAGCAAAATTAAGATCACCCAAAAACCTGCCAACTCAAGAAAAGCACTGTTAATATTTTGTGGATAATTTTCTTTTTATTTTAAAATTATGTCTATATATAATTATAAAATTACATATCCCATATAATAAAAGCCTAACATGCAAATTGTCCCCTCGGGCAGTTGTTCCCCCAGGAGTCTGACCGCTTGCTGTGATGTGCACTGACCACCAGGGGGCAGCGCAGAACATGCAGGCATCAGCGATGTGGCACTGGCAGTGGGTGGCAGTGAAGGCGCTGCCAGCTCTGATGGGCCCTGAGGACAGTGGGACCGCGGCGGGATGGTGGAGCAGGTGAGTGGGTGGTGCCAGGCCACTGCGGGGTGCCAGATGGGGCTGCAGGGCTGCAAGACTGGGGGCACGAGCTGGGGCCTGATCCCTGCAGGCCACCCCGAGGGACCACCGGTGCATGAATTTGTGCACCAGACCTCTAGTATAATTATAAAGTAGAATATTACATTGTTTTATAATTACTTTTTCCATTTCTTAGTTCATAACTAATGATCAATATTTAAAAGGTTCTATCTACTTCACATATAAAATTCAGTTGCACAGATGAAACAAAGTTAAAATTATTCAATGAGGAGTCTTTTTATTGCAAATAGCAGAAAATCCATGCCACACTGAGTTAAACACAAAAGGAAATTTTTGGCTGACATCTGAAAAGTCCAGTGGGAGATCTAGTTTCAAGCAGGGCAGGATTCAGGGCTAAAATAATATTGTGAGATTTCTGCTTTTGTTCCTCTCTTCTCTATCTTCTGCTGCTTTGGTGCTATTCACATGTTGCATGTGGAGGCAAGAGTTTCAGAGCATCTGCATCCAGGTTCTCACCTGGCAGAGAACAAGGCTCTGTTCCAGCACTCACCGGGAAACTTCATTGCCCTGGTCCAATTGCGACCTCTGAGCCTATCCCTATGGCTTATCACTGGGTCACGCTCCTAGAATCCAAGTGTTTCAGTAAGAGAACACAGACTGAGAATAAAGGAGGGAGGGAAGGAAGAAAGGATGGATCCTCAGAGGGAAATAGGTGGATGGTAACTAGAAGGGTAGTGGATGAATGTTGTGTGGCCAAAATGACAGTTTCACAATTCATACACCTGGACACTTAGAACTCATTTTGTATTGTTTCCTAGGGCTTTCAGAACAAAGTACCACCAATTTGGTGGCTTCAATGGAAATCTATTGTCTCACAGTTTGGAGGCTGCAAGTCCAAGATCAAGGCATTTGCAGGGCTGGTTCTTTCTGAGAGCCATGAAGGAAACTGTTCCATGCCTCTCTCCTAGCTTCTAGTGGTTTGTTGGCATTCCTTGGCTTGTAGATGCATTACCCTGAATTTTGCTTTCACCGTCACTTGGCATTCTCTTTGTGTCCAAATTTCCCCTCCTAATAAGGATACCAGTCATACTGCATGAGGGTCATACTCTAGTATAGTGGTTCTCAACCTTTCTAATGCTGCGACCCTTTAATACAGTTCCTCATGTTGTGGTGACCCCCAACCATAAAATTATTTTCGTTGCTACTTCATAACTGTAATTTTGCTACTGTTAATGAATCGTAATGCAAATATCTGTGTTTTCCGATGGTCTTAGGCTCTACAGCAGCTGTTCTCAACCTGTGGGTCGCGACCCACAGGTTGAGAACTGCTAGCAGGGTCGCCTAAGACCACTGTATTAAAGGGTCGTGGCATTAGAAAGGTTGAGAACCACTGCTCTAGTATGACCTCATCTTAACTCAGTGATTTTCAACCTGTGTTCTGCAAGAATTTTTAAAACATGCAATGCCTGCCCTAACTGGTTTGGCTCAGTGGATAGAGCATTGGCCTGCGGACTGAAGGGTCCCAGGTTCAATTCCGGTCAAGGGCATATACCTTGGTTGTGGGCACATCCCCAGTGGGGGGTGTGCAGGAGGCAGCTGATGGATGTTATTTTCTCATTAATGTTTCTAACTCTCTGTCCCTCTCCCTTCCTCTCTGTAAAAAAATCAATAAAAATATATTTTAAAAAAAATGCAATGCCTGACTATTTAGTCAGGGGCACTGACCTTTTTCCCCTGAGACTGTTAAATAAAAAAATGACAACAGCCAACACAACAATAGCTGTCTGGTGTGAACGAATCAAAATTATAACTATTTTTTTTGTCAGACCAGCAAAAAATATGATAAAATTTTTGGTGTGCCACAGAACTTTAGTAATTAGTTAATGTGTGCCATGAAATGAAGAAGGTTGAAAATCGCCATCTTAACTCATTATATCTGCAACGACCCTATATTCAAACAAGATCACATTTTGAGGTACTGGGGGTTTGGGCTTCAACATATGAACTCTGGGAAGACACAATTCAACCCATGTTTCCACACACTTAGGATTTCTGGCTCCATTTAAAACCTACCCAGTCTGAGTTTGAACGATGAATCTGGTTGCCTCCCTCCTTCCACTATGTGGGCTAGGCTGCATGATGTGACTTTCAGAGTTACTTCCATGTAATTTAGTGATTAAGTGTTCAGGGGCTAGGAATCCATCCCGCTGCCTGAATGTACACCACAGCCCCATCACACACTAGATTGCAGACTTTGGGCAAATGACAGTCTCTTAAAAACCTGTCTCCTCAGCCAGTAAAATAAGGTCAACAGTCCTTCACTCATTGGGTCATTGTGGGCCAGGCGCTCAGTAACTGTTCCACCTCTTCAAACATGTGAGGACTGCAGAGCCACGAGCAGAGCCTAGTGTTCTCAACCTTTAGTGAAAACTCGGCTCACTTTCTCCTTAAGGTTCTGCTGAAAGAAGTTCAAGAGGGGGGAGGGTGCCCTGTTGTCCTGCAAACAGGACTACAAATCTGTTTCAGGGAACACAATTATTTCTCTTTTTCTCCCCTGAAGCCAGATGCTATAAATTCTGAGCAGACTCCTCTAGGCAACGTGATTACGAAATACCTGTTCCCTTTAGGTCCCAGTTATCTATCTCTTTGACTTCTCCTTTTCCCTAGTACAACGTGATCTTTCCCACCATCTCTCAGCTGTGGGCTGGAACCAGTCACTTTATTTACAAGCTCTCTCGTTTTGGCTCCATAAATTTGGGGAAATGGAACAGACATCTGCTGCTTTCCAAGGCACCACATCATTTATTTTTATTTTTTCATACTTGGTCTACAGGGCCGGATTTAGCTTGTCGAAATGCTTGTTGAATAACTATTAGAACTTCAGGCTCTTGAAGACAGCAGAACCTATTTGATTACAGGACTTCACCAAGGTCAAAGCAAAAAAACACACACACACACACACACAAAATCACGGTCACTTTCATTTAGCAAATATTTCTTAAGTGCTGACTCTGTGCCAGGTGCCATTCTAAGCACCAGGGTCATAACAGTGAACAAGAGAGCTACTGTCCCTACCCTTGAGGACTTCACATTCTGGGGATATTCATTCCTACAGAAAATATATGAGAACTTCTACGTATCAGGTATTGTTCACCATTAAACAAAATAGAAACAATCCCTGCACTGATGGCAATGTGTGTGTGTGTGTGTGTGTGTGTGTGTGTGTGTGTGTGTGTGGTATGTAATGGTGGACAGAATGCAATACATATAAATAATTTTTTTTATCATGTAAAAAGGCAGTAAGTGCTATGAAAAAATAGAGCTGAGTAAGGGGACTTAGGAATGTGTGTGTGTGTGGTTTATAATTTTAAATAGGGTGGTCAAGGAGGTCTCATTCATTGAAAAGGTGTTATTGAAGCATCCATCTTATATAAAAACTGCTGTTTGAAATTTTAACCCTGCTATTTTGGCTTTTGTAAATGCTTGCTTGCTTAAATAATAAGGAAAATAAGACTACTCCCACTCCAGAGAGCCCATAAACCTTTCCCAGACGAAGTTATCAGTGCTGGCGCCAGGCCAGGCCTTTGGTTGAAGTCTCAAAGCCCCAGCACATAGGGCTCTTTAAGAACTTGCAAAGGGGACCGGAAAACCCCATATTTGGGAGACAAAGAAGATAAAAATATATAAATAGGGTAACTTCCTCCAAATCGGGGCCCAGAATTTGAAAGACATTTTTCTCTGGGCCCGTGCGTAATAATAATAATACTAATAAATGTAACTCCATCTCTCTAAGCATTGCTTGGTTCTTCTCCAGTTTTTCTGTAACACAGCAGAACAGACTTGAAAGCAAGGTGAGGGAAAGGTAAGGGAGCCTGGGTATTTGGGGGAAGCGCAAGTCCAAAGGCCCTGTGGCATGAGGGTACTCAGCTTTTTCAAGGACAAGCAAGTAGGCTGGTTTCGCTGGAGCAGAGTGAACAAGGTGATGAGTTAGCTGCAGACCAAGTACAGCTTTTAGCCTGAGTGAAATGAGGAACCATCGCCCTAACTGGTTTGGCTCAGTGGATAGAGCATCAGCCTGTGGACTGAAGGGTCCCAGGTTCGATTCCAGTCAAGGGCATGTACCTTGGTTGTGGGCACATCCCAGAAGGGGGTGTGCAGGAGGCAGCTGATCGATGTTTCTAACTCTCTATCCCTCTTCCTTCCTCTCTGTAAAAAATCAATAAAATATTAAAAAAAGAAAAAAAAAAAAAGAAATGAGGAACCATCAGCAAGTGCTAAGCAGCAGAGGGACATGAGGGACATGATCTCAGACTGCACAGGACTGACCTGGCTGCTATGGCTGCTGTGTGTAGGCCAGACTGCAGGTGCCTGGTGGCAGCAGGGAGGCCAGTCATCAATCACCTGGGTGAGGCGGTAGTGACACAGGCCCACAGGTTGGAGGAAGCAGTACAGCTGGGGGTGGTGAGAAGTGGTTGGATTATGGATCTGTTTTGCAGACAGGGCCAACACGATTTTCTGACTGGCTTGATGTAGGGTGTGGAAGAGGAGGAAGGGATGGCTCTAAGATTTTGACCTGAGCATCTGAAAGAATAGAGTAGCCACTGATTGAAATGGCGAAAATGGTTTGGTGGCGCACGTTTTTGGTGCGTAGGGCCAGGAGCACCATTCATATGCGTTAAGTTTGGGGTGCCTATTAGCTAGCCAAGTGGAGTGGACAGCTGGATTTTGAAGCGATCTAGAGAGGTGATTTTGGGGGCAACTCTAAGACCTCAGGATGTGAGACCCTACAGAACTGGCTACGTGTCCCTCTTCTTCACCCTCCTTGGAAGGCGGCTCTTCGTGCTGCAGTCCTTTCAGAGAACAAAGCCCTTCTTTGGGGACTGGTGAGAAAAATTAACAGAAATGACACACCCTCTAACTCGCAACACTACAAAATAAACTGATGAATGGAGTGGATCAGAGAAACTCTGACGGAAGGCGGGGGAAGGGTTGTGGGTGGGAGGTAATCAACCAAAGATCTTGTATGTAAATATTCATAATCCATGGACACTGACAATAGGGTGGTGACGGGTGGGGCGGGGGTGGGGGGCGGGACCGGGCTGGAGGGGGAGAATGGGGGGGAAGGGGACATATGTAATACTTTCAACAATAAATAATTATTAAAAAAAATAGTCTCATTGAATCCCTAGGCCAACCCTCTCCCGCCCCCCCCCCCCCCCCCCCCCCAAAAATGAGGACCATCGGCAAGCGCTAAGCAGTAGAGGGACATGATCTCAGACTGCAAAAGACTGACCTGGCTGCTGTGTGTAGGCTGGACTGCAGGTGCCAGCAGGCTGGACTCAGGGTGGAAACCGCACCGCCCGGACCTGGGTGGTGGGCGGGCCCTGCGGGTGGGCGGGGCCGAGGCGCCCACGCACGCCACAGCCGGGGGCGTGGCCGGCGGGCGCGCGCGCCTAGCAACTCGCGCACCGGCCGTCCTCCCTCCCTCCCTCCCTCCATCCTTTCCGCGGGTGATCAGCTGGTCTGTGCACCCCCTGACGTGGGTCGGGGCACGTCACCGCGAATGGCAGCCTCCAGGAAGGCACCGCGAGTAAGGTGAGGAGACCGCCCAGGAGCCGTAGGGCGTAGGGCGCGCGCGGCTCCCCGGGCCCGGTGCGCGTGTATTCGTTCCGAGGGCAGGGACGCGCTGGGGTAGAGCGGCGGGCGGCCCGCTGCAGGCCGGGGAAGGCCCGGGCTGGCTGGAGCCCCCCTGAGCCAGAGCTGGGGGAGGGCGCCCTGCAGCGGGCAAGTTCCGGGTTGTTTCCGGCGGGGCCGCGGGCACCCCCAGGCAGCCTGAGCCCGAGTCCGGGCCCCTGATGAGTGTGTCTGCTGAGCGGCCGCGTTCGGCCCGAGGGGGCGGTGACTGTGGCCGTCCCGGCCCGCTGGAAGGCCACGCTGTCTCTGGAAGTTGACGCCTCCTGGCTCCTCCGGCGAGTCCCTCCCCTCGCCCATGGGCCCTGGGAATCTAATCGTCAATGTACAACCCAGACAATACTGACACATGCAATTCGCCGGACTGATCTGTCACCTAACAAAGATAGGCAAACGCGGGCTCCTCCCCACCCAATTGGTTGCAGAAGGCTGTGTAAGGCCATACTTTGACATCATCTCCTGGGGACTCCCATCAGTAACATGTCCTGTCTTCTCCCCGGATAAATCCCCAAGTCTCACATTAAATACATTTCAGCATGTAGTGCGCCCCTCCCCCCCCTTCCCCCCTCCTGGCTGCTGCCAGGGTATACTTATCAGAGCAGCTAACAGACAAGGAGACTGAGAGAGAGAGACATGCAGTGTTCACAAAGGCCAGAAGCCAGACTCCCTGGAGATCCACATGGGGTCAGTCAGACATCCTCCAACCTGTTGACATTTGAATGAACACGCTTGGCACTATGGCCAGGCTCACTTGCTGAACACAGATGATGGCGTGTGGTTGTGTTTGTGAGTGGATAGATCACAAGCCGACCTTGACGTGGACGTGGCCTTGCTGCAGCACGTTAGGCATGAGATGTGGCAAACCTGCATGTGGAAGGAGCGGCCTGCAGGTTCCATGCTGAAAATGGGGTCAGGCAAGCTCATAATGAGGAGTCTAGGTCAGGGGTGGGCAAACTTTTTGACTCGAGGGCCACAGTGGGTTCTTAAACTGGACCGGAGGGCCAGAACAAAAGCATGGATGGAGTGTTTGTGTGAACTAATATAAATTCAAAGTAAAGGAGCGGAGGGGAGAGCAAGAGAACCGGATAGAACAGCCGGATCCGGCCCGCGGGCCGTAGTTTGCCCAGGGCTGGTCTAGGTGAAGAGCCTTTGAGGACCAAGGTGGTCTTTGCTGGGTTCACAGAATCACAACATTGGAGGGGCAGAAGGGTCCTTCAACATCAGCTGATAAAAGCTCTTTACCTTACACAAGAGGCCACCAGAGGCTGAGAGAAGGGAGATCATTTTCCCCAGGCACCTCCCCTAGTGGAAGAATTTGAGTGCCACTCAGTGTAAAAGTGAGGCAGTTTAGGTGATGGAAATTGAACTCAAATTGATGTAGTAGAAAGGGGTTGAGCTGGCTTCTGGGGCAGCTGAGTCAGTAGACCAACACTGGCATCAGTCTTCCCTCTCTTTCACATCTCTTGGCTCTGATTTCTTCAGTGTTGACTTTACTGATAGGCAGCTTTTCCTCATGGCAGGTCAGTAGCAGTTCCAGGCTGACAGCCTCCGCAGAAATAGAGCCTTCCTAGAACTTACTGGTTGGAGCAGAAATCTGTCTCCCTGGGCTGATTTGATCCTTTTGACCATCCTAAGCCAGTCATTGTGGCTGGAGGGATGGATTGACCAGATCTGGGTCCCAGAACTTGGTGGGTGACTCATCTCAACTCTGTGGACTGAAACTGGAGAAGAGACATTCTCAAAAGGAAAACTAAGGTGCTCTCATCAAAAGAAGAAGAGATGGATTCTGGGTAGGCAAAGACAACATTACTCACATCTCCACCCTTGAACTTGTTCCATTCTACCGTTGCCTCACCTCATGGGGTATGAGTGAGGATCTTGGTGGTCCTTGTTTTTTTGCCCCATCCTGAGTGATAGATTCTCATCATGGGCTGGGGGAGGGTGGAGAACCTTGCTGGGATTTCTTTAAAAAGAGAGAGGGAGAAAAATGTGCTATAACTGTCCTATGCAAAGTTCTCTGCACCCTTCTTTTCCCTTACCCACCCAGTGGCACTTCATGGTGTCGAGAAGGTGTAGACTGAAGAAGTCTTGGGAAGGGGAACAGCACTGAGTCCAGTTGAGAGTCCTTGCCTCTAGTTCTAGACAGTCTCTGTCACCAAATTGCTGTGAGGCCTTGAGCAAGTTCTTTGATCTAATTTTTGGATATTATGAACAATATTGTTATGGACATTTGTGTACAAGTTTTTATGTGGACTTATGTTTTCAATTTCTACACCTAAGAGTGGAATTGCTGGTTTATAGGAAAACTCTAACTGCTGGAGGAACTCTGGGCTGTTTCCAAACCGACATTCCCACCAGCAATGTTTGAGGGCTCTAATTTTTTCACATCCTTGCCCTTACTTGTTATTGTCTGTTTGTTTTTTAAATTATAATCTTCCTAGTGGATGTGAAGTGGCATCTCATTGTGGTTTTGATTTCATTTCTCAAATGGGTAATGACGTCGAAAATCTTTTCATATGCTTATTGACCATTTGTATATCTGACCAGGGGTCCTCAAACTTTTTAAACAGGGGGCCAGTTCACTGTCCCTCAGACCGTTGGAGGGTCGGACTATAGTTTTAAAAAAAACACTATGAACAAATTCCTATGTGCACTGCAGGCCCGGGACGAGTCGGCTGCTAAGCAGAACAGGCAGCGGCACCTGGCGGGCCAGATAAATGTCCTCGGCGGGCCGCATGTGGCCCGCGGGCCGTAATTTGAGGACCCCTGTTAGACATTGAAATGTCTATTTAGAACCTTCGACTATTTAAAAATTGGGTATTTGCCTTTTTTTTTTCTTGAGTTGTAGTAGTTCTTTATATACACTGTATACTGGACTCTTACCAGATATGTGACTTGAAAATATTTTCTTCTCATTTTATGGATTGTCTTTTCACTTGTGTTCTTTGAAGCATAAAAGTCATTCATTTAACGCTGTCCAGTATATCTTTTTTCTTTTGTTGCTTGTATTTTTGATGTCATATTTGAGAAATCATTGCCTAATCCAAGGTCAGGCAAATTTATGACTGTTTTCTTCTAAGAAAACATTCATGTGTATGACCTATTTTGAGTTCATTTTTGTATATGGTATATATAGTGTGAGCTTTGTTTTTTTGCATGTGGATCTCCAGTTGTCCCAGCATCATTTGTTGAAAGGACTATTTTTCTCTATTGAATGGTTTTGGCACCCTTGACAGTAAATGTGAGGGTTTATTTCTGAACTCTCAATTCTACTTCATTAATCTAGAAGTCTATCTTTATGTCAGTACCACACTATCTTTTTTTTTATATATATATTTTTTATTGATTTCTTTACAGCGAGGAAGGGAGAAGAATAGAGAGTTAGAAACATCGATCAGCTGCCTCCTGCACACCCACTACTGGGGATGTGCCCGCAACCAAGGTACATGCCCTTGACTGGAATCGAACCCGGGACCCTTCAGTCTGCAGGCCAATGCTCTATCCACTGAGCCAAACCAGTCAGGGCACACACTATCTTGATTACTATAGTTTTATTAGCTTTGAAATCATGAAGGTTGACTCCTCCAAATTCATTCTTTTTCAAGATTGTTTTGGCTATTGTGGTTTCCTTGCATTTGCATATTAATTTTAGGATCTACTTGTCAATTTCTGCCCAGAAGCTAGCTGGAATTGATGGGCATTGCATTGACTATAGATAACTTTGTGGAGTATTACCATTTTAACAATGTTAAGTCTTCCAATCCATGAACATAGAATAGTTTTCTATTTATTTAGGTCTCCTTTGATTTCTTTCAACAATGTTCTGTAGTTTTCGGAGTATAGGTTTTGCATATCTTTTGTTTAAGTTTATTCCTAGGTATTTATTGTTTTGATTCTATTGTAAATGAACTTTTAAAAATTTCATTTTTGAATTGTTTATTTCAAGTATGTGTAAATATAATTGACTTTTACATATTGGTTTTGTATCTTGCATTCTAATTTTTTTGTGTAGATTCTTTAGGTTTTTTTATATTCAAGATAATGCCATTTGCAAATAGATAGTTTTACTACTTCTTTTCTAACATGAGTGCCTTTTAACTCAATTTCTTGCCTGATTGACTAGAAATGGCAAGAGTGGACATGTCTGTCTAGTTTCTGATCTAATGGGGAAAGCATTCAGCCTTTTAACAATAGGGATGACGTTAGCTGTGGGTTTTGTAATATTCTTGAACAAGTTGAGGAATTTCTCTTCTAGTTTATTGAGTACTTTTATCATGAGGGGTGTTGGATTTTGTCAAATGCTTTTTCTGTTTCTACTGAGGTTATTATGTAATTTTTGTTCTTTTTCCTTTCTTTTAAAAAATATATTTTTATTGATTTCAGAGAGGAAGAGAGAGGGAGAGAAAGATGGAAACATCAATGAGAGAGAATCATTGATTGGCTGCCTCCTGCATGCCCCCTATTGGGGGTTGATCCCGCAACTCAGGCATGTGCCCTTGACTGGAATCGAACGTGGGACCCTTCAATCTGCAGGCCAATGTTCTATCCACTGAACCAAACCAGCTAGGGCTGTTGTTTTTTCTATTGATGTTTATTTTGTGTTGAACCAATCTTGTGTTCATGGACTAAATTCCACTTGGGTCCTTTTTATATGTTACTAGAGGCCCAGTGCACGAATATTTGTATGGGTGGCATCCCTCGGCCTGGCCTGCAATTGGGGCCAATTGGGGCCTTCTCTCCCAGTCCCCATCGGGGTGATTGGGGCCGGCTAGCCGGTGTGGGGAAGGACTGTGGGAGGTTGGCTAGCCACGGGAGCTCCTGCGTTGAGCATCTGCCCCCTGGTGGTCAGTGTGCATCACAGTGACTGGTTGACCGGTTGTTCGGTCACTTAGGCTTTTATATATATAGATGGGATTCAGTTTGCTAGTATTTTTTGAGGACATTTGCATTTATATTTATAAGAACTATTGAGATGTCTTACTTTTTTTTTTTTTTTTAAATATATTTTATTGATATTTTACAGAGAGGAAGGGAAAGGGATAGAGAGCTAGAAACATCAATGAGAGAGGAACATCGATCAACTGCCTCCTGCACACCCCCACTGGGGATGTACCCGCAACCAAGGTACATGCCCTTGACCGGAATCGAACCCGGGACCCTTCAGTCCGCAGGCCAACGCTCTATCCACTGAGCCAAACCGGTTTCGGCAAGATGTCTTACTTTTGAATGAAAGAATACATGGTTCCCCCAGTAAAGAACATCTCATTCTGGCCATGAAATGACAGTAGCAGCTATCTGAGAGCAGGCCTGGCGTGATTGGTGACAATGTCTGGTCTTCTGGTTCTGGCTGTGTGGTGGAATGAGCGAATGTGAACGCCTTCCCCTCCATTAACACATAAAAATGTGGTAAAATTAGAACAAAATTCCCTTTTAAGTTCATAGCTGAATAGTATCTAAAACCCCGTCTGTAGCCTGTAACAGGCTCCTTGTTGCCTCCCGGATCTTGTCTCCTAACCACTTATTTTCCCATCTCCCAGCACACTGGCCGCCTTGCTTTCCTTCTGGTACAGCAGGCATATGCCTGTCTTAGTGCCTTCACTCTTGCTGTGCTCCATTTCTGAAATGTTCCTCCCCTAGACAATCCACAGGGCTGATCCCTCACTTTTTTTTTTTTTTTTTAGGTCTCTGCTAAAATGTCATCTGCTGGCAAAGAGGCCTTGCCTGACAAACCCATATCAGAGAACTTTCCCCTTATGCCTCTCACCTTCTCTTCTCCTTGCCCCACTTGACTTGTTTCATAGGACACACACTCACTACCTGACACACCGTATTCTTGTTTTGTGTCTGTTGCTTTTCCTCTCCTACCCTTCCCTCTCAGTAACCTCCCTTCCCCCACCCCCATGGAAACCTCTTGAGGTCAGAGATGTATGCTTTGTTCACTATTGTGTCTAGAATAGGGCCTGGATTATAGAAGATTCTCAATAAAATTATTTGTTGATTGAATGGACTTGAAAGAAAAATCCTCAGGTACCAGAAATTTATACTAGTGGAACTTAAAGTCTGAATTTTTGGGGAACTTAGCTGGAACTGAGCCTTGGGGAGGTCATCGGATGCTATAGGCCTTCATTCCAGGGGCCAGGGTGTGAGACTATACCCTTAGGAGACTTGTGTGTGAGTTTCCTAGCTAAGAAGTTAACATGAAAATTAGTCTCAGAAGCAAATGACAGTGACAGAAATGCTTGTACAATCCAGGACACATCTCATTTTCTACTGAAGATAAGCTCTTACTAAAGATTACAAAGCTCACAAGGAATGACCCACCTGGAGGGAGCCAGTAGACCCAACAAACTTGAGAATTACTGTCCCCAGACCATAGTGGAAAGTCTGAAATGAATTATAAAACAAGGGCCCCAAATAATTAAAGCTAAGAGAGGGAATAGAAACCATAGTGAAAGAATAGGACACCATGGGCCTGCCTGGATGGCTCAGTTGGTTGGAGCGTTATCCCTTACACCAAAAGGTTGCATATTTTATTTCCAGTCAGGGCACACACCCAGGTTACAGGTTCAATCCCCGGTTGGGGTACATACGGGAGGCAACCGATGGATGTTTCTCTCTCATATTTCTCTCTCTTCCTCTCTCTCATCAATAAGCATATCCTCGAGTGAGGATAAAGAAAGAAAGAAAAAAAAAGAATAGGGCTCCATGGAGAAAGAACAGGGAAATCTGAAAAAGAACAAGAATTTGTACATGTGACAGTCATTGCAAATAAAGTCTTTTTATCATAGTTAAACAGGTGAGACACAGCTGATGAAAATTCATGAACTATAGGCTAGGCCAGTGGTCGGCAAACTCATTAGTCAACAGAGCCAAATATCAACAGTACAACGATTGAAATTTCTTTTAAGAGCCAAATATTATAAACTTAAACTATATAGGTAGGTACATTGTTATTAACTTAATTAGGGTACTCCTAAGCTGGCCTTTGCTAAAAACTCAAGAGGCTCAAGAGCCGCATGTGGCTCGCGAGCCGCAGTTTGCCCGACCACGGGGCTAGGCCTAATAAGGTTTACTGTCATACTGATGTTTTATCTGCGGTTTTCATTTATTTTATTACTGATCCTGGGGTAAGAGTTCTTTGGACTCACGAAGGAAAATTGCTCAGTCAAGTTGATGGCCTCTCTGACTAAGCCTTGCCACGTTTACTGCGGTCAAAGTCTGCAATATTCTGTTCTTTCTCTTCTTAAGGGCAAGCCACCGCGACTTTCAGCTGAAAAACTTAAGAATAATTGAACCTTACGAGGTGATATATTCAGGAGACCCAGGTATGCACACAGGTAATAATTTTGCCGATTATTAGATGGAACATCTGAAAAGGATTTTTAGTTACCCTTGCCTCAACCTCAAGGTGGGAGAAAGGAGAAGGTAAGGGGTTAATAACGGGTCATGGCTGGGGTTGGGAGGATGTGTATCTGGAACTTAAAAACCCACTTTGTTCCTTGGCTTTCTGGGTAGTTGGTTACTGTTTCTAAGTATTCGCTACTTTTTTTTAGGGCAGTAAGTTAGGGAATGAAAGCGGTGGCATTTCCCATTCCAGGGGTAGTTGTGATAAGTTACTAGTCTAGTTTTTCTAATCTCTAGTGCAATCCTCTATTGGCTGCCTTAGAGATTAGCTTTCAATGTTCATCATGTGATTATGAAATGAGAAAAGTTTGTGATATACACATTATTGTGCTTTATAAATTGAATGTGCATTCAGGAAAATCTTTTTGGAAAAAATTTCTGGAACTATATCTTCTCCCTAGAATTGGTTAGTTGCATTGTTGGGTTGCCAGAAACCTGAATTCTGAAAAGTGACGCATTTCTGTATTTTTAGCCCCCACAAGCCAGTGCTTTTCTATGGACTACCCAGGAGAACCACAATGTTTCCTTTTAGCTGAGTGAAAAAATCAATCCCGAAGTACACAAGAAACCATGACTAATCTCTTTGGAAGATTAGTGCTATAATTGTACTAATCCTTTTTCTTTAAAAATATAGATTACGCAACACATTTTGGGCCATCTTGGGCGGGAGGAGAGGGGAAAAGGGGAAGTAAGGAAAGGGGAAAAGTGATAGAACGATCCAATTTAGAGGTTGAAGAGAACTTTTCTCCTTATTATACATGAAGAAGTAGAGGTTCAGGGGGTTCAGTAGTCTGAGGTTGCAGATCCCAGCTGGAAACCGGAACCCACTTGTTTTGATTCCATTGGTCTTAGAATGCTTTAAGAGAGCCTCTGTTACGATCCCTTAGATAATAGAACGTGGACTTGGGAATTAGATAGATCTGGGTTTTGGTTCCTAATGATCCAGTTGACTTGGGCAAGTATTTAACTCCTGTTTCTTTATCTGAAAAATGGGAATAGTGAAACCTCCCTTGGAGGATTATTGTGAGAATTAACGGCTAATGCCTGCAAATCCCTTGGCCCTTGCTCAGATGCTGGAAGCCCAGCTTCGCATCTGTGTACGTGGTAAGATGCTGAAATTGGAGAAAAGCAGCCCCTTCTATTGTTTTCTAATTTAATTTAATTTTTTATTTTTAGAGTATGTTTATTAAAGTTAGAGACAGTGAAACAAGCAAGGGCTTAGGGTAGAGGAGGCAACAGGAGAGAGCCTAGGCGGGGCTGTGCTGGCGTACTGGAGAGTCAGAGAAAAGGGGCCTTGGAGACAGGTTCAGGGGGTTAGCCAGGAGGAGCTGCTGCTGCCCATTGCTCCCCTGGTTGCAAGTCTCGTGGGGACCCTTAGAGTTTGGCGATGCGTGCCTGTGGGGGAGGGAGAGGAGGGAGGGAAAGGCTAGGGCGTTTTCCTGGGAGGGAGGGAGAGCGAGCATCCCCGTCTATTCTTATAACAAGGCTTGTAGAAATCCCAGCTGGTGCTTCAGATCCAGATTCAAATCCTATTTCTTAAGCTCCTACAATGTACCATATGCTGTGCATGTTGCTTTCACACATGTTGTCATGTTAAATACTTCTAGCCACTCGGTGAGGTTAATGTGGTGTGCTTTTCATGTACTTCCAAGGAGTGAAAAGTCTAGTTTGTGATAAAGGCTGAAGGTTTAGAAACTTATTTCTAAAAGCAGATCCACATACGCAAGAGACTTTTAAATGAGTCATTCATTTAAAAAGCATGATTTAAAAATACCTGGCAGTGTATGGGCTAATGTTACATCATGGACTAGGTTTGTTGCTCTTGGCTTTCCACTTTCCTGCACACCCTGATTAGCTCTTGGCTGCTTCTGACATTTCTGAAAAGTCATGGGATGTGGAATGAACAGATGCTATAATACGGCATCGGCTTAAGATCCTAGCTTTCACGGAAGGTTCATTACTGTTCATTATATTGAGTTTGAGAAGATCACAGATACACAGTTGTGATATCCACCCAGCCATCTTTGAGTGAGCGTATGTGTGTGTTAATGGATTTAGAGGTAATGGAATCAGAGATGAAGATGATGTGGTCCTGCCTTAAGGAGAAGCAGTACATACACCTGTGGCACCATTTATCACATTGCTGTCAGAGTTAGTTAATTGTGCACTCACTTTAAAAATTGCAAGCACATTTACTATGTACCAGGCACTGTTTCTAAATGCTTTATAGAGAGTAACCCATTTAATCCTTATAAAAATTACCCTCTGTGGATCGCCAGCCATGCCTTTCATCTTCTCCATCTTTAAAAAATATGTATTTTTATTGGCTTCAGAGAGAGGAAGGGAGAGGGAGAGATAGAAACATCAATAATGAGAGAGCATCATCAATGGGCTGCCCCCCTGTATGTCCTCTACTGGGGATCAAGCCCAAAACCTGGACATGTGCTCCAACTGGGAATCAAACTGTGGCCTCTTGGTTCATAGGTTGACACTCAACCACTGAGCCACACCAGCCAGGCCTCATCTTCTCCATCTTGAGTGCCTTTTCAACTGCTGCCACCTCAATGGCTGGTTTATTATACCTGTACTAGCTTTGCCCCCTCCTCAGCTCTAGCTGCTCATCCACTCAGTTATTTTCAAGACCATTTGTCCCTGTGGCCACAGCTGTCTCAACACCTTGCTCATTGCATTTACTTGAGTGGTAGCTGCTTCCACGACCACAGCACACACTGCCTCGACCACTGCATGTTGCTGTTGCTGTTGCAGCCTAACTATCAGTTGCAATGTTGGGAGTTTTTTCATTGGGTCTGATGTGAGTGCCCCATGTTGGGCACCAGTTGTGAATGTACCCCCCACGTCCCAAGTGGCTCAGGGTTCAGTTCAGGATTCGGGCTCTGGAGGAGGTCGAACACAAATGAAAGAGACTAGACAAGAAAATATTAATTTGGGAGTTGGGGGCCAGGCGGAAGCCCAAGAGAGGACTCCGCTTTGCTCTGGCCTTGCGATCCCTTTTATTCAGTTTTGGGATTCACCCATATCCCTTAGGCAGGCAATTTCCAGTAACAGGCAAACTATCTTATCAGTAAGGATTTACATGAGACTAAAAGGTGGAAGTTGCTTCAGCTACCTTTGTCTCAACTAAACAGTGGGTGTATGGCTCTGACCCTTGCCAGAGCCTCAAGGTTGACCAGCCTTCCGGGTTCCTTGTCCACACCTCTCTGCTAGTGAAGGCAATGGGCAGCTTCCAACAGTCTGATATAGATGACAAAGAAGTGGCTGCATCTGATCAAGGACACCATGCAAATGTGAAGGGCATGAAGGGTGAGGAGGAAGGAGCAGGGGAAGTATCAAGAGTGGTGATGGGGGCAGGTGGCGTTGTGGAGGGAAGTGGGAAAACGCCACTGCAATAGAGTAAAGCTGATGATGCTGATGGTTTTGAGGAGTAGGAGATGGTGAGGAAGGTCAGGAGGTGGTGGTGAGGAGAGGAATTGTGGTCCCAGGAAGCAGAGGATGTCTTTGGCTGACTCCATTTGCCTTGGATGGTTTACAGTTTGTAATTGAGGATTTTGTGCTTGCCATTGGTTCTGTTGACTTTGCTGATGAAGTTAGTGGCTGATAATGTTGACACATACCACAGTCAACCCTATAAACACCCAGTCAGTGCCATCAAAGTTCTTAAGTCAGAATGTGCCCAAATAGAAGCCAGGTTCTATAAAGAAATTAATGGTCTTGAGAAAGAAAATATATTGGCTTCTATCCTGTATTTGCTTTTTAAAATTCCAGATGCCCAGGCTGTACTCCAGACTAATTAAATCAGAAGTCCCCCAGGTAGTTCTAATATGCAGTCAAGGTTGAAGTACTGGTCCAAAGGAAGTCTACATTTTTTCTTGACTCTAAGAATTAAGTTACTCAGAAGTATGGTTTTGAAATGTGTTAAGTCTATTTCGAAGCTCCTGGAAGGTGTCATAATAACGTTTTCAGATGCTGGCAAGCTGATGAGGTCGCAGTGGGCTTCATTTTGAACTCAGTGGAGGTGTTGACCTATAAACTTAGGTCAGCCCTGGTACTTCTGCTCCCTTTTTCCCAGATAGGTGAGAGATTACAGGCTCAGGACATCAGATGCAAGGAAAGGATGCCCGTCTGAGAAGTACTCAGAAGCAGCTGTAATGCACGGAACATGGACATGTTTGAACTGTGACTAGGACCTTTTTCAGCGGCCGTCTCCTTGAGTACTGTTGTCCTTCGGAGACTCCGGAGGTGGAGCCCGAGGCCTGTGGCTGAAGCTGCCCTGGCTGCAGGTTATGAATGGGGTGCTTGTTCAGTGAGTCCCAAGATCAGTCTAGTACCGCATAGGGGATTCTATTGGAGAAAATCATCTCAACTGATATATGGAAGCCCAAGGTGCTGGTGATGAAGGAGAAAGAAGCAGATGAAAAGTTAAAGAACCAAAAAAGGGTCCATACCTAACCGGGTACAAGCCCCAATGAGTTAGAGCAACAGCCCTGGAGGATGAGCTATGGTGTAGTTGCCTCCGTGTAACTCCGTTACTTGGAGCATTGTGCACCAGCACATTTTTTGTTAAGTAAGACATTTTCTGTTTGTTAAAAAATGGGTTGGCAAAATAAAAAACACCAACAATACCAAGTCCGGCAAGGATATGGAGCAACAGGAATTTTTACTTATTAATGGTGGGAATATAAAATGGTACAGCCAGGTTGAAAGACAGTTTGAGAGTTTCTTATAAAAATAAATATACTATATATATATATATATATATATATATATATATATATATATATATATATATATATTTAAATCCTCATCCCAGGATATTTTCCCATGGACTTTTAGAGAATGGAAGAGAGAGGGAAAGACAAAGGAAAACATCTATGTGAGAGAAACACATCGATTGGTTGCCTCCTGCACGTGCCCTGATCAGGGCCTGGGCCGGGGAGGAACCTGCAACCGAGGTACATGCCCTTGACTGATATCGAACCCGGGACCTTTCTGTCTGCAGGCCAACACTCTATCCACTGAGCCAAACCGGCTAGGGCTAACTATACTCTTTACAGTGATCATGCTCCTTGCTCTTTTCCCAGAGGAGTTGAAAACTATGTTCACACAAAAACCTGCATGTGGATGTTTATGGCAGCTTTGTTCGTAATGGCTGAAACGATGTAATTTTTAATTGTTTGATTGTGTACTGTTGGATGGGAGGTGATTTATTTAACCAGTCATGCATTTTCCCTCCTTATTTTTACTACTATAAACAAAGATAAGCACCTACACCTTTGTGTACTTGTTTAATGATCTCCTTAGCATAAAATCCTAGACATGAAAAAGGTAACTAATCAATTTGGAAATTAGTCTTAGTAGCTCAAGTTTTTTTTGCCACAAGTGGCTGTTTGGAAGTGGTATTTAAGAACTGTAAACTGGAGAGTTTTGGGGCAGCTTTGGTTTTGGTCGAATGGCGGGGTGGTCATTTTGAAGCTGCCTCTGGGAATGGGGCAGAACAAAGCGGGTGCTTCTCTGGGGCTCCGTTTGCGTAGTCATCGAGTTGCACCGGCAGGCTGGCTTTGAAACAAACTCTCCTGTTGTTGCAGACGGCAGAATGCCTCCAAAAGTAACTTCAGAGCTGCTTCGGCAGCTGAGACAAGCCATGAGGAACTTGGAGTATGTGACAGAACCCATCCAGGCCTACATTATCCCGTCGGGGGATGCCCACCAGGTACTGAGTGGAGATGGGTTGGTGGTGATGGAACTCATCAGTCTCTCCTCTCATTTCATTCTTTTCCCCAACGTGTTTATCCGATTCTAGTTGTCAACCCACAACTGAGCATGTCCTCCAGGGCCTGGCATAGGGACCTGTATTCAGTGTGTTCCACTGAATGCTGTTGATTTGGTTCTGGCTTCCTTGTTTCCAGTGAATATAGCCAGCTTTTAATAAATGATGGAAGAATTAGTGGACAAATGAGGGGTAGAAGTCTGGACCTTTCTGCTGCTGACACACTTTACCCACCTCCTCTGTCTCACTCTGTCCCTAGCAGAATTGTTTGTGCTTCCTCCTTTCTCTCCATCCAGATTGTCCTATCCTCTGACAGCCAGAAGAGCATCTGTAAAGTCATTATTGATCTTCACCAGTAGGTGTTAGGGATGATTTTGAGTATCACTCCCTCCTTCCTCCGACCTCCATCTTAATGAAAGCAACTCAGGAAGTGCCATTTAACTCTGAGAAGACTAGCTACTTAAATATAGGAGGGCCCTGGCAGGGTGGCTCAGTTGGTTGAAATATTGTCTCGTACACTAAAAGGTTGCAGGTTTGATTCCCAGTCAGGGCACATACGTAGGTTGTGGGTTTAACCCACCGTTGGGGTATGTACGGGAGGTGACTGATCAATATTTCTCTCACATTGATGTTTCTTTCTCTCTCTCTCTCAAAATAAAATAAAATAAAATAAAAATAAAATAAAATAAAATAAAAAATTAAATGACCTTGGGTGAATATTAAAAAAATAAATATGGGAGAGTTGGATTTGGAGGGGTGGAGACCTCAGGTTATGGGGCTGAAAGGCAGAAGGAAGAAAGGATTCTAGGATCTACTGCTTTCGGTCTTTGAGTCAGCAAATATTTGCATTTCTTTTTGTGGTCATGGTACTATAGGGTTACAAAGATGAATTTAAGATTGAATTCCTGCCCTCACTGTGCTTACGTTTTAGTAGAAAGATACAGTATGGACTGACTTCATAGCTGAGAGCGAATACTAAGCTGACAGGATCAAGGAAGACTTCATGGAGAAAGTACATTTAATTGGAATGTGAACAGGTAGAGTTTAAATGCTTGGAGATAGAGGTATAAGAAGTACCATGGGCAAATCCATGGACGTAGGAGAACATGAGTAATGATAACCTTGAAAAAGAAGGAAAAATAGGGGCTCGGTCAAGGCCACTCATGAGCCACCCATGACTGGTCATGGGGATCCTTGACCACCAGAGTCAGGAGTTTAGGTTTTGTTAGATAATAGGGACCCATTGAAGGTCTTTGAATAAAGGAGTGACTTGATCTGTGAGAGGGAGCAGTGTCTAGTGTGGACTAGAGAAGGGAAACACTGGGAGCTGAGAAACCTGTTAGGAGGCTCTTGCAGGATCCCAGAGGTGGGGTGCAGAGCGCTTGGACGTGGGTCCTGGCTTTAGGAGAAGAGAAGAGGGGGAAAGGGTTCGGAGGAGGAGAATTAGGACAGAGATTGGACCTTCAGGCAAACGGCAGAGGGCATTGGGAAGTTTGGAACCCAAGTGTTCCTTGTGCCACCCACAGAAAGAAATGAGAAGCCGTGAGTTCCTTCTTTGGTTTCTGTGGAGAGACGGGGCATGGTTGGGCGACTGTTAAGTGGGATTCTGGGCCCCTGCCAGGACTGGGAGGACAAGGAGGAAGGGTTGGCTTTGTGTGCGACCTGCCATAGCAGCCTCCTCAGTAATAGTGAGGCCGCTGTTCTTTGTGGCTCTTGTTCCTAATTGTTTCATTTCAGGGTTGATTCAGGGTTGCTGGGATTTCTCCTACGGGTGGGGAAGGGAGAGTGTTGGAGAATGAAGGGGAATCTCAAATTCTGTCTTTTTTGTATCTTCCAAAACACAAACACAGACACCCACACACTGTTCTGTGTTAGAGAGAAAATGCACCCCAAATGCATAGTTACGCAAGGACTTGGCACTCCAGGGGTCTGCTTCTCTGCAACTCTAAGGGTTTTTTCTATGTAAACTCTGAACAGGGTGTGGTATTATTGAGTTTGGGCCCAGCGGGACTTTTACAGTGAAGGGCTGTTCATTCTCTCTGGTAATCTGAAGGCTTTCATGGACCATCTAAGTCAGATGTTGAGATTGGTGGGCACCACTGGCCCCAAACCAGGAGGAGCATTGGTAGGGGCTGGGGTGGTGCCAGCGTGCTTTTGAGAAATCCAAATTCTTCACCCTCCCCATCCTCTTGAGATTGACTTAGTCAAAGGGTCACGTTCTGTCGGGGGTGACTCTGCCAACTGAGTTTTTGGCTATGTTTATGGTTCCTCCTTCTGGAAGACATGAATCAGATTTTCCTAAACTCCTTGGATCCTATTCCCATTCCTCCTGGAGTCGGCTTCCTGTTTTGTTTTGTATTTCTTAAACAGACTCTGCCCTGGGGTAGGGGGTGGTGGTTTTTGTCCCAGAGTGATTTTATCTACTATTAATTAGAGTAATGCCAGCTGTGGTGATACATCTTGAAGTTTCAGTGGAGCTTTATTTCTTGCCCACGTAGCAGTCCCGAGTGGGTGTTCCCTGTTGGTGGGTGACTTTCTTCCACCGGGAAGAAGAATGATTTAGGGATCTAGATTCTTTCCATCCTGTGACACCAACATCCTAGCCGGAGGAAGGGGTAGGAGTGTGGTAAAGACACACCCATGTTTCCTGCCCTGACCCAGACATCACTTCCACTCACATTTCATTGGTGAGAACTAGTCATGTGACACTTCCACCTAAATGCAAGGGGACCTGGGAGGTGAAGTCCAGGATGGGAAGCCCCCTTTCAGCAGCTGTACACTAAGGAAAGGGCAAGAGGCTGTTTTTCCCACATACCTTGACTTGGTTTCATTTAAGAAAGAAGAAGAGGACAAAGACGGGAAGTTACCTAAGTATTTGGGGACAGGTAGCCCTTGTCTCCATGCACAATCTAACCTGGATTGGTGGGTCAGCAGTTTGAAAAGCTCACTCCAAATGTGTGAAGAGTGGCTGTAGGCCAAGCATGTCAAACTCGCAGCCGGTGGGCCGCAGAAACGAGACGTGCGGCCTCGAGTTTGACATGCTTGCTGTAGGCAGTGGTCCACGTAGAGATGATGGAGGCCTGGACTGAGTACTGACATTAGCTATGCAGAGAAGTGGATGGCTTGGAGAAGAAGCCAACAGCCGTGCTGCTGTGCCTTGCTCCTTGCGTGTTACGACCTTTTGCTGCTCTCAGGGGAGAGTGTTCCTGGGCTTTGCCAGCACATGGCTGCGGGAAGAGTAGGAGGCCTGGGCCTAGTGCTTGTCTGGCCTCTGTTGAGCCTGGAGGTGACAGCTTCGGTAGTCTTTCTGGCGGGTTGACCGCTTAGGTCATGTCTAGACATTCTTGCCCCAGACCTCATCTTGATCCCAAACCAAATATGTCCACCTGCTGTTCATACAGGGTGTCCCCCCAAAATGTATACACACTTTAACAGCTGATAGCTCAATTTTGAAAATGAAGTGTATTTTAGTAAACGCTGCTTTTATAATTATTCAAAGTGTGTATACAGTTTTTGGGGAACACCCTGTATATTACCTTCCTTTGGAGAAACCTTCCTCTTGCCTTTGCTGATGAGTACCTCTAGGTAAACCCCCATGGGTGCCCTGTCCCTCCTCTGAGGCTTGCCCAGATAGGGGAGGGGCATCCTCTAGAAACGTGTCCCTGCATGGAGGAGTCCAGCTGGGCCAAGATCAGCAGTACCTTCTCTGCCAGACCTTCGTCAGCATCCTCACTGTGTGTCACAGGTGGGAGAGCCCAAGCCAGTGTCCTGACTGTGTGTCACAGGTGGGAGAGCCCAAGCCAGTGTCCTGACTGTGTGTCACAGGTGGGAGAGCCCCAAGCCAGTGTCCTGACTGTGTGTCACTGGTGGGAGAGCCCCAAGCCAGGGGAACCTTGTTGTTGTCGATAGTGTCCCCGCTGTGTCTTCCCCAGTATGCACTGTGATTTTTAGTGTAAGAATTATTTTTGTTAACTTAGTTATCCCAGTTTTGTTAACTTAGTTATCTTAGATGCCTTCTCACCATTCCGGAAGCAGACATGAGTACTACCTCTTCCACTGCAAATGTGTAGCACTCTTAGGTTTCTGGAGAGTTGTTTTAAACATTAACTTACTGTTCCTCACAGCAGTCCTAGGAGAAGGGTGTGACTTCTCTCTCCACCCATTTTTGCCTTTTTTTTTTTTTTAAGTCTTGCACCAATGATTGCTGGGTTAATAAACAAATGAGGATTCTCCAGTTCATACTGTTGATCACCATTTCTTTCTGTGTCTTTAGTGCTATCTATGAAATGTTCCTTTATGTTTTCGGGATAAAACATGTGCCTGCTGTTGCATTCAGCAATCTGAAATGACCTTCTTGGAAGGAGGAACTGATGCCGAGGGAGGTGATGAGACTCGATGCAGACCACTTAGCTGGGCCGGTAGAGGGCAGGTGTGGCTCAGAGCCCCTTCGTCCTGACATCATGATTCTCTCTGCTGGTTCTTCTAGCATCTCCCTGGGTGGTGGGCTTGTGGCTGGTCTGAGGATGTGCTGTGGCTGCCTTGGTGAAAGGGAAGCTCTCACAGCAGGAGTGGACCAGGAGCACTTTTCCCCCTAACATCATGGGCACCCCCTAAAATGCCTCGGGGTCCAGCCAGAGGCCCCATTTTCCACCCGAAGCATTCTTCACCTTGCCAGGTTCTTTAGCTCAGGAGAAACGGCTAACAGGAGGAGGAGCCGCAGCTCTGGTCTGAAGCGGATCTGGGCCCTGCTGTTGGCCTGGCAGTGGGCAATTTACTTAAAGATTCTGTCTTCGAGCTTCCGTTTTTTTGTTTGCTGTTGGTCTTATCCTGGAGAGTCCTTATGAGGATGAGATGATGTGTCCTACGGGGGCAGCATGACAGAAGGCTTCAGAGTTCAGGCTCTGGAGCTGACAGTCCAGGTTCAAATCCTGCCTCTGCCACTTACTAGATGTGTCAGGCAATTGCTTTAACTCCCTGTGCCCCATTGACTATAGCAGAAGCTGCACACTGTGGCCTCATACCCTCTGCCCAGGACTGAGAACCTCTGACTTTTTTCAGTCCCTGCCCGCTTCCCTTCAGAGGCAAGGGATTGTCTCTGGAGAGGACCTGGGTTAGGACATGACGTTTCATTTGCTAACACCTCCCAGCTGGAGGAAGCGTTTCCCCTCTTTCCCTAACAGGAAGGGACAGGGTCTGTCTGCGTGGGAGTGATTGGTGACGCTACCTGGGAAAAGGGACACACACAGGAAGTGCAGGAACAAGCTCATACCCAGAGAGGTTTAAGTTAGAGAATTGTTGGCACTGGAGACAGAAATCCAGCCTTACTTTTCAGAAAAATAACAGATGCCTAAATGTCAGTGGCGGGAAGGGGGAAGACTCTTGGTTTGTTTTTTGAGTAAGATCTTGGTGAGGAAAGAGCAGTTTTGATCTGTTTCTCTTGATTCACTTTGTTCTCCAGATGAGGAATGAGAGACAAATGGGAAAAGCTTGTTGAGCCCTTCATTAATTAGGGTCTTCTGCATTGTGCACTCATTTTTTTTTTTTTTAATGTTTGGCCTGCCTTCTAAGTTAGCCTGTCTGTCCCTTGAAGCCTGGTGCCAAGGACTCGCCAGCCCGTGTAGTCTCTGTGGGCCTCGCATAGGGCTGAGCTCGGCGGCGCCAGCGTGTGACTGACTGGGGTCCAATTCCTCGTCCTTTTTGTTTTTCAGAGTGAGTACATTGCTCCGTGTGACTGTCGGCGAGCCTTCGTCTCTGGATTTGATGGCTCTGCGGGTGAGTCGCTAAACTCTCTCTCTGTTCTTTCTATACTTTTGTTCGCCTCCCAAAAATAACTGGAACGAGTTTCAGCCTGCGATAAAGCACCAAAAAGAAAATGCAAACCAGACGTTCCCCATCGAGCCCCTGCAGAAATGTGCGAGTTCCCAGCACCCTCCAGCTCTCCGCGGTCCCCTGGAGTGACCCTTTCCTCGGTGCCTTGGCTTTTAGAGTTTTTTACTTAAAAAATGTTTTGGAACTTTTTCTTGAATATAACAGAAATACGGGAAATCATATCAGTTAAACTGAATATACCTGTGCAACTAGCACTGCAAACAATTCATGGGACCCTCACATCTCCCAGCACCCCTGCCTTTGCTTACTGGTCCTGCTTAGTTCTCCAGATGATTGGCTTTTGATTTCTTTCTTTTCACTTTTGGCGTAAATGGCAAAGGTTAATGCTGAGCCTCATTAGTATCCTGCCCTCACTTTCCCAGAGCTGTTGTGCCCTTGAGTTTTAGGGTGTTCCCATTTCAGACTCGCATCCCTAAGCTAGCTAGAGTTGGCAAGAGCTCCTCTCTCCTCGGAGTTGGCCCTTTGCTTCCTTTGATGTAAGTGTTTGTGTTGGTTGGCACTTAGGATTGGCTGACACCTCTGCCGAAAGCCCTGAGCTCTGCCAGGTCTGTGGGAACTGAAGGCAGGTGGAGGTGGGAGGCACACACTCCCACTGAGCCATCACGAACACTCCCAGGGGGTCCGGGGGGCCTCCCACTCCTTCGGGGTGTCTGGTGGAGTGGATCACAGTGATCACTGAGCAGGAACCGTTTCTCTGTCTTGTGGATTATGAGGACATTTTGGCCTTAGATCCCAGTCCGCTGTTCTCCTGGCCTTGACTCATGCCCCACAGGTACCAGGGTCCAGGCAGCCTGGGCTGCCTCCGGGCTGTTTCCTTCAGAGCCTGGCCCACAGCTCGTTCTAAGAGCTTTGCCTTCTCTTGCCTGGAGGCTGCCCCGGAGTGAAAGGCCACCTGCCCACTGGGTGGTGGGGGGTGGCCCGGCTGCACAGGAGCTGGTGCTCACACTGTGCTTGCCCGTCTGTCCTCATTCTGTGCAGCTTTGGGGCAGTTGTCAGAAACCTTTCTCATGTCCTTGTTCCCTTGTTCTAGGCACAGCCATCATCACAGAAGACCATGCAGCCATGTGGACGGATGGGCGCTACTTTCTCCAGGCTGCCAAGCAGATGGACAGCAACTGGACGCTCATGAAGATGGGTGCGTAGACGTGTGGCCATCCTAACCTTAGTTGGCCAGGTCTCCTGGATCTTAACCCTCTTATGGGGTCATGGCCCCTTTTTAGAATCCAAGGTGTGTTGGTCTATTTGGGCTGCCATACAGAATGCCATAGACTAGGTGTCTTCGACAACAGAACTTTATTCTCTCAGTCTGAGGCTGGAAGTCGGAGATCAGGAGGGCAGCGTGGTCAGGGTCTGGTGAGAGCTTTCTTTCTGGTTTGCAGACTTCTCACTGTGTCCTTACATGGCTAGGTCCCTGTCTCCTCTCCCTCCTCAAAGGCCACCACTATTGTTGGATTAGAGCTCCACCCTGGTGACTTCATTTAACCTCCTAAAACCCCTGCCTCCATACACAGTCACATTGGGGGTTAGGCTTCAACATGAGAATTTTGAGGGACACAGTCCAGTGCCTGGCACAAGGGAAACCAAGAAAATAGCATCCTTGTGTGTACATACCTTCGTGTGCACAGTTTTGGAAGGTTCCGGTTCAGGATACTCATTTTAGTGAGCGGAAACTGAGGGAGGGCCAGAGAGGGCAGCTGATTTGCTGCAGATCCCGTGTCTTGCCATGTTCTCGACGATGAACCGTGGCCACTGCTCTTTGCTGCCTCGTGATTCGGAGTCAGATAAAGGTCAGGCGCCGTTGGCAACAGAGGCTAGGAAGCTCTCCCGCTGAGGATCCTGGATTCGCCTCTGGCAGCTCAGCTTTGGAGAAGAGCACAGGGCAGGAGCACAGGTCTGGAACTATCATGGTCAAGTTACTCCACTTTCTAGGGCTTCAGTTTCCTCATCTGTAAAATGGGGTAATAATAGTAAGTACCACATAAAATGGTGAAAATTAAATAATATATGGAAAGCATAGAGTTCAGTGTTTATTGACTAATGTGTGTGTGTGTGTGTGTGTGTGTGTGTGTGTGTGTGTGTGTGTGTATGTGTGTGTGTAAAAACTCTGGTCTCTGGTTTTTCATTGAATTTTCCTTGTCATTAAAGTAGTCTCCAGGAACATGGTTTTAGAGGCTGTACAGAGGTCTCTTTCTCTTGAATTTGTAACTTGGAGAGTAGAGGATAAGGAGGGAAAGGGGGCTGTCAGAAAGAGAAGAGGAGGCAAATACCTGACACTTCTTGTTTGATGTCGGAAGTAAAGAGGAAAGCAGACTCCCAGTTCAGGAAACAGAGGCTGTTGGCACTGAGTTGAGTTGAGGTGACACAAAGATCCAAGCAGCTAGCCTTCTGGGGGTGGGGGTGGTGTGCTTGCATGGGGCCCACACTCTCCATATACATAGATAATGTGCTGTTTATCTTAGGGCGGCCTGAGGAACATTTTTGTCCTGACAATGGATTTATAGATTTATTGTAATTCTCTCTCACTCTCTCAGTCTGTCTCTCTCTGACACACACATGCACATACACACAGGCATTTGGGGCTGTGGGACTATTATAAATGGACAGGCCACTAGGCCTATAAACTGTTAATTGCATGCCTCTGTTAATGGCTCATGCACCCTTAATATGTGTGTATATCTATGTGCTAGTGTTCATCCGTATTTCAAATTTGGGCAAAGATTAATTTCTTTATTTTGTGGAAAAAATAAATACTAATGGAATCTCTCATTTCCTGCTTGCACCCAGTGGATCGCTTGGAGTAACCCTGAGGGAGTGGGCATCTCTCCTTGGGGCCCACAACTCCAGCTGTGAGTTGTGAGAGCACTCTAGGGGTCCGAGGAGCGATACTGTCTGCCCACTCCTTGAAGTGGGGTGTGGTGGCCCCGAGGGATGAGGCCTTGTGCCCTCTAAGCCCCCCTTTAGTTTCTTCTCTGAGACTTCTCTTCCCTAAGCCCCCCTTTCCTCAGGCGACTCTCCTGTGTCGGGAGATTCTGGTGGGTTTGGTTGCTGAGTGATTCATCCTTTGGCTTTACCAAGTATCTGTCCGCTAGGGGAGGACATGACTTCGTCCTGTGAAAGTTATGCTAAAGGCATTAAAGAAACGTCGTTCAAAAGTGGCTTGTTTAGCGGTTTGGAAAAAAATAGGAAAGAATCGAATAGCAAAAGAACAACCCAGTTCCAGCTTCCAGGAAGTTACGTAGAACTTATTCATGAGCTCATTTCCTTTTAAACCTTTGAACTTCCCATCTGTGGTTACAAGGTTATCAGTGCTCAGTAAAGAAACTAGTAAAGATAAGTACTGTTGTAGACTATGTGAACTTTCACTCTAAATATGCCTATATTTTACCAAGTTATGTCTGACTGAAAACGTATACATCCCAAACATAGATGGCTTGGATGAAAGAAAAACTGGGATATCTTGAAGCTTCCTTGGTGTCCTATGGGTAGTCGCTTAGACACAGGAAGGCTGCTTTCTCTGGAGTTGGGAAGTCCCGGGGGGCCCGGTTAAAGACAGTGGTGGCCGTCTTGTGTGTCCCCCTTGGGATCTCAGGAAAGATTTTTTGCTGCTGAGACTCGTGCTTAGCCCTCTAGTCAGGCCTGGTTGTGGGACAGGCCCTGCTCTCCTCAGTGCGGCCCTCCAGATGACGGGAGGGCCCTGGGGCGTGTGTTCCCCTTACCTGGTGTGTGATGTGAGGGGAGCTCCCAGCCCCCAGCCTTCACCCTATCGCCACCCACTTTCTCACCCAGCGACCAGCCTTCGATGAAGAGACTGAGGGCTGGTGAGATGATATTCACTATGACACAGTGTACCTACGACAGTGTTTCCCAGGATGCCACCTTTACCAGGGTTTTCTGAGAATCCTGCTGCTCTCCTTCTCCTCTCTCACCCTTATCTGACGCTTCCCTTACAGACCACCTTACACTTCTCACAGCCTTCCCGCGGTAAGGGAGGGTCAGATTTTGCAGTCCTGCCAGTCCACCTTAAGAGGCGCTCAGTGACAACCCTGTGGTCATGCTCTGTTGGTGGTGAACTGCATCCTTCTGGGTGGGACCTGAGCCTGGGCCCCTGGGACTTGTTTCTCATCAGTTCTTCCCTCTGTAGGTCTGAAGGACACACCAACTCAGGAAGACTGGCTGGTGAGTGTGCTTCCGGAAGGATCCAGGGTTGGTGTGGACCCACTGATCATTCCTACAGGTGAGTGCGCGGGGCCTTCCACTCGGGGGAGGAAGTGGGTGCTAGGTGCCTCTCCGCCCCCCCTTGCTTGCCTGTGGGCTGTGGCATACTTGTGGGCTCAGCATGACTCGATATCGCAGTAAAGGTCACGGTGAGGAGATGAATTCTGGCATCGAGGCCAGGGAAGGCCATTGTGGTGAAGACGTCCTTTTACAGTTCTCATCCCGCACACCCAGCACAGGGCCCCCGGCAGGATCGCCTTTCAGAGGGGGCCGACTCTCCAGGCCCTGCTGCCTGTTCTGGGCATCCTGTTCATGGCTGGGCCGGTGTGCTTCTCCTCAGATTACTGGAAGAAGATGGCCAAGGTCCTGCGAAGCGCTGGTCACCACCTCATTCCTGTCAAGGAGAACCTGGTGGACAAGATCTGGACAGACCGTCCTGAGCGCCCGTGCAAGCCCCTCCTCACTCTGGGCCTGGATTACACAGGTCAGAACTGCCTGTGCCCAGCAGGGCTTCCCACCATCGTCCCCTCCTCCTGTCCCCAGGTCTCCATCCCGGGCCTCTGAGTCAAAGTCAAGGCTGAGCTGATGGGAGTTTTTTGCCCCACCCTGGTCCAGTGGGGCATTTGATAAAAGCAGTAGCTTTCTTTATTTCCACTGTTGCCACCTACTCACCACTTACTTTGTCAGAGTTTATTCTTGCAAAGCGCTTGGGGCAGACTTTGGGTGCCGCTGAGGTGTTTTCTTATTTTGTTTTGTTTCTACACTTAGTAGCTCACTGTCCCTGAAGCTGTCTTATCCTGGTTTCTAGGTGTTACTGCCTTTTCTTCTGGCATTTTGTGGGCTTACCTTCCCAGGCCCCCTGCCCTCCTGTACCTTCTGCTTCCCAGGTTTTGGGGTGTGGGTAGGTTTCTTTGGCCTGTGTAAGAGTGGAGGGTGAGGAGAAGGTTCTGTGAGAGTTTGCAGGGATGAAAGTGTGGGTTTATGGGACAGTGAGGGGCGCAGAGGGGAAGGCCTGGGAGGTGGGGCTGCTGGGGAGAGAGCCTTGCTGCAGACACAGAGACGAGAGGTGGATGGGGGATGTCTGGAATGCAGGCAGATTGCCCAGAGGGGTCCTGGGAAGAAAGCATTACAGCCCGGACTCTCAGCCAAGTTTTAAATCGCATTCCTGTGCTGAGCTTCAAAGCAGCGTTTGGTCATGCGGGCAGCCCCCGCTCTCTCTCCTTGTGATGCCCTTGCTGAGAGTATAGCCAATTGCGGGGGGAGGGGTCCACTGAGTGGCCCAGGTCAGCTAAACATTTTCCATCCGCGTGTTTTGAATTTTTTTCAAAACTGAAGCAGAGGCTCTGGCCTATTGCTTGTGGGAGAGGGGAGAACAAATGTTGCTGGTAAGACTTCTGTTCGGCAAACATTTGAGTGCAGGATACCATACGAGGTGCTGGGTGAATAGGACAGATGCCTATCCTGTGCACAGGTGGCTGTACCCAGAGTTACAAGTGCTGCTTTATGGTGGGTGATGGTGGGGGGGGGGTGTGATTTAATCCTGGGGAGCAGCAGGGAGCCTCTATCCTACAGGGCAGGTGTGATTGGAAGTGATAGTCACATGGAGTCAGGCTGCAGAGAACCCCATGGTCCTAACACTGACAGTGAGCCTTGCTGCTCCAGGAATGTAAGTGGTGGATGGTACTCCCCTGAGTTGAGACTTGATGAGTTCTCTCTTAGGGGAGTGTGTTTTCCATGCTCCCAGGGCTTCCTCTGTTGCACTGATTTTTATACAATAGTGCAACTAATTGCTAGTTTAACTACCTGTCTTCCCTTCTAGACTTGTAAGCCCCATGAGGGCAGGGACTGGGTGTAGCTCAGGGACTGGGGGTGTAGCTCAGAGCTGTGACATCAGGACCAGCACGGGCCCGGCAGATATCTATGCCTGGGAAGTTTGATGCTTCATAGACATTTGCTGGATAAACACATGAATTCGTTTTGCTGGCGAGGTCATCATGGTTCTCGCCGGTCAAATGGCCGGGACAGTCACACCTCTTGTGTAGGGCTTGATTGCAGGTTTCTGCCTGCTCACACCACACGCTCCCTGGGGTGTGGCGCCAGCTGAGAATGTTTGGGACACAGGTCCCCGGGATCAGGGCTGGAGTTGCAAGCCCGTGTGTTTTTTGCAGGCATCTCCTGGAAGGACAAGGTTGCGGACCTTCGGTTGAAAATGGCCGAGAGGAACGTGGTGTGGTTTGTGGTCACCGCCCTGGATGAGATTGCGTGTGAGTGCCGTGTGGGCATGTTGCCTCATCACTCCTTTGGCTCTCTGGGTGGCCAGGGAATACCGAGGAGACTGTGTCACCAAATGCTTATGCATATGCCAAGTCGGATGGAGAAGGAGTTCCCGGGAGTGGGGGAGGGCGGGTAGCCTGGCCCTGAGCGGTGTTTCACCGAGGCTGGTGCTGAGTCTGCTGATGCCGAATCTGCTGATGCCGAATCTGCGGAGGCGCCACCTCTGGCCAGTTTCCCGGGACTGGAGCACCTGTGAGGGAGGACCTGTGTTCCCCACATTGTGTACCTGCCAACATTCATGTCTCTCTACAGGGGGACAAGGGCTGTCATAGGAGACATTTTACTTTATCTGCTTACCCTGTGGTGCCCTAAGTTCTTTACAGTGAGAATATTCTAGAAATATTTCTACCTCAGAAAACTTAGGAACCCAAAAAGTTTTTCGTGAAGCCTTTTGATAGAGTAGCAGTTTCTCAAATTTTAAACCTTGAACGACCCGCATGTAATTATTCAGTACCTTCTGTTATCTCCTTGAACTGAAGGAATCTGTCCTGTCTGCTGTATTCTGACTAGATTTGACCCAGGGTAGCTGCAAAGAGGCACTGCCTTCACTTTTTTTTTCCTCACGAGTGAGAGACCCAATAGTGTCCCATCTTGCCAGTCCCCAGCCCCAAACTTTGTCAACGGTATCAGTGTTTACATCCCCAGTTAACTTAATAACCTCAGCACCTGAGAAGGTAACAGATAAAGCTAATTTCTCCCCTTTGTTACTAAAAAACCACACATTCCCAGTGTGGGAAATGCAGAGCAAGTAGAAAGAAGAAAAAAAAAAATCACCAATAATCTTGTTTCCCAGAGATAATCACTTTGAACATTCTGTGCATATATATAATTTTGTAGCTTGATTTTTTCTAATGTATCAGTATACTGTAAGCATGTAAAAGCATTATTTCAAATGATTATTAGATATCCTAGCATATGGTTATACCACCATTTACTTAACCGTTCCCCTAAGGACGACCGTTGGTTATTTCCAATATCCCCACGATTTTAGTATGATGCTGCCATCAAAATCTTGGTGCATCAAAATTTGGGTCTTAGTTTCCGATAATTTTCTTCCTCTTTCGGGTAGGCTTTTAGTGGTGGTATCACAGACTAGAGAATATGTGCGTGGTGGGGCTTGGACCTACCTTGCCATTTACCTGCCAGAAGGGTTGTACAGGGGCATGTGAGTAGGCCCCTCGTGCCACAGCCTTGCCAGCCCAGGCGCTATCTTTTCTCTCTTTTTTTTCTTAAAGTACTTGTTTAGTCTGCTAGACAAGAACTGTTGCCTCGTTGCTGCACTTTGAGAAGCCGTTCTTTTGAAAATAGAGGCAGCACTTTTTGCACCAGGTCTTGTAGCACTCTGGCCCTCAGGAGAGAAAGCATTAGGCAACGGGAAGCCCAGGGACCAGAGCTGTGCTCTCTGCCTGTCCTTCTAGTTTCTCAGACAGCAGTGACCTCACCAAACCCCCTGACGCTGGCTGTAGGCCGGTCTCTACCCAGGGCTGCAGGGCTAACCCCTGGGTGGGCCGCAGGCTCCGGTTTCATCGTGGGCTCCTCTGACTCATGCTTTTGTTCCTCTGCCGGGAAGCTCCGCCTCCGCGGGGCTCCGTGACCCTGTCCCGAGGGCCTCATCTGGCCGCCCTCCTGGGTGGGTCTCAGTTTTTCACCCTCCGTTGTTTGCCTCGGAAGGGAGACAGTGCTTGGCTCCTTCCCCGTTAGTTGGGAGTGCCAGAGGTTTTCTGCGGTCAGGCCTGGCAGGTCACCACCAGGCGGACCATTGCAACTCTTTGTTTGAAGTGCACTTCTTGTGTTTTCTGACTAATAACTCCTCCATTCCCTCCTTGGGCCAGCGAGGCGGCAGCTTAAGAAACAGTTCTGGCGCCCTCGTTTGGCGGACACGAGCAACTGCAGCCCAGAGGTGGAAGCAGGAAGTGAGGTGCCGGCCTTTCTGAGAGATGCCGCTGAGCCCTTCCACTGCGAGCAAAGCTCTCCCCTCCCCTGCGAGGCACCCCTTCAAATCTCCCCTCAGGCGGATGACAGAGACTTTTTTTTTTTTTTTGGTGTGTGTGTGTGTTTTAGGGCTGTTCAATCTCCGAGGATCAGATGTGGAGCACAATCCGGTATTTTTCTCCTACGCAATCATAGGACTAGAGACAATCAAGTGAGTCTGCCCCACAGCACCTCGGAGCCTGTGTCCCCTTTCTGATTGGGCTCCCCAGTCTCTGCCTCACATTCTGCTCTTCCCCTTCCTGCCCCCTTTTCCCTTCCTCCCCTCTTGCCTTCGTTAACAGCAGGTATTTATTTATATCCTGCCTCTGTCCCAGATGATTTAAAATCTAGGAAAGTCTCCATAGTATTATGGGATATAATAAAAGCGTAATATGCTAATTAGACTGGACAGCCGAACGACCTTCTGGATGTCCTTCCAGAAGAAGCTGGGGCTGCAAGGACATTTGCACGAATTTCGTCTTTATAATTTATAAGGCTGATCCCTGTGAAAAACTCATTCGATAGCTCCCCCGGGCCCTCAGGATATGTGGCCTCTGCTCACCTTTTGGTCTTACACTCTATGTTCCAGACAAAGCCGGGGCTGCGAGGACATTTGCATGAATTTCGTGCTTCGGGCCTCTAGTTATGGGATAAAACAATAAGTAGGCAAGGACATCTGAACAAAACCAAGTGAGGTTAGTTCCCAAAATTCCTGCTGCAAAGTCTTGTTCAGGCCGCCCTGTTCACAATCCTGGGTTCACAGTGCAAATAAACCCAGTCACTTGGGAGGTCAGAATGACGCTGGAAGACCCCTTGAGTCACACCTCCTCAGATCATAGTTGACCTTGTAACGTTGCTTGCGGCCTTCCTGCCATTACTCTTCTGTTGGGATGGCTTTTTGCATGCAGACAACATATTTACTGAGTGGCTTTTATGTGCTAGGGTCTCTATTGGGTGCTGGAGTGAATGAGACAGACCAGGTCCCGGGTTAGAGCTGGAGAGATGAGTGTCTCCTTGGCGGATTTGGGCACATAAGTAGGGACCAGCTGGTTAGTAGGATGGGTACAGGTGTTATAGGAGGAGCCTGAGCTAGACTTGGGGTCAGGAGACTCTTGGGGAGAACAAAGCAGAGAGTAAGGGTTCGTGTGAGTTGGCCAGGTGAATGGTGGTGATCTAAGCATGGGGAACAGCATTTCCGAGCCTCTGGGCAGGAGAGAACACAGTGTGTGTGGAGGACCCAGAGGAGTCAGTGTGGTCGGAACATAGAGTGTAAGGCCAAAAGATGAGCAGAGGCCACATATCCTGAGGGCCCGGGGGAGCTATCAAATGAGTTTTTCACAGGGATCAGCCTTATAAATGATAAGGAATTCTGGCTGTGATAAACAGGATGGGCAGGGAAGGCTGGAGGCAGGGAAACCAGGTAGGAGGCTGAGAGATGCCAGTGGCCTGAATGAAGGCAGTGACTGGGACAGGCTGTAGCTAAAGCTGGACAGATTTGATAGGCATTTAGGCTATTGGTCTAAAGAGCTTAAGGAGGGAAGGAGGGGCATCAAGGAAGACCGTGCCCAGGTCCAGACTTGGGGAATTGGGTGGATGGTGACAGTACACACTGGGACAGTGTACACAGCCCGCAGAGCAGGACATGGGAAAGGAATGGGGAGGAAGGAGAAGCTGCCTGGTGTTGATTGCCAGAGGGCCGAGCCTGTTGCATGTGGGTCTGTGCTCCCATCCATGGGCCCTCCTCTTTCTGTCGCCTCTCCTGTGGCCCCTCTGCAGGCTCTTCATTGACGGTGACCGCATAGACGCCCCCAGCGTGAAGGAGCACCTGCTGCTTGACTTGAGCCTGGAAGCTGAGTACAAAATCCAGGTGCTTCCCTACAAGTCCATCTTGAATGAGCTCAAGGCTCTGTGCACCAGCCTCTCCCCGAAGGAGAAGGTGTGGGTCAGCGACAAGGCCAGCTACGCTGTGAGCGAGGCCATCCCCAAGGTTGGTAGCCCCACTGAAGCCCAGATAAACTCTGCCACTCTCCACAGGCCGGCCCCTTCCCAGTTCTGGCATCGCGTAGCCTTGTCTTTGAAGCAGAGGTCGGTCAGGCAGACCCCCATTACTGGCTGTCGGGTTGGAGGTGTCGTCTCCCTGGATGAGCCCTTCGGGCTGGAGCCATCCAGAGAGTTTCAGGGCCCTTAGAGCCCACCGAGTCCTGTGCTTTCCAGAGTGTGGTACGAAAGACGGTCTTAGTTGGTACACATTAATACTTTGGTTTATTTAAAGGTATCTGCTTTCAAAGTGGTTTAGTGTATACTAGGAAAAATATAACCAGCATGTGATAGTGTGATATAAAAATTATTTCTTAAGACAAAGTTGAGTTTAAGAAACTAAGTTGATTTAAAGATTGTTTAAAGAAAAGCTTTAAGTAGATGTGAGAGCAGGGGGTAGGCTGCCAGGGTAAGAGCTGTGCAGGTGGTGTGAGAAAACGTGAAGTTTGGGGAACATAACTCCACCCCCAGCCCCCCAACATCTTACAAGTAAGGAGACCTGAGGCTCAGAGAAGCTTTGGGAATTGGTGACTTGTCAAAGGTCAAATAGTAGTGGTAGCCCTGCCTTTGACTGAGCTTCTGCTGGGCAATACCTGTCCCTTCATTTTAATTGGGGCCCAGGGCAGGACTGGAGTCCAAACCACCTGAAATGTCACCATTCTGTCCTCCCTGGGCCTCTGGCCGCCAGGTGACCATTGACAAGCCCAGTGATGTCCCCCTTCTTCATTGAGCTTGGGCCATCTGGGGAGAGCCCAGGCCTGGGCCTCTAGACCTGGCTTGTCATCACACCCCTGCCACCGTCACACAGTGAGACACTCAGTTACCCAGAGCTTTTCTTCCTTGACTTAAGTGGGGATCACGCCTGCCTTCTCTGTGTTTGAGAGAGAGAATAACAAGAGTGGAGGGAGCAAAAGCCCTTTGAGAAGCTCTGTGCAAGTGTGAGGTGGTCCTGATCTCCCCTCCCTATAACACAGGCTGGATTCAAACTTGTTCTCAAATGCAGAAGGGTTTTCCCAGCCCTTCAAGGTCAGACCATGAATAGTACTGATGTGTAGCCCCAAACGAGAAGGGGAAGGAACAGGAGTCCTCCCTCGTCAGTCATGTGTGTTCCCAGACATTGGAAAAAGCCTCCTTTGTGCAGCAATAAAGGGGTTATTTCAGTCTAACTTTGGTCCCTTAGGGAACTCTTACCACAACTATGGAAGCTTGAAAAGCAATATCTTGCTGATCTGGCAGCCAGCAGTCTCAAAGAGCTCAGGGGGTAGGTGATAGAAAAGAAATACCTTGTTTGATGTACTTCATCTTTTTTTTTTTTTTTATTTTTTTTATTTTTTTATTTTTTTTTTTTCATCTTTTTTTTTTAAAATATATTTTTAGTGATTTTGGAGAAGAAGGGAGAGGGAGAGAAAGATAGAAACATCAATGATGAGAGAGAATCGTTGATCGGCTGCCTCCCGCATGCCCCACTCTGGGAATCGAGCCCGCAACCCAGGCATGTGCCCGACAGGGAATCGAACTGTGACCTCCTGGTTCATAGGTCAATGCTCAACCACTGAGCCACGCCGGATGGGCTACTTCATCTTTTTTGATGAGCTCAAGCCCCTTTCATTATGCTCAGTCACCAACCAATAGAAACAGGTCTTTTGATCCCAGCTTGGGTGGGTCCTGAGTGGAAGTTCTTCCAGTGGTTTGTGTGAAGTGTGGTGTGCCAGGTGAAGAGGTGGTTGCCTTGGTCTGGGTGAGGGGAGCCAACCTCGATCTCCCATTCTACTGCCCTTTGCCCCTAGGAGCATCGCTGCTGTATGCCTTACACCCCCATCTGCATTGCCAAAGCTGTGAAGAATTCTGCCGAATCAGACGGCATGAGGCGAGCTCATGTGAGTAAGGCAGCCTGTGCAGAAGAGGGGATGTGTGGTGGTCCGAAGGCCCAGCTCCTCACCTGCTCTGTGGCCTTGAGCTTGGCACAAGGTTGGAACCTCTCTGAGCCTTCTAGAGTTAATGAGAGAATGAAATAAAGCACTTGGTGGGCTAGATCTTGACAAACTATAACATACAACACAAAAAGAGATATTGATGGTGATAGTTTAGATGATGGTGATGATTACAAAGATGAAAATGAAGAAGGCGAAGCCTCTTAAAGGGCCCAGATTGTGTTTCAAAACCAGCGGAGGGTCTAGAAAGATTTGGGGCCCAGAGATAGCTTTTGGCAGTGGCCTGTCTTTTTTGGTCCCTATAGGATAGGAGTGAACCTGCTGAGGGAGCTGCGTGTGCTCTGAGGGGGGGCCTTCCTCGCTGTACCTGAACTGCTGGACAGCAGAGCAGCCTGTCCCTGATAGGGGACTGCCGCAGACTTGTCGCAGGAAATGCATGTCGAGCCCCAACTGCTGATGGTTTGTGCTCTGCAGATACAGCCCTCTCTGTATCATGTTAGGACTAGGTTCTGAAACTGCTGTTTGATTTTCAGTAATACTTTAAAAACGTCTTTATTGTTTGCACAGATTAAAGATGCTGTTGCCCTCTGTGAACTCTTTAACTGGCTGGAGAAAGAGGTTGGTTCTTTAGTCTTTGTTTAATAAATGGATACAGATTGTCCAGGAATTAATATGTGTGATTTTGACCAAGGCACCTTCAGTGCTCTGGTGTTCACGGTGTCTAAGATCTGGATCTGATTTTAGTCCTCTCTTAATAGTTTTATTTTTCTTTCTGGAAATTTGCTTTGTGTGTGTTTAAAAATTCTTTGTTTTATTTTTTACTGATTTCAGAGAAGAAGGGAGAGGGAGAGAGAGATAGAAACATCAATGATAAGAGAGAATTATTAATCAACTGCCTCCTGCACACCCCATACTGGGGATCAAGCCTGCAACCCAGGCATGTGCCCCAACCGGGAATTGAACATGACCTCCTGTTTCATAGGTTGATGCTCAACCACTTAGCCATACCAGCTGGGCTAAAAATTAGTTAATTATAGAAAATAGTAACAAGGATAAAGAAATAGTACAAGGATAAACAGAGAGGATCCTTTGGGGGTTAAGGAATTCTCTTATAATTGTAACTAAGTGGGATTTCATTGTAAGAAAAACTAGAGGCCTGGTGCACGAATTCATGCACGGGTGTGGGGGGTCCCTAGGCCTGGCTGGCGATCGGAGCTGATGGGAGGGGGTTGGGGGAAGGCCGGCCGGCCTGGGGGAGGGACTGTGGGATGTTGGCTGTGGGAGCATACTGACCACCAGGGGGCAGCTCCCGCATTGAGTGTCTTCCCCCTGGTGGTCAGTGCGCGTCATAGCAACTGGTCGACTGGTTGTTCGGTCATTCGGTCACTTAGGCTTTTATATATATATATGTATATGTATATGTATATGTATATGTATATGTATATATATATGACTCTCATGATAATAAGTAAACTGATCATATTAAGAGAAAAACATCTTTGTGTACTTTAAAAAAACATTTTTATTGATTTCAGAGAGAAAGGGAGAGGAAAAGAGAGATAGAAACATCAATGATGAGAGAGAATCATTGATCAGCTGCCTCCTGCACTCCCACCACTGGGGATTGAGCCCTCAATCTGACTGGGAGTCGAACTGTGACCTCCTGGTTCATAGGTGATGCTTAATCACTGAGCCAAGCTGGCCGGGCTCTTTGTGTACATTTTGAACATCAATTTAAGCCATTAAACTTTTTATGTTAATTCCTGCCCTTTCATTCCCTGTGGTTGACAGGAGGGTAGTTTCTTTGTGCTATTATTACATAATATCAGATTCCCTTTAAATATTAAAAGTAACTTAAATTGGCCACCAGTGTGACTATTTTTCTCTCCGCTGGCTATTGTTCATCTGTGTAAACCATTTTTTCATTGTAAACCATTTTCACACAATTCTCAGTATGCAAATAAGATTTTGTTTTGTTTATTTTATTTACTTGGCATAATAGTGTGAGCATTTTCCATGTGCTTTGAGGCTTTTAAGCAATGATTTAAATGGAGACTGCATTTAGTGGCTAGACTGATTTAATTGCCCATTCCGCCTATTTTCAGATGTTTAGATTGTTTTGATTTTTTTTTTTGCTATTGTCAGTAACCCTGTAATAATATCATCATACTTATCTCTATTATTTATTTTAGATGACTTTCTTAGGAGGGGATGCTTTAGAATTTGTTAAATTTAGATGTATTAAGTTTTGGGAGGTGCTGGATGTAATCCTGAGGTATAAAATAGTGAGTGGAAAAACTAGGTAGAAACCCTTCACCTTGGATAGCTTTGGTGAGAGCCTTTGGAAATTCCCTCCTTGTTAAAGATGAGACCTAATCTGCGTCCTATGCATTGGAGAGTTGGGACATGGGAGCTGAGGAAAAAGTAAGCTTTCAGTATACCTACCCGCTTTAATGTGGAGGAGACACATGAATGGTCACTTCCTCGTTAGGTGCCCAAAGGTGGCGTGACGGAGATCTCAGCTGCCGACAAGGCGGAGGAATTTCGCAGGTAAGGGTCTGTTGAGGATCCCGGGAACCTTGTGCTCATCTCCCTGGCGAGTTAAATGAGGCTGGGAGGGCCTGATTCTCTGCACAGTAACAAACTGCCCCTCTGCTCCGTGTGTCTTTCTGCTCCAGGCAACAGGCTGACTTTGTGGACCTGAGCTTCCCAACGATTTCCAGTACGGGACCCAACGGTGCCATCATTCACTACGCGTAAGGCCGCCGAGGAGCCCGCTGCTCGGCTTTGCGGCTGCTCCTGCACCGGGGCTGAGCAGGGGAGGCCCCATGCCCACCCCTGTGTGTTCGGGGACACTGTTCCTCTATGGGCAGTAAGACCTTAAGGTCTTACTTTCTCTAAATCCCCCAGTCTCTGCCTCTGGGAACCTCCTCTTAGGCTCAGATGTATGGTTGACGTTCTCCACGGGGTAGTCAAACGGTTGTCCCTCCCTCTTTGAGGCGGCAGAAGCTGTGTTCAGAGCCCTTGAGTCTTGATGATTAGAATTTTTTAGTGTGTGTGTGTGTTTTCCCTATAATAGCAGCTTTCCCTGATGCACTAGTCCTAAAAAACTCCATACTAAAAAAGCTTATCACTATGTTGTGGAACACCCTCTTATGGATGGGGAAATAATCAGCACCTCCTTCTCCCTCTCTGTGGGCTTGAAGCCTGGCACCCCAGCATTTGGGGATTTTACCAGGAGACCCGCAAGAGCCCATGGACCGAGAGCTGAGCATCCCTGCCAGACAAGAGGGGTGCTGCTAGGTTCACTGTGCTGCACTTGGGCACAGGTTCCCCACCCCCTTTTGATCATTCCTTTTTGCGTTTGGTCTTGGGGCAGATTCTGAAGCTGTGTGTGGGAGCTAGTCACAGATGTGATCACACAGTTCTCTCGCACGAATGCCTCTGTTCCAACATACAAATGTCCAAGGACTCCAGCTTCTGTCTTATGTTTCACTTAGGTGATAAATTTCTTGGCTGGACACTATCCTAGAATTTCCAGATAATTAACACATTAAACATTTCAGAGCAAGGGCAGGGATTTGGTTTTCCTCCTTCATTGCCAAGGAGGGGGTAGTGCTTGGAAATAAAGGAGCACCTCTCTCAGCTGCGGGGCGGAGCCCTGGACTGCTCCCATCCCTTTTTAGCATCTCTCAGGGCAGTGACATTGTGTGGAAAAAGGCACGAGGAAATGAGATCACTTTTTAAAAATACCTCATGCTCCTTTGAAAAAAGTACTCTGGCATAAGAGCATCACGATCCATCCCTTTTCACAACAAAAATCCCTTGTAGTTTTTCTCCCAAATGGAGCCATTCACCTGCCTGTCTGGTGATCTGAGAGGCAAGTGGGGAGGCACCTGATGGGGTGCCTTGAGGGAGGGACATGGAGCCTGCGACAGGGGCACACACCCAGAGATAAGTGACTCTAGGTTGCTCTCTGCCTGGTTTTCAAGACTCTAGTTTTGCCCTGTTGTGTCTATTGATAATTATTTTTATAGCTTTTACAATTATCTCACGAATACCTATTTTGTTCCAGACACAAATGGAGATAGGCATAAAGAAGTATTTTATTCTTCCTTTTCTTAGCTCTTTCTCTAGTTGGGGAGATAGGCTGACTGGGTCTTTAAATAGTGGAAGTTTAATATTCGTTGGAATAATTAAGTTATTGGGCAACTTACTTTTAAAATATCATTTCAGACTTACATAAGTTGTAAGAATAGTATGAAATGTGCCCTCCTCCTGAACTTAGCAAGTGAATACATTTGTGGAATAACTCATTTTTTATTTACTTCGTAGGCCGGTCCCTGAGACGAACAGGAACTTGTCACTTGATGAGGTGTACCTCATTGACTCAGGTGCTCAATACAAGTAAGTGAACTGGGGCTGTTCCCTTAACTAGACAAAGTGTGAATGCAAGGGTGGCCCAACGTGTAGAACTCCACTCTGTTGAGTCAAGGCATTTGAGTAAGGGGACGAGCCAGTCTCCAGCCGAGAGCTCAGCTGGTCATCCCATTCTGCACTGGCCGTTAATTCTTTCCCATGTCTTGTCCTGTTTTTCACCCCTCGTTGACATAGCCCAGTTGTGACTCTTGTCCACAAAAGACTGTTTGACAGAAACAGTAAGCCCTTGGCCGGAAGTTGTTAAATACTAAATAAATAACTGAAAGTGAGCTTTCAGAACCACTGCAAAGTCTTCTGCCCCCACCCATGAACTTCCTGCTGTCTCCCTGGCCTTGCTGCGGTCCAGGGCCTTGTGAAGTGAGGGCATGACTTTGAATGAATGAATGAGAAATGAAGGGTATCCCTGAGTTTCTGAATTCCCTTCTTCATGTCTTGCTAGTTTCATCGTCATCCCCTAGAATAGTTTCTCAGAGGAGAACCCAAAATTGGGTTGGGTCTTGATGTGGAACCCATGAGAAGGAGCTGGAGTAGGTGTTGTCTGCAGTAAGAGAGTAGGAGCAAGGCCTTTTCATGGTCCATTCCCCACTGCCACCGGGACTGGGGCTGATGGAGAACCTCATTAAATGAGCTCAGCCAAGTACATGGAGACCACAGCCTAGCCTTGGGTGTCAGTAATAGCAGCCTAGCACTTAGGGCATGGGATGTAAACTCTGGTTTGCCTTTACATTTTAGCAGGACTCAGGAAGTTATCCTTTCTGTGTCAGGGCTGTGGATTAGGATGTTAAAAGAGACGCATTTGGGTATTTTTACGTCCAGCAAACTTTCTCTCCTGATAAGAGGAATTGGAGTTTGGCTGTCATTTGCTAGAAACAGGCTCCTGTTTACTTTGTTTCCCTGCCTTTTCTTCATAATTCCCGCAGTGCTGTCTCCCACGAAACAGTCCTTCTGTTGTAGACCAAGAGCATGTGAGTCAGGGCCTGAGTTCGCTCCCACTGCATTGGGCCATCCTTGCATTCCCACTTTGTCTCATTTTATTTTGGATAACAACCTTATTGAGACATAATTCACACACCACACAATTAACTCACTTAAAGTGTACAATCCATGGTGGTTAGTGTATTCACCGAGTTATGTAACCATCATCTCAGTCAATTTTTTAGAACATTTTCATCACCCCAAAAAGAAATCCCATTCCCATTCCCATTCCCATTCCCATTCCCATTCCAGACTCTTCCCATTTTGCCCTCCCCAGGGAACCACTGCTGTGCTTTCTGTCTCTGTGTGTTTGCCTATTCTGGACAGTTCATATAAATGGAATTATATGGACTTCTCTGTGTGGCTTCTATCATTAGCATAATGTCTTCAAGGTTCATCCATGTTGTAGCATGTGTCAATATTTTATTCTTTTTAGTTGCTGAATAATATTCCATTGTGTGAACACAGCACATTTTGTTTATTCATTTGCCAGTTGATGAACATTTAGGTTGTTTCTACCTTTTGGACATTGTAAACAATGCTGCTATGAACACTTGAGTATAGGTTTTTGGGCAGATATATGTTTTCATTTCTCTTGGGTATTTACTGAGGTGTGGAATTGCCGGGTCATAGGGTAACTCAAGGTTTAACCTTTGAAGGAACTGGAAACTGTTTTTCAAAGTGGCTGCACTATTTTACAAGTTCACCAGCAATACATGAGGGTTCTAATTTCTCCACACCCTTGCCTGTCTCATATGTGAGCAAAAGCTTATTTTGACTGAAAACTAACTTGCCCTTTTCTTTTGGAAAGAGATGGAACCACAGATGTGACTCGGACAATGCATTTTGGGACCCCTACGGCCTATGAGAAGGTAAGGTGGAGCAGAAAACCCGACAGGCCCTCTCTGTTTTCTTAAGAAGAGCATTGTTTTTATGAAAAGGGATTGTATAAGTAAGTAAAAATTATGTGTGGGATAGTAAAATAGCCCGTTAATGTGGAGTCAGGCTTATCTGCTTTATGACATCCAGTTAATTAATCATTAGAGAACTTTTAAAAGCATTCTGTCTGCTAAGGTCAAAGCAGCTCAGATTCAAGTTTAAATGGCTTTGGCCTCGAGTCAGGAAATCTCTTTGGGGATGGGAGTGGGTTACTGAAATCCATGCTTTTTATAAACAGTATCTAGATTTTGTCAAGTTCAGTGTTTCTGTGTCTGGGCTCATCTCTCTAGGCTCTGCAGTGGCACACACTGCTCAGGTTCTGGTCTGTCCATCAGGAGAGGAGGAAGCAGCTGTGAGGTAGACAGAGGTATACCAGGAATCTGGAGACTGAACTTCAGGTCCTGTCTGCTGCCTGTTGGCTCCGTGACCTGGAATGAAGCACTTAGACCATCCATAGACACGGGGATAAAAGCACCCGCCTCCAAGGCTGGCCGGGAAGGTTCCATGAGCTGAGCAAGTTCCTGGTCCCAGTCACTGCTCAATGCATGTTGGCTGAGTCTCTGCGTGAATCTCACAGGGGAGCCCCTCAGGAAGTTTATCCCGGGAAGGAGGGTTTTCTGTGATGCACTGGGGCAGGTTTCATAGTTTTGGTCCCTTGCCTTGCCTCTCTGTAGGCACGAGCACCCGAGAAGAGTTTGACCTTGGGTGTGACTCTCTTTGTGCTGCAGGAAGAGCCCCAGACCAGACTGAGGAGTGTGGGGTTGAGTCCTGACTCGGCACCTTAGTGGCAAGTCTCTGACCTTCCAAACAGCCCTCTTCTTATCCAGGCACTAGGGATAACCCCGGGTATAGCAGGTGGTAGGGAGCCCAGAAGTTGAGGCAGGATTGCCTGGTTGAGGCCAGATGCTACCACTTTGGAACTGCATGGCCCGGCCTGCTACCTCTGGTCTCCGTGGAGTGCGGGTGACAGTAGTGCCCAGGCATAAGCTGTGGGATGAAACGTTGTGTTTAGCATCGTGCCCAGCACAGAGGAGTAGCTCGGTAATGTTAGCTCATGTCCTCAGCACTGGTTACTTTTCCAGTCTTCCCGAGGCTCAGATGACATTGAGGGTGTCCGAATGCTCATGATAAGGGGAAGACCTGGGGGGCCATCTCTCCCATAGTTCTTTGCTGAATTTAATTCCAAGAGTTTCTGGAAAATTGGTTCCAAGGCTAACCTTTTTTCCACCAGACTTTTTTTTTTTTTTTTTTTTTTTTTACTCTGATCTTCTGTGTGGTATTGCTGACAAATCTTCAGAGGCAAGGCTTTCTGAAGTACTAGAAAACCACAGGATTGCGTGCCCGTGCCTGCTCTGCAACATGCCCCCCTGGCTTTTCTTTGGCAGGAATGCTTCACGTATGTCCTCAAGGGTCACATAGCTGTGAGCGCAGCCATTTTCCCAACGGGAACCAAAGGTAGGTGGTTCCTTCTGTCACATGGCAGCCTTTTCCCATCCAGGCATCAAACATGTCTGAGTGGAAGAAAAGAAGGCCTTCTCTCTCAGTGTCAGCCCCCAGCCCACTTCTGGCCCGGCCAGAGCACGGGGTGGGGTGCTGCACTGAGTGAGTCTCTTGCACCCACCGACTGAGTTCAGAGGGCCTCCCAGGAAGTAGGCATGGGATTGGCCTGGTGTCAGTTGTGTGCCTCACTCCTGACCATGAATGGTGTTGGGTGACAATGGATGGTGTTGGGTGACAATGAATAGTGTTGGGTGACAATGGATGGTATTGGATGACAGTGAATGGTGTTGGGTGACAATGGATGGTGTTGGATGACAATGGATGGTGTTGGGTGACAGTGGATGGTGTTGGGTAACAGTGGATGGTGTTGGGTGACAGTGGATGGTGTTGGGTGACAATGGATGGTGTTGGGTGACAATGAATAGTGTTGGGTGACAATGGATGGTATTGGGTGACAATGAATAGTGTTGGGTGACAATGAATAGTGTTGGGTGACAATGAATGGTGTTAGGTGACAATGGATGGTGTTGGGTGACACGGGCTGCTGGCTTCCAGGAAAGGGCAGCAGGGCATGAGCCTCAGGGCCAGTGGACATCCGTGCAGCCTCCTGCCTGCCCTTCAGCTCTGGGCCAGTGCGTTCTTTCAGGACGGGCGTGTTGGGGTTTATCTTACTGGGCCCCTGACTTCAGATATGTACCTCCGTGCTGAGGACTGGTGGGCGGGGCACTGAGTGGGGAATGCACAAGACCTGGGCCTTGAATCTGCTTAGGCTGGGCTCGCGCTCGTCTCCCTGGGGGTCGGTTTCCTCATCTGTCCTGCCTGCCTGCTTGCTTGAGTCTAGTTAGAATATCATCTTTGTAAGTCTAAAACCTCAGGGTCCCGGAGCTGGGAAGGGAATGTCCACGTTATCTAGTGCAGCTCTTTTTTTTCTTTTTAAAATATATTTTTATTGATTTCAGAGAGGAAGGGAGAGAGAGAGGGAGAGAAAGATCAGTGATGAGAGAATCATCAATTGGTTGCCTCTTGCACACCCCCACAGGGGATTGAGCCTGCAACCCGTGCATGTGCCATGACTGGGAATCGAACTGTGACCTCCTGGTTCATAGGTTGATGCTCAACCACTGAGCCACATCAGCCAGGCTCTAGTGCTGCCCTCACCAGCTGTGGGCTGCCACCCCCTCACCAGCTGTGGGCTGCCATCCCCTCACCAGCATCCCGGACAGATCCTCCAGCTTCAGACTGTGCTGCCTGGCTGGGGAGCTGCCCTCCTCACGGGCTCTGATCGTTAGTTCTTCCCTGTGCTGGGCTGGAATCTGAACCCTCTGATAACTTTTATCCCTGGTTTCTGTTTCACCTTTTGGAGCCAAACATAACAAGCCTCTTCGCTAAAATGTTTTGCGAATTGAAAAGTGCTGTGCAGTTACCAAGTGGTTCTTCATGTGTCTTTCAGGCCACCTTCTCGACTCCTTTGCCCGCTCAGCGTTGTGGGATTCGGGCTTGGATTACCTGCACGGGACCGGACATGGCGTTGGGTCTTTCCTGAACGTTCACGAGGGTCCCTGTGGCATCAGTTATAAAACGTTTTCTGACGAGCCGCTGGAGGCGGGCATGATTGTCACTGATGGTAGGCGGCCCTCACCTAGGATGCGAGCACGGATCGTCCAGTCTCCTGAAGGCTCTTTGTTGTTTCTTATATTTTAATTATTTTAAACTAAACTGGAAATAATTTCCCCTTGTCATCTTGAATTAAACACCTTTTACGATTATAAAAGTAATACACGTTCAGTGTAGAAAAAGTGAGACATTGGAACAGTCTGAAGAAAAAGAAATCATTTGTAATCTGACCACCCAAGGGAAGCAGGACTTAATATTTCGACATGTTAGCTTTTGGTCTTTTGTATATGTACATATTTAAAAAATATATATTTTTATTAATTTCATAGAGGAAGAAAGAGAGAGAGAGACAGAAACATCAATGATGAGAGCGAATCATCCATCGGCTGTCTCTTGCATGCCCCACATTGGGGATGGAGCCTGCAACTGGGCATGTGCTCTGACCAGGAATCAAACCATGACCTCCTGGTTCATAGGTCGATGCTCAACCACTGAGCCATGCAGGCTGGGCTCTGCTTTCTTTTCTTTTCTTTTTTTTTAAAAAATGTATTTTATTGATATTTTACAGAGTGGAAGGGAGAGGGATAGAGAGTTAGAAACATTGATGAGAGAGAAACATTGATCAGCTGCCTCCTGCACACCCCCCACTGGGGATGTGCCCGCAACCAAGGCACATGCCTCTGACCGGAATCAAACCTGGGACCCTTCAGTCCGCAGGCCAGCACTCTATCCACTAAGCCAGACCAGCCAGGGCTGGGCTCTGCTTTCTTAATATACTAGTGGCCTGGTGCACAAAATTCGTGTACATTATAAGGGGATTAATTAGAGGAAATAATTTAATATTGCTATTTGCCCTTTCTCTATAATAGAAGTGTCAGAGATAAAAGAAAATTAGTAAAATGTATATGAAAACCTTCCTCCTGTCAGAGACTGGGGCTCACCGCAGGACCCAGAGTGAAGTTCCCGCCCACTCACATGTGTCTCAAAATCGCATGAGACCCAGATCCAGCCGGCGCCGCCCCATTGTGCTAGATCCAGACCTGGCCAGTCCCACCCTTGTCAAGCCCTGCTGGGCAGGGGGCATAGCCTCAGGTCCCCTGGCCTGGTGCCAGGATGGGGGGACATGGCCTGAGATCCCCTGTCAAGCCCTGCTGGGTGGGTGGCATGGCCTGAGGTCCCCCGTCAAGCCCTGCCAGGTGGGGGGCGCAGCCTGAGGTCCCCGTCAACCCCTGCCGGGTGGGGGGCATGGCCTGAGGTCCCGCCAAGCCCTGCCGGGTGGGGGGGGGGCGAGGCCTGAGGTCCCCTGTCAAGCCCCATGGGGGTGGGGAAGGGCATAGCCTCAGGTCCCTGCTGATTGCTCGGTAAGGCTCCTTAAGGGAACTTGGCCTTAGCTGTGGGTACAGCCATCTTTGTGACGGAGTGATGGTCAATTAGTATATTCCCTCTTTATTAGATAGGATTGCCTATTGCCATATCATCACCAAGTTCTTGTGAATGTATTTGAATGCCTGCATCATTATGCTTCTCACATATGCATTGGGATTTAGTTGGTGGCTCCCCAGTTACTGTCCTCCCTACCCTGCAGCCAGTTTTCAGGAACCTCAAAACCTTTCAGTACCTCAGGAACTTATTAGAAGGGGCCGCCTGGGAGAAGAGGCATCTCTGGGCTCTCGTGTCGGGTTGAGTGGGCCCTTCACCTGTTTTACACCCTGTTTGGGGTGGGCAGGCCTCTGTGTGCCTCTCCCTCCTGGATCGCTGCTCATTTGGGCTTTGGTTTGCTTCAGAGCCAGGGTACTATGAAGACGGGGCCTTTGGAATTCGCATTGAGAATGTGGTTCTGGTGGTTCCTGTGAAGACCAAGGTGAGTAATGTATTTACTTTTAAAATTTCCATATTCCTTAAATGGGGAGGACGGAGACTTTTATGCTTGGAGCTTCCTTTCCCTGATATCGGTGACTTTCCTGGGACTCACCCTCTGCAAAGCCGGAAGGAAAATCCTTAATGAACTGGGACCTGGGAATGGGATCGGTGGAGTCTCCGGCAGGCCCCTGCTTGGCGTGATTTGTGGCTGTGAGTTTACTAGAGGCAGCATCTTGTCATGAAGTCTCCTCTGCTGGGTTGATGCTTGTTTAAAGGCCCCTCTCAGACCCTGAATCAGTTTCCAGGCCCGGAGAGTATTTTTCACTAAAGCCCTGGGGGATTTTTCTCAGGTAAAGCCGAGGCACATGGATGGGGCCCAGGGGCAGGCCGAGGGGCAGGTGTGGTGCCCTCGGGAAGACAGATGTTCACCTTCTCCCCCATCAGCATCACCAACAGGTCACGGGGAGCTTTACCTAGAAGACCTGTTTGCTCCTTCTCCATTGGTGACTGTGGGGATTGAACAGGTGGAGGGGAGTGGCTTCCATGCCTCCGGTGAGGCTGACTGCAGGGGCCTGCTCTCAGGGCCTGCTCTCAGCTTCCACGTGGAAGTCCCTGTCCATGAAAGTGGCTGCTCGCCTCCCTCCCAAAGACCTGCCTAGGACAGAGACCAGTGTGCTAGGGCGCCCTGGCTGTTCCATATCTCTCAGAGTGGGCACACCTGTTATCTCTGGCCTGGCTGGGTCAAGGCTGGCCACATATTTGACCATTTAACAAATGATTTGGGGAATTATACCCCAGCAGAGTCTTGAGAACCGAACCCAGGGAAGCCCCTGAGCCCAGACGCCCCCACTCCCTTGGCCCCACTCCCCTGCCGTCACAGAGGACAGTGATCTGTGGCCCTGCTGCTGGGAGGCTTGGTGGCCTCAGCTGTGTCCATCGTGCCTGCCATGCCTGTCCACTACACCTGGCTCCGAGGGCTGGCCACGCTGGTGGTGCTGACCTCACGGTGGTGCCTGGTGGTAAAGGAGTCAAAACTTCTGTTTCCGCCCTATCCGGTTTGGCTCAGTGGATAGAGCGTCGGCCTGCGGACCGAAGGGTCCCAGGTTCGATTCTGGGTCAAGGGCATGTACCTTGGTTGCGGGCCCATCCCCAGTGAGGGGTGTGCAGGAGGCAGCTGATTGATGTTTCTCTCTCATCGATGTTTCTAACTCTCTATCCCTCAAAAATATATTTCAAAAAACAAACAAAAAAAACTTTCGTTTCCTTCCTTATCCCACAGTATAACTTCAGCAACCGGGGAAGCCTGACCTTTGAACCTCTAACTTTGGTCCCGATACAGACCAAGATGATAGATGTGGATTCTCTTACAGACAAAGAGGTAACGAGGGAGTCCTGGGGAGGGCAGCGTGGGGGCGGGGGAGAGCTACCTCATACACTTTTCTGCATTCTCACTTTTTAAGTCCGACGTCTGGGCCAGCTGAGTCTGCTAATCCCGGGTCTCCTGAGCACAAGGTGCTTTTCTTGTAGTTGCTGGGCCTCTGGGTGGAGATAGTCCTCCTGCCCCCATTGTGGGGCTGTAGGTTCCCAGGTGGAAGCCTGCCTTGTGCCGTTGTATTCCAGGAGGGCAGGAGCCATGGCTGCCTGAGCAAACGTGGGCCACGTGTCTTCCCTACAGAAAGCCCAACGGTGGTGGGGCCTGTGGGCTGTTGCACACAGCAGGTTGTTTTCTTGTGCCGCGTGAAGCGTTAAGGAAATGAGAAGCAACTCTGTTACCATCCGCCTAAATTTCACACAGAGAGGTGGTGCCTGTTCTCCCGGACCCTCCGGGCTTGTGGCGCCCTTCACAGAGCAGGAGCCCAGGGGTGTCACCTATCGAGCTCACAGGGTTGCATGCCTTGAAGCCCCTTCAAATCTTAGGGTGGCTCCCAGGCTCATGAGGCCAGGGAAGTGGCAGGCCCAGGACCCTGGAGTAAGGCTGAGGGATCAGGCAGGTGATCAAGGTCAGAGCAGAGACAAGGGTGAAAAATGGGGCAGGAGCAACCAACAAAACAGTTCCCAGGCCAGGGAGACAAGCCAGGACACACATTCTAGAACAAGGCAGGTGGTCAGAAGTGCCGTCAAAAAGCAAGTGACTGGCGGGAGCCAAAGGCAGGACAGGCATAGTGGCTCCTGGAGAAATAAGACATTTTTGCGACCAAGGCAGCCACTGGCCTCATCCCAGGGCCTTTGAGTGTCTCTGGAGGCAGGAACACGTTCTCCGTGGGCCTGCCTGGGCCTGGTGCTTGCCTCCGTGGGCCTGTGGCAGGGATCCTCCCAGCTAGACGCCTTTCCTGCCTTCTTTGGCTCACAGATGGGTGACAGAGGAAGGTTACCCACTTTTGCTTAGCTTTCCTCGCTGTGTGGGCACCTCTGCTTGACCATTGGTGCCTTCGTTCAACCAAACATTCCCACTCACAGGACTTAAGCGGGCCCTGCTGATGCAGGTTATTCAGCTTGTAGACGATGCAGAACTGAAAGCACCTGTGAGCAGCCCAGGGCCAGGTGGGTCTCTTCAGCTGGAAGGCCTGCCACGGTCCAGGGCTTTTCTCCAGCTCCCGTGGTGGATGACTTAGGTCAGTGGTCGGCGAACTCATTAGTCAACAAAGCCAAATATCAACAGCACGACGATTGAAATTTCTTTTGAGAGCCAAATTTTTTAAACTTAAACTTCTAATGCCACTTCTTCAAAACAGACTCGCCCAGGCCATGGTATTTTGTGGAAGAGCCACACTCAAGGGGCCAAAGAGCCGCATGTGGCTCGCGAGCTGCCATTTGCCGACCACTGACTTAGGTGAAAGGGGACGAGAACACATAGAGGGCACAGGAGCCACCCTGCTTAGAGGCTTCTACCCCATTGGCACCTATCTCTTGTGGTGGCCCTTAGGCACAGCTGCTGGGGTCTTGGCTAGGGACCCTCCAGGAGTAAGTCACTGTGTGTCGAAAGCCCCAGATTTATCAAGAGGTAAATGGGAAAGGAACCCTTTTGCTAAAAGAGAAAATGTGCTCTGCTTGATATGTTAAATACTGTTGTCCACAGTTATTTGTGGGAAATGCTTATGATCTTAAGGTTAGAAGATATCCAATAAAAACTAATTGGACAAAAGAATAGTTCGGTGATCTGGGTGTTCAAGGTGTAGTTCGAAGGCACAGTAAAACTCCCCAACAAGATTCTCTTCACTGGGTGATGAAAATACCTGGTTGTGGCCTTTCACTCTCTCCCCGACAGATGGTCTTCCTTGTCACTTTGTGGAGTTTGGGGGTCGGGTCAGCATTCCCATCAATTGTCACCAGATGGCAGCAGCGGACTTTGGTTGGATGTGAACATGGGCAGCTGCAGACTGTCAGGGCCTTTGGGAGGTTGCTCAGGTGCCTTCCTCCTCCTTCCCCATCCCACAGGGCCTTGGGGGTTCCGCTGTGGTCCACGGCTGCGTTCCACGGCTGCGTTCCGCTGTGGCCTTCATTGTTGAGCTGTTTGGGCGGCAGGCTGCCATGTAGCCCTGCGTGGCCCTGCTGCAGACACAGCATTCACTTTCTTTTGACTCTACCTCCTTCCCCAACTCCCAGCAGGGCCTGCAGGCTCTTTATCAGTGGGAATCAGAGCCCTCGATGGGCCCAGGCAAGCTGGTAACATCACCCCATCTGTCTGCCCTTGGGCCTTGAAGACTTGTGTGCCCATCTTGACCCCTTAGCCAGGCTTTGGTACCTGGTCCAGAATGCAGACTTCAAAGCCCATGAGTTTGTAACAACACTGCCTCCCCAGTAGCTCTTGGCTCCTACAGCAACCACGCCCGTGATGGTGCCAGTTTGCCAGCCTTGCTGCAGCTGGGTGTCCAGGCAGGCCCACTTTATGGGCAGTGAAGGGAGTGGGTTGTTGTCCTCAAGGTAGAAACTTCACTCCAACCTTCATCCCCTAAGCTCCACCCACACAAGGGGGCCATCTCACCCTTTTACAGCTGCTGGACTTTCACTGTCAGACCCAGTGATCAGCCTCACCAGGCACCAAGTCCTGTCTACCTCCTTTTTTTTTAAAGGTAAGTTTAAGCAGATCACTTTTTTTAAAAAAAATATACATTTTATTGATTTTTTTTTTACAGAGAGGAAGGGAGAGGGAGAGAGAGTTAGAAACATCGATGAGAGAGAAACATCCATCAGCTGCCTCCTGCACACCCCCTACTGGGGATGTGCCCACAACCAAGGTACATGCCCTTGACTGGAATCGAACCTGGGACCCTTCAGTCTGCAGGCCAACGCTCTATCCACTGAGCCAAACCGTTTAGAGATACCTCCTTTTTTTTTTTAATCTCTTATCTCCTGACTAGAGGCCTAGTGCATGAAATTCGTGCAAGGGGTGTGTGTTCCTCAGCCCAGCCTGCACCCTCTCCAATCTGGGATCCCTTGGGATGCCCAACTGCCCGTTTAGGCCCGATCCTACCTAAACAGGCAGTCAGACATCCCTCTCACAATCCAGGACTGCTGGCTCCCAACTGCTCGCCTGCCTGCTTTCCTGATTGCCCCTAACCACTTCTGCCTGCCAGCCTGATCACCCCTAACCACTCCCCTGCCAGCCTGATTGATGCCTATCTGCTCCCCTGCCAGCCTGTTTGCCCCTAACTGCCCTCCCCTGTAGGCCTGGTCACCCCTAAGTGCCCTCCCCTGCAGGCCTTGTCCCCCGTAACTGCTCTTCCCTGCAGGCCTGGGTCCCCCCCAACTGCCCTTCCCTGCAGGCCCAGTCACCCCACAACTTCCCTCCTCTGCCAGCCTGGTCACCCCTAACTGCCCTCCCCTGCAGGCTTGATCGCCCCCAACTGCCCTCCCTTGCATGCCTGGTCCCTCCCAACTGCCCTCCCCTGCGGACCTGATCGCTTACAACTGCCCTCCCTTGCAGGCCTGGTCCCTCCCAACTGCCCTCTCCTGCTGGCTATCTTGTGTCCACATGGGGGCAGCCATCTTGTGTGTTGTAGTTGGTCAATTTGCACATTACTCTTTTATTAGATAGAATAGAGGCCTGGTACATGGGTGGGGGCCAGCTGGTTTGCCCTGAAGGGTGTCCCGGATCAGGGTGGGGGTTCCCTTGGGGCGTGGGGCGGCCTGGGCGAGGGGCCGGTGGTGGTTTGTAGGCCGGCGACCCAGCAGAGGCCCTGGTTTCTGGGATTTATTTATCTTCTATGATTGAAACTTTGTAGCCTTGAATGGAGCCAAGCCTCCTGCTTGCTCTGCGGCTGCAGCCATTTTTGTTGGGATTTATTTATCTTCTATAATTGAAACTTTGTAGCCTTGAGTGGAGGCCTGGGCCTGCCAGGGTGTGCAGAAAGCTTGGCTTCCTCCATCGCCGGGGAAACCCAAGCCTCCTGCTCACTCTGTGGCCACAGCTATCTTGGTTGGGTTAATTTGCATACTCGCTCCTGATTGGCTGGTGGGCGTGGCTTGTGGGTGTAGTGGAGTGATGGTTAATTTGCATACTATTTTATTAGATAGGATGTGGCGGCCACAGGAGAGTCTGGCAGTCAAGGTCACTCGCTGCCCCGCCCTGCAGTCCCACAGTCCTGGGCCACACAAGGCCCACATCCTAGTTCAGTGGTCGGCAAACCGTGGCTCGTGAGCCACATGCGGCTCTTTGGCCCCTTCAGAATGGCTCTTCCACAAAATACCACGGCCTGGGCGAGTCTATTTTGAAGAAGTGGTGTTAGAAGAAGTTTAAGTTTAAAAAATTTGGCTCTCTAAAGAAATTTCAATCATTGTACTGTTGATATTTGGCTCTGTTGACTAATGAGTTTGCTGACCACTCTTCTAGTTGATTCAGCTTTGTCAGTGGATGCAGGATAGGAAGTGAGCATGTGGGCAGGCCAGCCTCACATGTGTCTCTTAGTAGGCGTCTTCATAGCAGTCCAGGGACTATTTTCCATGTCCTCTTTCTCCTCAGCACCTCAGATAACTCAGGTGTAGGGGAATAAGGCCCCTTGGGTGGGTGCAGCCTCCTCCCTCTTCTAATGGCCTGTGAGTTTGGTTCCCAGGGTCCTGTTTGCAAGTTACTCTGCACTTAGGGAAGCCTGAAGGCATTGCTTGCCATTAGGTGTTTAGGGTTTCCTCCTAGTCACTGCCAGTCCACGTGTAGTAGACTGTTTCGGGAGCATTTTCACCATAAGCAATGTGGCCTTGTCCCGTCTATTTCCAGAGAAACAGAACACAGGGAGTCACCTCTCCGTGAGCAGGGGGAGAGTTTTATTCTCGTTGGTGCGCTCAGCACGTGGGCCCCTCACACTCTGCCTGTGCAGTCTTTGGTAAAGGAGACGATGAACACACTGTGTCCGTTTGTCTTTCCTTCTCTCTAGTGTGACTGGCTCAACAACTACCACCAGACCTGCAGGGACGTGATCGGGAAGGAGCTGCAGAAACAGGGCCGCCAGGAAGCGCTCGAGTGGCTCATTAGAGAGACTCAGCCCATCTCCAAGCAGCACTAACACCTGCCCGGTGTTCGTTTCGAAAACGCTCTGGGGAAAGGAAGACACTGGGCAGCCCCTGCCATCTTCCCCCTTTCCTCTCCTCCTTTCTTACCTCTCCTTTTTACTTTTAGACATTTGAGAAGAACGGATAATCTTCTTATCCTCTTTGATATTTTCTTGCAAACACTTGATCTTTTATGATTTTTTAAAAAATTGGCAAGAACGAGCCAAGAATAAACTTGCTGCACCCGAGGCCGGGTCCCCTCAAAGCTGCGCGCTCCACCCGGGAGCTGCGGAGCAGCTGCAGCGAGTTCTCAGCTGGCAATGGGGAAGCAGAGTGCTCTGTGATGGCCAAGTTCCAGGTGCTAGTCCATTACCCATGATCACCTTGATGCTCACGAGATGCTATTTATGACCAGTGAATAAAAAGCCCAACAGTGCTTTGTCTCAGCTGTCTCTTTCCTCGCGGCGCTGGCCGCCCTGCATGTCAGGCGAGCTCGTCTCCAGGACCGGTGGCCTTTGGAACAGACATTGTCTAGACTGAAGGCCGCCTTTGGGGTGAGGAACTTGGGCTCCCTGCACATTGTTTGGCTCAGTGGTAAGCCTCTTTTTCTTAGAAAAACTAATATTTTGGTGAGTGTTTTTATTATCAGTTTTTCTTTCTGATTTTAAAATGTCATTAATATGCAAAAATTAAATGTTTGAAAGCATTGGAGCCTTGGAGCCTAGCCTAGCCTTGGAGCCTTGAAGCCTAACCTTGGACCCTAGCCTCGGGGCCTAGCCTCACCTATAGCACCGCAGTTCTCAAGATCTTATTACTTGTAGACAACGGGGCTTCTCTTGACTTGCACACGTGGGGCAAGCTCGAAGGGCTGGCAGAGCTAATGTCCCTGTGACCTCAGACCCATGGTCGGCAAACTGCGGCTCGCGAGCCACATGCAGCTCTTTGGCCCCTTGAGTGTGGCTCTTCCACAAAATACCATGGCTTGGGTGAGTCTATTTTGAAGAAGTGGCGTTAGAAGAAGTTTAAGTTTAAAAAATTTGGCTCTCAAAAGAAATTTCAATCGTACTGTTGATATTTGGCTCTGTTGACTAATGAGTTTGCCGACCACTGCCTCAGACCATCATGGCTGGGGATGGGGAAACTGACTTCCTCACTCCCTGGCGGGGATGTCTGAGGTGTGGGCCATACTGCCTCCTGCAGTTTTCCCATGGGGTAGAGCCCTAGTTGCCCACTATGATAACTTGTTTAATAACACACCCTTTATTTTCTTTCTTTCTGTGTCTCACTTTCTTTTCTCCTACCATTGTTTCCTGAGGCCATCCCCCAATAAACTGTTTACATGCACATCCTTGTTTTAGGCTGTGCTTCTTTAGGGCCCAACTTAAGATGGACCCATAGAGCCACTAATTATAAATTACATACAGTTAATATATATGCTATGTAGTTAATATATAAATATGTATATGTTATATTTAATAGCATATGCTATATATCTTTGCCAGTTTCTTTCTTTATATTCAGTATTCAGTAACATATAGAGTGTGCCTACATATAAAAGAATATAGATACACACATATCCCTTGTACAAAAAGTGGGTTATTCTGTACATATGCAATTTGCTTTTTTAACTTGGCAATATAGCTAGGTTATTTTTCCATATTGTTACATAGAGATCTAGTTCTTTTTCATGACTGTAGACCAGTGGTCAGCAAACTCCGGCTCGCAAGCCACATGCGGCTCTTTGGCCCCTTGAGTGTGGCTCTTCCACAAAATACCACGGCCTGGGCGAGTCTATTTTGAAGAAGTGGCGTTAGAAGAAGATTAAGTTTAAAAAATTTGGCTCTCAAAAGAAATTTCAATCATTGTACTGTTGATATTTGGCTCTGTTGACTAATGAGTTTGCCGGCCACTGCTGTAGTCTATTCCACTGTATGGCTATGTTCTTTTTTTAAACTAGTCTAATTCAATCCTAAACCACTTCTTTGATTTGGATAGCTTTGGCTTGTCCATTCACCAAAGCATGGTTGGCAGTGTCTGTTACTTTCCCCAAATACCAGAGCGGGAAATATATTTACCTTTCAGAACCAGGTGGCAGCAGAGGAAATTTTACTGCCGTTGGTAGGGTGAGCACCGAAAGACAATCTTGCCAACCTTTCACCAACCCTCCTTTCTTCTTTTCTCTCAAGGATCATTGATTCCAGCTTGCTCTGTGGAAGGAAGCAAGAGAACACGGCTAGTTCTCAGGTTATGTTTGTCATGTGGCCTCACAATAATAGGATATATTTTGACCCGCCAAGGATCAATTCTTGAATGCTTTTGATTCACACTTGCTCACATTTCTAATATGTGAGACACTTGTCTTTTTGAAATTGTGGCTTCGTTGAGATATAACTCACATACCATGCAATTCACCAATTTAGATGAGACATATTAATTCTGGTGTTTCTTCGTCTCCCCAGAAGGTGTCATGCTGCTTTTGCATGGTATTTATCACATCTGTAAGCCAACCTCTATTTTGTCATGATTGACTGGTGGTCTGTTTTCCATTAGACAGGGAACTCTATGGGTGTAAGAGGCTATATTCTCACAATGTCATCTCTAGCACCTAGCACAATAAAGTCTCACAAATAATTTTCTGCTTATTTAACAAATATTGATTGAGCACCCAATGAACTGATTCTAGTGACTGTTATACAGTGTGGGAAAGGAAAGCAAGAGCCCCAAAGAGGATGGTTGTGGAATTGCTGGCGAGAGGAGAGTTGCAGGGGCAACATGATTTAAAGAGGCAAATGAATGGCATATAGAAGTTATGAGACAGTTCCTCAGTCTCCGGCAAAGAAAGGCTCTTGGCAGGTCACACTTCAACTCACATCTACTGCCAGGTGCTTGTGGTTCCCAGGATTACAGACTCACTGATACAGTCAGCACTTTCTGGGGGACATCAAAATGGTCGCAGGGGGTTGTTATGAGCTCTGGGAAATTCAGCTGAGATTTTTTATTTCATTTAGCAACACTGCACTTAGACGTAGCCCTTCATGTGGTGGCTCTACCATGTCAGGACCAGCAGGAAGAGTGTCACCTCCTCAGAAATGGGTCAGCCACAGGGCAGAATGTGCAGGACTGAGCCACAGCCTCGGTGTGTTTACATCATCTCAGGCATGTCTGGAGAACACCATGTTTCAAAGTGAAAATCAAATTCTGGAGATGAAGGACTCCTTTTTTTTTTTTTTTTTTTTTTTAAAGGAAAGTTTGCTTGCACAGTCGGAGTCTCTGCATTCAGAATTCACTGAGTGGTAGAATGAATAAAACTACATGCTCTGCCTTAGGCATTGATTGCGCCATAAATACTTCACGGCTTAAACGTGCCGTGATCAGGTGTGTGTTCAGTAGTCAACTGAGTGAGGGTTGAGAGCAACGAAATGAAGGCATTTTCTTTCAGTTCAGCATTTCCACCTGGAGGCTTTAAAAATATGCCACAAAGAAGATTCGCTCTCCCAGGCTAGGGTGCTGGTGATGCCAGAGTTGAGCAATGGGAAAGATAATCCTGAGTCTTGCAAGGTCATTGGTGCCTCCACTTTTTTTCTAGGAGAAAATCCCCTACAAATGCTCATGGAGGTACTAGTCTATCTTGCAAATTTGTTTGGGCAGCAAATATTATTACTCCAAAAGCCAGTTTTCAAATAATTGGTGAATAAAGATTGAAAAAGAGGTTTAAAGTTGATGTGGGCTTGAGATCAAATGAACAAACAAATTACGTTTCACAAGTTTTATTGTGCACTTACCACGTATTGAGCCATTTCATCTCAAATTTGAGATAAAGATTAGGGGTTCCTGGCACCCCAGAGATCAAGATTGGTTTGAATCCCTAAATCCATGTTCTGTGACAGTTCACATTCCTCTTAAAGGAGTGCACCACTTTAGACGGAAACAAGGCCGAGTTCAGGAATAGTCACAGTGTTGGAGAGAAGTAAAGTGTACAGAAGAGAAAGAGGAAAGTGTTTAGAGGAGAGAGAGGAGTACTTCAGCTCAAAGAATCAGAGTCGGCTTTTTAGAACCATGGAGATGTGTTTACATGACAGAAGAGGAAACAATTATGGACCAAGGAAACAGTGGAAGGACAGGGCGGCAGGAAGGTGTGGACAGGTGCAGGGAAGAATCGGAGAGTGTAGCACTGAGGAGTCGTGAGGATTAGCCTGGAAAGGCAAGAGAAGAATAGGTTACTAGGGGGGACATTGGACGTTAAGGATTTTGCCTTAAAACATCATCTGTGGAGATATTATCCACATGCCCTATAACATAAGGACTTGTTATCCCAACACTAATGACATTTACGTACAATGATTTGAGAAACTTTTCAATTCTTTTGAGTATATACCCAGGAGTAGGGCAAACTCCAGTCTTGATGCTGTTACAGTTTGGTCCCAAATCCAAATCCTTCCTGAAGAACTCAAAAGCACCCTTCTCCTGTTTTGTGTGAATGTTCCCTTTATTTGTTTTAAACATATTTTTATTGATTTCAGAGAGGAAGGGAGAGGGAGAGAGAGCTAGAAACATCAATGATGAGAGAGAATCATTGATCGGCTGTCTCCTGCACGCCTCACACTGGGGATTGAGCCTGCAACCCGGGCATATGCTCTGATGAGGAATCTAACCATGACCTCCTGGTTCATAGGTTGATGCTCAACCATTGAGCCACATAGGCCGGGTGTGAATGTTCCCTTTAAATAGGTCTTGTATTCTCTTTGCTGAAAGGCAGTGAGGGATAAAGGACCCATGATTAGAAGCCAGAAGATGCGACCTGGGACCATATCTAGCAACTCGTTAGCTAATTGTATGTCCTTCAGCTTAATTAAACCTCAACTTACTCCACTACCCACTTCATTCCTTCCAAGGTTGTCATTAGCACCAAGACAACTGGTGTTTTGGAAAGTATTTTCCAAATATTAATGATTGTCCCACATAGGTCCTTAACATTTCAGGTCAGAAAGGACTTTTTGGAGATGAACTGCTATACAGATCTCACTACAGCCCAGAGAGGTGGGCTATTTAGGGGCTGAATTTGGGGTAAACTCCACATCTTCTGACTCTGAGGTCTGGGCCCTTTCAACCTCCCCAAGTCTGACCTTCTGAGCTCAATCAAATCCTTTATCCTTTCTTCTCTTACTGGGGAAAAACAGCAATAAAAACTGTACCTTGGAGTCATTCATTGAGTCAGTCTTCTTTCTTGAATTTCCTTCTCAGGTGTAGGGGAAATCCAGTCCTTCCCCAGCCCCCCTGCTCAGTATCATTGGGAAATCTCTTATTTGTATTCCTGTCGGCGCCACATTTAATGCACCAAAGCCCGTGTTTGAAGCAATAACCAGCCTGAAGTTTATGAAATAGATTGATATCGGCTTCATGAAACTCAGGCAAGAGCAATATCTTTCCTATATCTGGCCATGCCTTTAACTCTAGGAACCTTCATACTCGGTGGCCACTGAAAAATGAAATAACAATAATAATAACAACAATAATAAAAAACGACAATCTTCCAAGAACCACAGTTTTGAGTAATGTTGTCTTTAATTTTTTTTATTGATTTAATGACAAGGGGAGATTAGACTTAGTACTTCCTTCAGTTTCCAAGTACATTTTCACTTTTAAAGGAAAGATCATAGTGTGTAACTGAAAGGTGGTTTTGTTCATCACCTGGCTTATTTATGTGTTTCGGGCTTGGGCAGCTGAAAGGTATGACCAGGGCCACTCTGTTTCCTCTCCAGGAAAGTAAAAATCAGGAGGTGGGATGAAGACGTACTTTCTTTATCAAATAAAACATTCTGAAAAGTAAGTCAGCTTTATACCTGTTCTTCCAGAAGGTCATTCCTTCTCACAGGGTGAGCTAACTATTTGCACAGAGAAAACACAAGTGTTTGTAGTAAGTATAGGATTTGACATTTATGATCCAACATGATTTGGCTCCATTCAGACTTCCCATTCTTATCTCCTGGTACTTATCAAACCTGGTGAATCGGACACTTGCCGTTTACCATGTGATTATTTTCTATTTTACCTTTATTCAATCAGACAGCCTCTGCCCCTTAATTGGAGAGTTTAATCTACTTACCTTTAGTTGGGTTTTAGTTCACCATACTGCTGTTTGTTTTTCTGTTTGGGCCATGAGTTCTTTTTTCCTTCTCCCCTCCTTCCCTGCATTCTTTAAGAGTAACAGACTTTTTTTTTTTTTTTAGCATGTTATTTTATCGCCTCTAATGGATGTTTTAAATCCCTTGCTAATAATTCCATCACCCCTTTCATTTCTGTATCTGTTTCTATTGACTGATTTCTCTCTTGAATTTGGGTCACGTTTTCGTGTTTTTCCACATATCTGGAAAGTTTTGATTGTATGCTGGATGCCGTGGTGTGATTATCTGTATTTCATTATCTTCCTGAATAGAAGTGTTAAGTTTTTGTTTTGGCAGGCACTTTATTTACCTGTGGATCCTTTCAAGGCTTGTTGTATGCACAGAGTGAAAAAGGGTTAGAAAAATATCGTGATTTAAAGTTAGAAAAATATCCAGGGGCCAAAACACTGCCAGTAAGGAGTCTGGATTTTATTATAAGTAAGTAAAAAGCCATTTGAAAATTTTCAACTAGAGAATAACATAATCTGATTTATTCTTTTAAAAAGATTGCTTCATTTTTTTTTTTTTTTTGGTTCAGTTAAAAATATACTTATTTAAGACTCATTAAGAGGCAGGGCATGTGGAAGGCATTGGAAACAAGACCATGAATGAATATATAGGACATCCTTGCCCTCAAAGAGCTCACAGCCGGATTGGGGCTATTATGTGTCAATGTCATGAGGGAGGAGAGCTCGGGAAGTACTGGGAGACAGAGCTGGTGCCTCAGCAATGGTGTCCTAGGGGCGGTTAACCTCAGCTGCTCTTAAAAAATGATAGAACTTATCCAGAGAAAAGAGGACAGGCAGAACACCTTGATGGAAAGTATGGAGACGTGAAAGAGTGTGTGTGGAGAAACAAAGAGTTGAGTTTTGCTGAGAGTGAAGTGCAAAGTTTTATTTGTCCTCTTCTTCCTCTGCCTTGAATGTGCTTTCCATCCCAACCTGAGCTCATGTGCATATGCCTTCACCCATTCTTCAAGGTTTAATTCAAACACCACCTCCTCCATGAGGCATTTCCTGGTGCCCACAGAGAAGTGATTAATGCCTTCAGCAATGGTGTTTCTGTTATCTCATATCTAATCATCCATATCCAATGTACCTGTGTTTCAGCTACAGAGTCCAACAGGGATTGACTCATACATAGTAAATGCTCCACAAATATTTATTGATGAACACCTTCAGTAAATCTGCCAGGATGCTGATCTCTCAGTTTATTACCAATCCCACCATCTTTATTGGGACTCATATGTCTTTTCTCCACATTGGGCTTATCTGTTCAAATAGTTTGCCCAAATCCCAGGCAGCCACACCTCTGTTTGCACCACACCGTGTTCACTGACCTATTTCAGTTTAAGCAATGAGGCATTTATTTACTTTTTTCTCCATCTTCTTGTATCAAATATCTGGTGCTTTGAATCTTAAACCTGAAAGAGCTCTTAAAAATCACCTCGCTCACTGAATTCCAAATTCAGCTGCACATTAAAGTCATGTGGGAGAATTAAAAAACAATAATAACTCCATGCCTGGGATCCACTCTCCAGAGATTCTGATTTAATTGGCCTCAGTAGAAACCTGGACATTCTATTTTTAAAAAACTCTCCCCAGGTGATTCTAATGTATAAACCAGGAATTACAACGATTGGCCTAAGGCAAGTTCCATATACACTGGCCAGATTATTATGATCTCTGAATGCATAATAATCTGGCCACTGTGTGTGTGTGTGTGTGTGTGTGTGTGTGTGTGTGTGTGTGTCCCGGTGCGTGCATGGGTGGGGTCTGGCCAGCCTGACCAGGGGGAGGGGACATGGGCAGTTGTCTGGCCTGCCTGCTGGTCGAACTCCTGGTCAAGGGGACAATTTGCATATTAGCCTTTTATTATATAGGATATAAACTAAGTGGCCAGATTATTATGTGTTCAGAGATCATTATAATCTGGCCACTCAATGTATATATGAAAACGAGAGGGAGAGAGAGAAACATCAATAATGAGAGAGAATCACTGATCGGCTGCCTTCTGCACGCCCCCTACTGGGGCAAGTTCCTTATATTTTACTTGACAAAACATTACCTATTACAAGGGAAGAAGCTCAAGTTCAGAGAGGTCAAGTGACTTGTCTGAGGGTCACACAAAAGACCCAATTTATAGCAAATCTGCACCTAGGACCAAAGTCTCCTTTCTATATGCTGCTCTTTTGACTCACCCAACTGCTTTCTTCTCACGTTATTGACTGACCAGCAGTCAGTGCTCTTTGGACCTCCCCTCACCACTTCTTGTGACGGAATGAACTCACATTTTCTGGAGCCTGATGGGCTCAGGTTTGAGGGAGAGCATTTGTTTTCATGACTGTGCCCAAGTCCATGACAGAGAAGCTCTCATTTGTCCAAATATGATCATCATTTGAGCATAATTTCATTGGAAAACTTTTACAAGGACCAACTTGTACTGGATTGTCTCACTCTCAGGATTGTTGTGAGGATTGAATGAGATAACACAGAAAAAGCATATAGCGTTGTGCCTGTGACGGAGTATGCTTAGTAATCAGGAACAATCAGCAACGTTATTATCGTCATTATTACTAATCAGTGCTGTATCACATGCCTAATTAAGAGCGATGCTGATTTACAGTGGGTGTGGGGAATGGCATGTGCTTCAGTGTCTATGAGTGACTATACCAGGCACTTCATATACAGTTTCCTTAGCCTTTCTATGACCTCTTCTGTGGGTATAATTACCTCTAGTTGACATATGAATAAACTGAAGCTCAGAGCATCAGGGTATATTGCTCAGTCTTACTTATAAAGGATGGAGATAGGGTTGGGTCCCAGTCTGGGGCTGGTCCTAAAGCTTAGGTGCTTTTGTCCTCAACTGACCACCTCTTCTTGTCACAGCATTTTGCAGATGGGGTCATGGAAAGGTAAGGCTTTTATATAACACTAGAGGAGGGGGCCCTCAGCCCAGCCTGCCCCCTCACAGTCTGGGAGCCCTCAGGGGCAGGAGGTGACCCAGCAATTGGGAAGGCGACGCCCCATCACACCTCTGCTGCTGCCACTGCCAGTAGCGCAAGCCTCGGCTGGCCCTGGTTACCTGAGCCTCGGGTGGCCCTGGGCAGCTGGGCAGCCACCATCTGAGACTTGCCTGCATCTCAGGCCAGTCCTGGGTGGCTGGGGGGCTGAGGGGACTGGGCACTGCCATCTTTGAGGGCGTGGCAGTCAATTAGCATATTCCCTCCTTATTGGCTGTGGGCGCTGCCATCTTTGCAATGGCATGAGGGTCAATTAGCATATTCCCTCTTTATTAGATAGGATTCCTGACCTTTTCAGGTCAACTTCACAAGAGGCAACAGTCACGACGTTCCTTAAAATGGGCGTTTCCGATGTTCCCGCTCCACCTGTCACAGCCCCATAACATAAGCATGCCTGTTGATCAGGTTGGTCCCATGGTCTTTGCCTACCCATTCTAGTCCTGTCTCTTTGCCTGTGGTCATGCTACTCTCACCATCTGTGACACTTTTTTTTTTATTGGGGTTGGGGGTGAAGTGATATATAGGTTCTGCTGTTGTTTAACAACAGCAAGGCTTGGGGTTAAGGATGGTTGTCTCCCCACAGCGTCTTTCTCCCCAGGGGTAAGTGGCCAGGCTCTCCCTAACACACTGAGCTTCCTGAATGGAATGCTGCCTGACCAATTGCCCTCCCCACGGGTGCTCCCAGCAAATCACCTCCATTATTCTTGATTCAAAACTGCATCTCTTTGGACAAGCCATCTCTATACACTGGCAAATTGCAATAGTTATGATCATAGGAATAACATCACAAGAACAATCAAATGCTATTGAAATAAAAATGCACCCATTTAGGCTAGGCTTCAGCTACTGTAATGTGCCTTTAAGTTTATGCACATTTATGATTTATGATAAAGTCGATGTCCTTTGTGATTCCCTGGAAGCTGTGATAAATTGCCTTCTACAATCTGGTTCTGTCTCACAGTTTCTCTCCCCTTCCCCCACCCTCACGTTTGAAAGGGATAGAAACCACCCCATTTGCTACAATCTGAGCCTACGCATAAGTAAAGCAAGGAGAGCATCATGCTGAACTACTAACTGATTATTCTTCTCAACCCACTTTTCACTGGCAGGACTAGCATGGGCTTGTGTAAATAACCTCCCTGCAGCGATCAGTTCAGTACTGGGTCCCTTATTACTTCCCTGAGGCTGGCTGGAGACTACATACCCTGTCCCATGTCAGTTGATCTCATTCGGCTGCTCTGGTAATTTTCGGACTCTCAAGCAGCCTATGGCTGCCAATGATCTTCTCCACAGAAACACACAACCTGGTTGGTAGTGGGCACCAAAAGATTTTTAAAAAATTTATTTTTATTGTTGAAAGTATTACAGATGTCTCCTTTGTGTTCTTTTTCCCATTGTCCCCTTCCTCTCCATACCCGCCCCTCTCAAGCCTTCACCACAATATTGTCTGTGTCCATGGGCTATGCATATCTATACTAATAAAAGGGTAATATGCTAATTAGGGCAGATGTCTTCCAAACGTCCATCTGGACAAAGCCACAGCAGCTGTGAGGCCCGGGGCTCACGGTAGCCGTGGGCTCAGGCAGCTGCGAGGCCTGGGGTTCAGGCAGCTGTGAGCCCCAGCGGCTGCGAGGCCCAGGGCTCAGGCCTCACTGCTGCCATGGCTGGCAGTGGCAGCAGCAGCGGGGTGATGAGGGTGGTGCCTTCCCCTGATCAGCCAGGTTGCCTCCCATGGAAGGAGGCCAGACTGCGGCTTAGGCCTGCTTCCCGGGGGGAGTGGGCCCAAGCCATCAGTAGGACATCCCCTGAGGGCTCCCAGACTGTGAGAGGGGGCAGGCTGGGCTGAGGGACACCCCCCACCAGTGCACGAATTTTCATGCACCGGGCCTCTGTATACATATAAGTTACCTGGTTAATCTCCTCCCCCGACCCCCAACTCCCTACCCATACCTTCCCTCTGAAATTCATCATTCTTTTCCATGGTTCTATGTCTCTGGATCTATTTTGATCATCAATTTATTTTGTTCATATGAGTTCCACATATGAGTGATACTTACCTTTCTCTGACTAACTTATTTTGAAAATACTTCTTTTTGAAGGGATCATATTTGAAGCATATCAAGGACACTGGGTTTACTTCTATTGTGTTTCAATGGCTTGGGGAGAGTTGTTGCAAGTGGATTTAGAACTCTCTCTTCTTACCCCTTAGTACCACCAGGAGGTGACCACACATTGGGAAGATTTGCTTTGCTCTTCCAGATCCATTTTAAATTCCATCTTCCTGAGGTGGAATTCCTCTCTCCATCTCCATAGTTACCTTGGCACACTTGACCTGTCTGAGCACTTGATTCAGCCTGCCAGGTACTAGGATTACTTAGGTTCATGTATCTTTTCTCTATTCCATGTTGACATCTTAAGAGGAGGAAGAGTGTCACAGTTATCCCCTGCATGTGTGTTAGAGGTTCAGTAAAACCTGAGCAGATTAAATTGTTAAAGGCAAAAAGCAGTCGATTATATCTCAATAAAGCAGGGAGGGAAAAGTCAAATACCAGACAAGAAGATGGATTGTATTCAGGATATTGCAATAAAAAGAGTGCCCCATATCTGAAGATCAGAATGTCTCCACAGTGTGGTTTTGGGGAAACTTTTAAGGGAGGGGAAGGAGAGTAATAAATTGCAGATGAGCTTAGTTACAGTTGGGGTTGTTTTGCAAGCAGGACAAGTCTCAGTTAGTTATTGGACCAGGACATGTTCTTCTCTGTGGTTAGCTACATTTCGGGGGGACAAACAATTCTAATCTCAGCTAATCAACCAGGAGACAAAGGACAGGAAGGTTGGAGGGACTGTGATCAGCCTTGTCAACAGGTTCAGACAGAAGGGGAAATGTCTGTGTTTGGTCTGGTTGAAGGTAAATAAGGGAGCCACCCCCATGTCTTAGGAGGGTCAGGAGAAAGAGTGGACTTTGAGTTTATCTAAGTCACATGGGAAGAATAGATTTTTTTGTGGTGAACTGTGTAGTGAAACAGAAAATGTTGGGGGAATTTCTTAATTGGCCCTGTTTTCTGGGAGCACAGAGCTCAAGTAAAGTTCAATATTGTCAAACCGAATGAAAGCATATGTAGAATAGTCTCCTCAAGTGTGAATATCCTGCTATGTCCTTGTCCCTCTCTCACTGAGCATCTCTCTCTCTCTCTGTATACATATCTATAATAATAAAAGCGTAATATGCTAATTAGACTGGGCATCTTTCCGGACGACCTTCTGGATGAAGCTGGGGCTGAGGGAAGCCTGGGTCCCGGGTGCCAGAGGGAAGCCAGTGCCAGCAGCCGGGGAAAGGAAGGCCTACTCTTGCACGAATTTCGTGCATTGGGCCTCTAGTATATACATACTAGTTTATGTTCTTTCTCTGTATATACACATATATAGAAACTCAATGGGTTCCTTTCCAGCTTGAAAAGATCTATAACTCTGATTGGTCTATGTTGCTATGAAGATCAACCTAGGAAACTAGACCTTTTTTCTGAGTTTGTTAGTGGTGGTATATCGGGGCAATTTATGTAGCAAGTAACAGAAAAACCAACCAAACAAAAAAAAGAAAGCTCCATCCAACCATGCCAGCCAGATAGGAACCCATAGAGCTGTGAAGTCTAGGGCTACTGTTGGCTTCAGGTACAGCGTGGGCCACTGATTAACACACCATTTTTAGTAATATGTCCTGTCTATCTGCATGTGTGGTTTTTTGATCTGGCATTATAGAGTATATACTCTGCATCTAAAAAACACCATCTGTTTCTAGGTTGAGGTTCCCAAAAGCATCGAGAAGAGCAGCATGGTAGAGTGTGAAGAAGCCAGGGTTTTGGAGACAGATCCACCCTTGCTATCTCTGTGTCATTCATGAAGCAAAGTATTTCCCATTTTTTGAGCTTTAGATGCTTCATTTGGAAAATGGACTTAATACACAAATTAAAGAACAGAGAGTAGATATTTGTGAAAAGCTTATAAAATAGAGGTACTCTATGCATGAGTTACTATTGGATTACCACATCATGGTAGATTTTTTTTTAATTGACATTTTGGGTGAAAGTCAAAGATATGATTATCTAATGAAGCCAATATAAAATACCACAATCTTTCCTTGGACCCTAGGGTGCTAGGTAGTAAGGACAGTGATCTGCCCTGATATAGCAATGCTTATAGTTCACATATTTTGAGTTTAAAAAGATTTCTGCAATGCCCTGCAAAGTTGTAATAGAAAAAAAAAGGACTTCATAGAAATTGCCATAAACATGTAATGGGAAAACAGATGCTATTTTGCTGGGACAGGGGACGGGGGTGGGGGGAGACACACAACTTTGCTTATTGATGGATGAAAACTATATGCAGACACTGACACTACAGCAAGCTATATATAAAAGAACTTTTTAATTTTTTTAATCCTCACCTGAGGATATTTTTCCATAGATTTTTAGAGTGGAAGAGAGAGGGAAATATTGATGTGAGAGAAACACATCAATTGGTTGCCTCCTTCACAAGCCCCAACCAGGGCCCAGGCCAGGGAGGAGCATGCAAACAAGGTACATACCCTTGACCGGAATCAAACCCGGGACCCTTCAGTCTGCAGGCCAACACTCTATCCACTGAGCCAAACCTGCTAGGGCTATAACAGAATTTTTTTTTTTTTTTTACCATGAAATGCTAGCAGGACTTAGTCTCCTGTTTCCAGAGAATTTCTCCTTTGATCATAGATTCAAGAGCAGGCAGAGAATGAGAACCCTGCATTGATTTTTCTCTCCTGGGCCCAGGGTATTTCTTAGATGAAGAAGGGAATCTTTAATCTTCCCCTCCTCTGCTTTTGTTCTAGTTCCTAATGAATTTGGCCATAGGAAAGCAGTTACTCTTGCTGTCGGTGGCTAGAACTGATTTCAGTACAAGTTAGAGAATTCAGCCTAGAGAAAAAGTAAGACGAGGAGAGAAAAATCCCATTAGGGATCATTGTCTTCATTCCAATATGGCAGAGACAGGGGTCTTTCCCTTGGAAGTCATTCTACCATGTAATGGAGCTGATTCTTGGGAAGTTCTTGGCATGTTATTGTGTACAATTTCTTCATAGATTTCTCTTTATTTACTTACTAGAGGCCCAGCGGGGGGGCGGGGAGGGGGTTGACCCTCAGCCCAGCCTGCACCCTCTCCAATCTGGGACCCCTTGAGGGATGTCCAACCGCCTGTTTAGGCCCGATGCCACTGGGATCAGGACTAAATGGGCAGTTGAACATCCCTCTCACAATGCAGGACAGCTGGCTCCCAAATGCTCACCTGCCTCTGCCTGATTGCCCCTAACCGCTTCTGCCTGTCAGCCTGATCACCCCCTAACCACTCCCCTGCCAGCCTGATCAACGCCTAACTGCTCCCTGGCTGGCCCGATTGCCCCTAATTGCCCTCCCCTGCCAGTCTGGTCACCCCTAACTGTCCTCCCCTGCAGGCCTGGTCACCCCTAACTGCCCTCCCCTGCCAGTCTGGTCACCCCTAACTGTCCTCCCCTGCCAGTCTGGTCACCCCTAACTGTCCTCCCCTGCAGGCCTGGGTACCCCCCTACTGCCCTCCCTTGATGGCCTGGTCTGCCCAAACTGCCCTTCTCTGCCGGCCTGGTCACCTCCAACTGCCCTCCTGTGCTGGCCTGGTCACCCCTAACTGTCCACAACTGCCCTCCCCTGCAGGCCATCTTGTGGCGGCCATCTTGTGTCCACATGGGGCAGCCATCTCATGTCTTGGAGTGATGGTCAATTTGCATATTACTCTTTTATTAGATAGGATATTTCATAAATCAATAGGAATTTAAAAAGAGAAAAGCAAGTAGTTAGGATAGACAGGGTGAAGAGTAGGTACTGGCTGGAATGAGGATGGACAGGAAATAGGCTGTGGCAGGATCTGCTCAACGAGAGGACCAGCCAGGGGAAAATGACCCTCAAAATGAATCTGAGGAGGCTGCAACGGTCCAGATCAACAGGGAAGTGCCTCCTTAATTTTGTGAATTTCCTTCTTTATTTCCCTTCTGAGCTGAAGTGTGTCTCAAAATGTTGATTTCCATAATCTCTATGGTTTTGGTTGATTTTTAGGTTGTTCCCTTCAAATTGATATTTAATCTATTTCAAACTTCATAGTTGTCCTTGTTAACCTGAATAACCCAAGTTTTTTTTTGTTTTGTTGTTGTTGTTTTTAATGTATATTTTTATTGATTTCAGAGCAGAAGGGAGAGGGAGAGGGGTAGAAACATCAATGAGAGAGAATCATTGATGGGTTGCCTCCTACATGCCCCCTATTGGGGATTGAGCCAGTAGCTCAGGCAAGTGCCCCGAGAGGGAATCTGACTGTGACCTGCTTCATAGATCAATGCTCAACCACCGAGCCAGACCGTTTGGGCCAACCCAAGTTTTTAACACCAGTCCTGGGAGCACTGGGGAGCAGGGCTGAGGCGGGCAGCTTCACTCTCCTCCACCTTGTAACCTAGCTGTTGTTTTTCCCACAGACCCTTTTCCCTGGTTCACAGTCCCATGCTGCCCCATTGGTGGACTCTGGTCTACAAAGTAGATTTCTGAAGGAAACACAAGAGGGCAGCCACGGAGCACACAAGAGGGCTCTTCTGTCTCCAGAGCCCAAACAGGAGGAGACTCACCCCACTACACCTCCTATGGGGGCAGCGAAGAGCAGGGATACCAGTGGACGTGGGGAGGATAAGGGCCTCCATGACATTCTCTGTCTATAAAAAGACGTACACAAATTGGAGAGATATTCAAAGAACTATTTCTTTATATCAGCCAGAGATCAGCATGATTTAAACACTCATTGCTAAGTTTTTAATAATTACTGAACCACAAATCCAACTGTTTACTGCATCCCAGGGACTCACTATGGTTCTTGGAATAAAATTCAAAATTGTCCATGTGAGCTACAAACCCTTGCTGATCTGGTCCTTGTTTGCCTCTCCAGTCCCACATCTGGTCAGTCTTGCCTGTATTCTAGCCACAGTGACCGTCATCCATTTCCTCAAATCCATCACTTCCACTGTGCGAATGGGCTTTCAGATGCTGCTGCCCTCTCAGTCTCCTGCCCTTCCTCTATCAGGGGTCCTCAAACTTTTTAAACAGGGGGCCAGTTCACTGTCCCTCAGACCGTTGGAGGGCCGGACTATAGTTTAAAAAAAAAAACTATGAACAAATTCCTATGCGCACTGCGGGCCCTGGACGAGTCGGCTGCTAAGCAAGACAGGCAGCGGCACCCGGCAGGCCGAATAAATGTCCTCAGCGGGCTGCATGTGGCCCGCGGGTCGTAGTTTGAGGACCCCTGCATCCCCACTCTCCTCTCATACCATTTCTTAATCCCCCAGTCTTCAGGGAAAACTTCTGAACACAGGTCCCTGTCATGGGCTCTCAGGACTTTGCCTCCACAGCAGATATAATGAGACACATAGTCACACAGGCACACATGTGTGTCCACTCCATTGGACTGTAAACTTTGCTCCCTACAACATCCAATGCTTTGGGCACATTGGAAACTTGCTCCTTTCTGTAGGAAAAATGACTGTTGTAGGTATAACCCAAGCTCAGAGAAGGCCTGTTTATAGCAAGGTGTGAGACCTACCTGGGAAGGGCCAGAGAGTGACCACCAGGATTCAAGACCTATGGGTGGTGGTTCTAAGTCAGTGGTTGGCAAACTCATTAGTCAACAGAGCCAAATATCAACAGTACAACGATTGAAATTTCTTTTGAGAGCCAAATTTTTTAAACTTAAACTTCCTCTAATGCCACTTATTCAAAATAGACTCGCCCTGGCTGTGGTATTTTGTGGAAAAGCCACACTCAAGGGGTCAAAGAGCTGCATGTGGCTCTCAAGCCGCAGTTTGCCGACCACGGTTCTAAGTGATTAGAACAATTGACACCAACAGATTAAACTGAGCAGAGGAAGCCTCTTCCATCTGGAAACTAGTTTGTTGCCAGTTTAAGTCATGAAAGCAGCACTCCGAGGCTCTCACAGATACCCTGTGGTCCGTTCCCAGATTTATTAAACGCATGCTCAGAAACACACCCCTCTATGCACCTCAGACATTCTCACAAAGTAATTGCCAATCTCCTCAGTATTTTGTTTCCTTTCCTGTTGTGCTTTCCCTGGCTTTCTTTTCTTCTTCTTCTTCTTCTTTTTTTTTTTATCCCGCCTTAACTTGTTAACTCACTGAGAAGGGAACATACATTTGTTTCTTCACAGCAGCCAGTGCACTGTTAAATAACACAATAGTACTTAAGGATAACAACCACAGCATATGTCTTGGGAAAATTAAAAGGCTTTTAGAGAACCTTTTTATTTTTCTTATATTGTGGGTAGCTCACTGGGATATTTAAGTCCAAGTTAAATGTGTATTAGAAGAGTGAAGAGATTCACTGGTATTACATACATAAGCACAAATCATCAATTATCCAGAAGATGTATCATTCAACGACATGAGTAAAGGCAACTGGTGGATAGAAAGCCCAGTGGTTGCTGGAGTCACTGAAGCACATGAGTAAAATAGTCATTTTGGGAGAAAAGAGACTGGTTAGGAAATGTGATCGTGAAGAAATGAGAGTGAACAGTGTTCACCGAGAGGAAGACAGAGGGCCTGAAAAGTGGGCAAGTGGAACCATGATAGCCATCACCGTCATCATCTTGTGCTAAGAGTGAGCTGGCAAATAGCTTCCCATACAGGCTTGGCCGGCGCTAGGAACACAGGGCAGGGGCACAGAAGCAGAGCTCAGTTTCCCATTTCCCCCTAAGTTCTGAGTAGGAATGCAGAGAGGTTAGTAGGGGATAACACTGTAATGGCCCAAACTGAACTATTAAGGTTAAGCAAAGGGAACAAAACAAACACAAACATCATAGACAACCATATGGTGATAACCAGAAGGTGGTGGGGGTGGTGGGGGGAAATAGAAGAAGGTAATGGGGGGATAAATGGTGATGGGAGGAGAGGTGACTTGGGGTGGTGAACATACAACATAATACACAGATGATGTATTATAGAATTGTACAGTTGAAACCTATATGATTTTATTAACCAATGTCACCCCAATAAATCCAATTTAAAAGAGACCCCCTGGCCCAAGAGGAGGTGATCAGGAAGGTGGAGAAAGTCAGGCCTTCATCTCCTAAGTAAAGTCCTCCTTCACCTCCACCCCAGGCATCTCTTCTCAGCTAGACTCCTCCTGCTCTCACTGCTGTTTCACTCTCCAGGCCTTGAGGTTGGATGTTTCTAGTGGTCTGTATCCTTAGTGCATCTGTATCCTTAGTGTGTCTGTATCCTTCGTGCGGAGCTGCCTTGTCACTCCAGTGAGATCAAGGAGACCAGGGTCCTCTTCTGCCTCTGTCTTGGCCACCTCAGTGCATGGTATGGATATGGTTTCTGTATACACCTTACATTTGAAAACAGTCTCGTTTTGAATCCAAGTCACACATGGAGAAATCTTTGGTCCTAAGGCTGACCTCCCAACTGGACAGCTCTGTGTTTGCAGGCTTGGTTGCTTGTTGCAACATATTTTCGTGAAACATCAAAGAAACCACAGCATGCCTCTCTTGGAATCAGCTACAGCAGTGGAGTTTTCTTTACTTTTTATTCTCTCAATGCTACAGTTGTTTGAACAAACACTGGTTATTGATAATGCAGGTGGCCCAGCTTCATCCCATGTTATGTGCCTTAATTAGCTTCCCTCTGGGTCATGTTTTTGGTCTCCTGCTGGGGGTTCCTGAATGCAGGACCAGGTGGGTGGTCTGGGAGGACTCTGGTGTTTCCTGACTGAACTCCTCAGAGATCATTGCTTTAAGTGTTTTTGAGCTCTGTAGAATTGTTTTGCTCCCGGTGCTCTCTGAAAGACACTGTGCCTATTCCGTTTTCTGCTAATTTAAAAACTTAGATGCATGATCTAGAGCTAAGATAAAGCAGGAAGAGAATCAGATTCTTTCCCATTTTTTTAAAATCCCCACCAGAGGATATGTTTATTGATTTTTGAGAGAAGAAAAAGAGAAAGAGATCCATGTGAGAGAGAAACCATGATCAGTTGTTGCCTCCCTTATGTGCTGTGACCGGGAATCAAACCCACAGTCTGGGTATGGGCCCTGACAGGGAATCAAACCCGCAACCTTTTGGTGTCCAAGATGGCACGCCAACCAAGTGAGCCACCCGGCCAGGGCCCCCATATTTTTTAGAAGCGAAACTAACTAAGAAAAAATTGTGATGTCTTCAATTTTATGTCTGGTAGAATAACAGAGTGGAAGATGGTCTAGAATAGATTTTACTCTGTGCTTTAAACCCAGTCATCTCAACTTTTGTGGTCACTGCTTTTTCATCTATAAAGTTAAAGGATTACATGAAATGGACCAATTCTAAGGCCCCTTTTGGTTCTAACATTCTAGGGAAATATGCTACACAAACCTCAAAGGCTTTTGGAGAAATGGAACTGTTCTAATCCAATGGTGGATTTTAACTTGATTAATATAAGGTCACTAGAAACTGCAAAGACACGAGGAGATGTCCTTCATTTTTCCTATGAAAAGGAGCTCACCCATGGGTTTTCTGTGTGTAATGTTTTAACACAAGTCAAGTAAAAGAGAAAATGACAGAAGAGACAAAAAAAGGGACTTACACTATGTAGTAAGCACAAATGATTTTATTATAATTTTCACAGTAACTCTATAAGGTAGACATTATTATTTCCATTAGACAGATGAGAAAACTGAGGCCTAGAAGGGTTCAATAAGGCTAAGTCAATTGCTCAAGAACTGTTCTAGTCCAATGGTGGATTTTAATTTGACTAATATAAGGATCTGATACACAATAAGTTGTGTATCTCGAATTCATCCAACTTTTTTGATTCCAAAGTTTCTATAGCAAACAAAACAAAATACTACAAGAACAAATGCCATCCCTCCAACTTGGACTTATTACCAACATTAATGCAAGTGATTCTACAAGGAATTCTGAGTTATGGGCATGAGGAGAGGAGTTGCCTCATTTTTGTAGTAGGGAAGAGATGGTCTTTTAAGAGCCTTTTCCAAATCTCCATGGCACATCCATCTCATTACTGCTATAGAACATGTCTGTCCAATCAGACCATATCATTATCATCATCGTCATCACCATCATCACCCTCATGGCCAAATGTGAAGTATGAGCACAAGTTTCCCACAACCCATACTCTGAAGATCACCCTCCTTTGCTATGTAGGCAAATGTAGATACAATGGCTGGGGCTGGACCATATGAAGGATGATGCATGATTTTGGTCTTAGAAACATCATGCTCTTCTTAAGTAGTTGAGAATATTTGATTTCAAGGAACAGGAAACCACTTAAGCAGTGTAAAACAAAAATGGAAATCCGTCACAAAGATGGGGAAGAGGGACTCATAGACACAAAGCAACACAGCTGAGCCTCTGGAATGAGCTGGAATGAGGAACGTGCACAGTGACAGGAATCCAGGGGACCCTCTCTGTGCCTCTCATGTGTGTGCTTTGTTCTGTTCCTCGGCTGCATGTGTCCGCATCGGCAGATGGGCTCTCTTTGCAGACAGTCACGTGGCAGAAAAGATCTGGGTCTGGTCCACAGGGGTAACTTCTAGTCTTCATCCCCATGAAAAGAATTCTCATTGGTCTAGTTTGGGACCGATGCTGTGTTAATTATAGCATTGGTCCCAATTCTTTACTGCCTTTCCAAAGAATTATCTAAAATCATTGCATGGCCTCTTGGAGGACAGATGGCATTGAGGGAACTGTTACAGGGTATCGGAAGAATGTTGTGTACTGGTAAACTTTTTGTAAGAGGATCGCCTGTGGTAATCTGGAAAACAGGGAGTGTTCCTGAGCATTGAGTTAGCCAGTTGTAGAGCAGAACTTGACCATGTGTGCTGGTTGCTATTAGCTTTATTTTGGTCAAGTAGTGAAGAAAGAGATGAGCTCAGGAAAGAAGGTTTGCAAACAGATTCACATAGACACCGAGAGCCTGGAGTGCCTGGGACTTTCAGGGATGGAAAATGAAATTGCTTTTAACCATTTCAAAGTGTGGCACAGCCTTAGGGCTGAGGCCAAATCCAGAGCGGTGTCACTAAGATCAGATATCAGAGCAGGTAAATGTCACAGCCTCTGTTAACGTTTTTGAAAAGACTAAGGTATTACTGACTAAATCCTTTTATCCAGACAGAAGTGTTGTTAGAAATATTTAAAACGTGGTCCCACCTACACCCTAAGTAGCAGATGTGACTGGTGCCCAACCTGGAGTACCTCGGCCAGGGTGGTGCCCTCAATGCCCTGCTGCTGCAGGTGTTGGCTGCTAATGGCTCACACCTGTAACTCATCTCCACATGACTGTCCTTGGCTGACCAGAGCTATCCTGAACTCCCTGCAGCCTATAGCCTATGTCCTATCATCTGGTGGCCTTTCCATAAATAATTCCCAATGATCCCAAATGTAAAATAAGAAGGCAGAGCTTAAAATGGAAACCTAGATCAGCTCTAGAAATTCAATCATCAGTGACTGGAAAAGGGACTCCGTTTTATATATTTATTGAACATATGATAATATCTAAGAAAGACAGTCCCACAGCATTTAAGCAACATTCTTCATGTGATGCAGATAAAAATAATACCTGAATCACAGGCATCATCCTTTCTTCCATTTCCCCCCTGGCACTTTTGTTGAAGTTTGAATGAGAATAGGGAAAGTGCAGAATATTACCTTACACAGAAAACTTATTACAAAGCCAGCTCACAAAGCCTCGGTGACTATAACAAAAGGCAACTGATATGAATAGCAAGCAAGGAGAGGCATTATTATCCAAAATATCTTGACAGGTGAGTGCAGCTGACCTTTTGATGCAGAAATTGTAGGAGGGGACGCAGCCTCTTGAAAGAATGTGCTGCTCTCTTCCACCGCAGGCAGTGGCTCTCTTTAGCTCTAATTGTGTTGCAGGTTCTCTGGCTCTGTCACCACCTGTCTCCTAGGAGCAACCGATGTGAAGAAAGACCACTGCTCCCAGGAGCTGGTGGAGCAGGGGCTGTGCAGGGCCTTCCCAATCTGGTCCCCAGTCCAAGCTGTCTAGCCTCCTATCTCATGACTCTCCCTGTCCCTGGATAATATTTTTACTCCTATCTTGGTTTATTTCCTCATGAGCAATGAATGCACTACTACATCATGTCATTCATTCATTTTCTCTGTGGTCAAATCATTGTTCAGGGTCAAAGATACCTAATTTAGCTCTTTAAGTGGAACCAAGTGATCCGTCTTCTGGGCTCTGTTGGAATGTTGCCTACCACTTACAGCCTTTTTGATGACTTTGCATTACATACAGGATAACATCCAAAATCTCTTCTGTGGCTTGCAGTGTCCTGAATAATCAACTCTGGCTTCTTTTTCATGCATCATCTCATGATATTCGCCCATATCTCACAAGTATCTAGCCACACTGGCTTCTTCCAATTCCTCAAAAGCTCGAAGACTCGGGACCTTTGTCTATCCCATTCTTTCAATCTAGAACAAGTTTCTCCCTGTTGCTCATTTGTCCTATTTTAATTGCTCCTCCTGATAGCTTAGTGACACTTAGATGCAGCCTTGCAGGGTGATGGGAGTGTGTACTGCACAGGCAGAATGCCGGGACTCCTACCGCTTACAACATTTGACCTTGGGAAATTTGCTTAACCTCTCTAGGCATTAGTTTCCTCATCTATATCATGGAAATAATAATGGCAAGTACCTCAGAGGGTTGTTAAAAGGCTTAAACAGATAACCTGAGGAAGGCTGGGGAAATGGCTGTGGTGGCATAGTTTTGTAATTTCTTCAAGTACACCCATAAAACTAAACAGAGCAGTTAGGTAGGAAAACACACACCAACTTCCGCAAATCGGTAGTCGACATCTACCAACAAGCCAGTTGACAAAGTATGGTCATAAACCCTAAATAGAGGCGCATGGGGCCAGACTGTGCTGGGATGGGAACGGCATCCACACTGTGGGGGAGAAAGCAAAGGAAAGCCAAGGGCGTTGACGTGGCCTCGGCCTCCCAAACAAGCCGACAGGAACCCATGGGAGCCCGAGAGAACAACTCCAGAGCAGTTGCTGAAAAAGGGAGCTGTTTTCCGGGCTCCACTGGTCTGTGAGCAAGTGCTGAGCTCTGAATGGGCCTGGTTGGTAAGTCAGGGCCCCAGGAATTCTCAACACGAACCAGACAAAACCCCCTTCCAAGACAAGGCCGCACAGTGAGTAGAAACTGCGGGGACTAGGAGCCAAGGCGAGCAGCCCGGGGTCAATAGAGACACAGAAAACAGAAAGTTCGGATGAAAGAAGAGACCAGAACTAGGAGAGTTTCAGAAAAGGGACACGACACATTGTGACTGTTTCAAAGGAACAGCAGAAGAGGGAGCTCCAGAGCCATGACATCAGGAAGAAAACAACCAAATTCCATGTAAAAACAAAAAGATTGAGACCAAAATCCATAAAAAGATGTTAAAAATACAAAAGTGAATAACATTCCTCTGGGCAACTGAGGTGCGCAGGGAGGGACATGCATCCAAAGCCAACAGGAACATATTCTCGAGTGCTGGAGAGGGCCTCCCTGGGAGGGGATGGCGGAGAGAGTCGTGGGGGGCCCTAGTCCTCTCCCTCCTGGAGAACCTTGCACACCAAGCTGGGGTGCCACACCGGCCAAAGGCTCAGCTCCTCGGAACTAAGCAGTGGTTACCATCCGAGGGATCCCCGAGCAGAAGGCATGATTTTCCACGCATGATGGACCCAGGACTCTGGACTAGAGCATCGAGCACAGGAGCCAAGCAGAGTTGGGCCGAGTGAGAAGTCACACAGAGCAACAAGCAGAAGTGATGAGGGAAGATGCTCACAAAAGGCTTTGGAGCCTTTCCGGTGCCCATTTGATGGTCAGTGTGTAGGCAGCCCTCAGGCACATCAGGCTGGTTTAAAGTGACAGAGTGTGCGGCAACATCCCCGGTGGACTAGTGCCTCCAAAGGGAGAAGCAGAGCAACACCACCAGCATAGCAAAGTGGGGGTGGGGGTAGGGGCGTGGAGGAAGGGGCGTGGAACGTGTAAACTGGGTGAGCCTGAAGTGGAGGCATCTGCCTCCGTAAATCTACTCTGAGCACCGTCTCCTCCCTTCCCATCTCACCTACCCTGTCTCCCACTTTATCAGTTACACAACCTCGTTGTGACTGTCAGTCCTCCAACTATAACTTTCCCTGTTCTCCCTGCTCTCAGTCTTCCTTTCCCTTCTCACTTAGTTTAGGTTCCATGGCTCCATATATTCACTCACTTGCCAACACCGATGTCGGCCCCTCTCTCCACTGTATTCACGTAGCAACCCTGACTCCGTAGGTCAATAACTGCCCAATATCTTTTCCCAGCTCTGACCTTTTCCTAGCAATTCCATCTGCTCTCTTGACATTTCCGCTTGGGCAACTAAGAGACTTTAATTTTAACTCACTGAAACAACGCCGATTCCCCTCACTTGCCGACTTCCATCCGGTCTTCCTCCTGTCTATAAACGGGGCTGCGTTTACTAGTTACTTGGCACAAAAACCAGTTCTGTGCTTTCCCTCAAACACTGTATTCAACCTATGAACACATCCTTGGTGTCGTCTTCCCAAATGTGCACTAAATCCACTTACATCTCTGCACCTCCACTAACTACCCCTAGCACAATCCCACCATCTCTCCCTAGCATAATAGTTTTCCAACTGATCTCCCTGCTTCTAAGGTTGCCTCCGACCTCGTCCATTTCTGCACAGTAGCTGGAGTAATCATTTACAATGTCAATCAGATCTTGGCACATCACTGCTTAAAACCCTCTAGAGTTTCCTGATTGTCTTTAGAGTAAAATCCTGAATTAAACTTTCATGGGCCAAACTCATTGGCCTTTCTGACCTACTCATCCCCCCTTCCCACTATACCCAGCCACACTGGTCCTGTTTAGGTAGCTGGACACTGTCAAGGGCCTTTAGGACAGAGAAAGAATGAATCATGCGGGCTGTGGAGGAGTGGTGCATGGGGCTGGGGAGCCTCTGGCAGGGAGGCCTGCCCTTGTTGGGCGGGCAGGGAGGATTTCCCTGAAAAAGTGACAATTGTGCTGTGATATAAAGACTAAGCTTGGTTAATAACGATGTGAAGAGCTGTGGACGAGAGCTCTGGAGAAAAAGACAAATGTGTGCAAAGGCCCTGGGGCTGATGATGTGGTCGGGTGTTTGAAGAGTGGACCAAGTGTTGCAAGTGGTAGGATATAATTCAAAGACCTGAGCAGAGGCTTGACCCTTCAATGTCTTACAGGCTACAGCAAGGCTGATTTCGCTGGGGTCCAGGCTACTCACAAGGCTGGCTGTTAACTAATATCTCACCCTTAGCAAGTCATTCTTTTAAACTTAGGGCTTGGTCCCAGTACATATGTGAAAGCACAGAGGGGAAAACTTGCACTGACATCTTGGTGTAAACGATATCTCTGCAAGCAGATGGCATTAGGGGAGGAGTGGAAGCTTCCTCTTTTGGGAGCCCTGAGTGCAAGAAACAATACTGGGGGACACTTCTCTGCTCAGGCCCTAGAGGCTCTTATGGTGATGCCTCAGCGGGAGCAGGAGGGGGAAACATCTCCAAGTGTCTCCTCGTGGCCAAACCTCCCTCCTTTCCAGAGGGCAAGGGGCCCACTGACAGGACCTGTGGGTGGGGACGCAGTGGTCCCAGGGCTGCCAGTGTGATAGGAAAGGTCTGCCGAGCTGCCCTGCTGTCTGGGTTTTTCCATTTTCCACACATAACAGGAGACGGGAAACTGGTATCCCTTATTGCTCCTGAGCATTTGCAAATGAGATTGGTATTAGATTTGGGCCAAGAGAGCTGGACGGCTGAGCAATACAGACCCCGTTTGACTCTAGGTTGCAGCTTCCTCTGTCGTCCTGGGCTCTTTCGTTAGCACATACTCACTTTTTCCTTCTTTGGTTACTTCTGACCTTCTCTCGCTCTCTTGTTTTCCCTTCTGTCTCCAACTTGCACTTTGTTCTTATTTGCAAGTGGATTACATGAGCCAGTGCTCACTGTACGTCTTCAATCTCAAATCTTATTTTGGTCCCATGTCTAAGACTTGCTGACTCACACATACTTCCCCATCACCTGCAGAAATAGCAGAAATCTCCTTTCAGGGCAGACCTGATAAAGTATGGACTCTTCTTCCTCTCCTGTTTTCCCCTGTTATAAACCTGTTTTCCAAACCCCAGCTCCTTTATAGGTTTAAAGCCTCTCAGACAATGACAGCATTCCTGTCTGTGCCCTGAAAACCAATGGAGAGAGAAGTAGTACCAGGTGTTCTTGGCCCGGACCCTCCACCCAGCTTAGTGGGAGGGGCTCAAAGGAGTCTGGAGGCCAATAGCTCCCTTTAATGGGCAGGATGTGTTTTCTAGTGATTGATCACTTTCTCCACAAATTATGGCTACACATCTCTGCGGAGGCCAGTAACTTATTGAGAGGCCTTGTAAGTAGTAAATCCCCTCTCTCTTCATTCTCTGGGCAGTAATGACATGGTTCAAGTCACAGAGAAATATGGGGTTGTCCTTTGTAGGGATGGCACTTTCTTAAAAGCAAGATTTCACTTGTTGAAGCCTCAGCAGGAAAACCTTGGGGGAAGATCAGCAGCTTCTGGGCAGCCTTGCTTTCCTCAGATCTCACTTAGCAAGGAGGCCTCGCTGAGAGCAGGGCACCGATTTGAATGGATCAAAATGCATGGCTTTTGTTGTTGTTGTTATTATCTTTTGGCAAAAGAACATCTATTTGTGGGCTGATACACACACACACACACACACACACACACACACACACACACACACACACACACAGAGTCTCAGAGGGAAAGGAATGCCTTCTACCCCACCCCCACTCCCACCCAGAGAAGGAACGAACCATTGAAGAGAAAGGCCAAGGCTTGAAGGCCCCTGTTCCATCTACAGAGCAACATGCAAATTTCCCCTTAAAGATCCATACGACCAATCTCATTCGTTTTCCTTATCAAGTCCTCCTCTCCCCTCTGGGCCAGTCTAGATTTTAGACAAAAGATGTGCAGATGCCCAAAGCCAGGAATTTAAGGTCTCCCATGCATGGGTGACCACATCTCATACTTGGGCACAGTCCCTCTACACCTCTCCAGGCCACAGTCCTTGAAGCCCATCAGTCAGTCAAAGACAAGTACCATATGATTCCACTCATATGTGGAATTTAATGAACAAACTGAACCACCAAGCAAAATAGAGACAGACCCATAGGGAGCAGGCCGACAGCTTGGAGCTGGGGTGGGGGGTAGGGGTGTGTAGAGGAATTGAGCAAAAAAGAAAAAAAAGGAGAGAGAACATGGACATGGAAAACATTGTGGTGATTTCAGGGGAGGGGAGCAGGGTGGATGGAGGTGGAAAGGGCATATAGAGGATAAATGGTGATGGAAAAAAGTTATTATTAGATAAAGATTAGACTTGATGAGTGGTTCAAAATTTAGAGTTGCACCTCAATCACTTGGCTTAAAAAAATTGAAAAGAAAAAGAAGAAAAAAAGGGAAAAAATTATCTAGGCCCCAGCTATAGTTCAATTTAGATCCAGTCTGACATTTGTATTTTCAAAGCAGCTTCCTAGATGAGTTGACTACAAATCAATGAAAGGGTAAGAACAATTCATTTAGTCTGAGATTCTGTGATGCTAAAGGTGAGTATGGGCTGTTTGGAGAAAACATTGTAGATCATTTATTCTCAGCAGAAAGATGGTGCCCTAAAGGGGCAAACATTACTTCTTTCAAGAGGTGGATGGTAAAAAAAAACCTTTACTCTTTTAATGAATAGATAGAAATATAATACATAGACATATAATACATCTCTGATATTAAATTTTCACTGGAGGAGGACCATTAGGAAAAATTGTCAAAAAGGGCTCCTTTGGGGGATGATAATGAAAAAAAATTTGAGAAACACTGTTGTAAAGGAGTAGGTCTGATCTTAACATTAAAGATACAAAATTTCCATCTTCCTTTCTACTTAAGTATCTCATACTGATGCTACTCTTTAGTGGTGAGTAGGAAAAACAGACTTAACTGGTAGTCCAGAGATACAAGAAAAAAAGCTTGAAAGACATTTGAAGTTATATGTGGGCGAAGATTTTAAGAAGACCTTTCATATTTCAGAGTTTTGTCCTTTTTTTTAAAGCTTGATATATATATATATATTTACTCTTTTTGCCAACTAGATTGCTGTCTGTGTGGTCTAGAAAACAGGAAAACAGAAGAAGTGGCAGAAATTTGGGCACCAGTGATGTAGGAAATGCTCATTAATTAGGACTGAATTGACTAGTTTCCAAACAGCTTAGCGACAATATACTTGGCGTTTTCTATTTCCACCAAAGTCTCTCACACTCAGCATTTCGAATGAGACATTATGGGTATCTCTCCTGTAGATTTATTGCTTTTCCTGCAAGAACATCTACCTCCTTAAATGCTGGGCAGAGGGAACTTAGGCTGTGATACAAGTGTGCCTGCCTGGCAAGGATCATGGCAAAGATAAAGAATCGGGTGCCAGTCATGTTGCTCTCTGGAAACCACTCTGTAAGACGATGCTTCATGTCAGGATATAAACTTGGAATTTTCACATTGCACACATTTACTTTTAGAAAGAATGGTTCCATCCCTCTCTTCCCATGCCTAAAATAAATATATACACAAACACACACACACACATATATACTAATATATATTTATATTATTGATTTCAGAGAGGAAGGGAGAGGGCGAGAGAGATAGAAACATCAATGATGAGAGAGAATCATTGATTGGATGCCTCCTGCACACCTCCTATATGGGATCAAGCCTGCAACCTGGGCATGTGCCCTTGACCAGAATCGAACCCGTCTGTAGGCTGATGCTCTATCCACTGAGCCAAACCAGCTAGGGCTGGGAGTCTCTGTCTTTCTTTATTTGTACATTGGGGAGATAAATTGATTTTAAAAATGAATCAAGTCTATAGGAAGAAATATAATAGTAATGTTATGATTAATGATGCTAATGGTAGCTGTTCTTGCTTAATATAAAGTAGGCACTATACTAAGTACTTTCACACATTAACCTTACTTAGCCCTCAAAATTCTGTTAGCTATTATGCTCTCAGATTCATATATAAAGATTATAAACTCAGAGTAATGACTTGCTGAGAATGAACGAATGAATCAGGGGAAGGCCATGAAGTCAACACCACGAGAATCAACATCCTTGAACTTCTCTCTGTACTTCCTACTGTGTGCAATCCAGAAAACTGAAGTTCGATGGTCGCCCAAGCAAATCATAATATTTCCCTTCTGTTAAACTCGTGTGGCTCCACTCACTCTGGCCTTTTCCATCATCACTCTGCTTACGTAGTTTATGTAGATGTTTTTAGACTATATTTCATCCCTAGGAAAGATTTGCATGGCTCAGCTCGTGCTGGGTAGTAAGGAATACAGAGAGGACAAAAGATACGATTCTGTCCTGATGTTTCTAAATGGTAAAACCACAACATGACACGTATGGATCTCACATTGAATTCCAGCTCACATTGAATTTTACTCTCACAGGGAGGAGAGAAGAGGTGATCTAAAAGTCAAGAGCAGGACTCTAAGAGGGCAATGTCAGCAATGTGGGCAGAGATATAATCAGCACTTTTACATCCTAACTCATAGCCAAGGAAGCTATCAGCAGCCAGACACTGAAAACCCTCAAAGAAGTCACCCAACTGAGAAAGCAAGCTAAGGCCGCTTAATGGTCCAGCAGAATAACAGCAAATAAGACTAATGAAGCTTGAGAATACCTTCTTGGCTTTTTGCTGAGGGAGCCATTGGAGATGTTTTACCATTACAATAATTTTGCAGTTGTACTGTGGATGTCTTCACAGTAGTGTTCCGTACCCCTAGAAATATCCTTGCATTTTTCTGGACACCTTTCAATCTCTGGGTTGCACTGTGGTATGTCCAGGGAGGAGAGGGACTCAGATGTCACTCCTAAGAATGACTTAGGCTTAAAAGTTTAATTTCCAATGCTATGTTTCTCCAACATAAATCATGTTGTTCCAATGAGAGCACTAGTTACATATCCTTTCAAACATGTTTTCCCAACTAATGATCCTATGTGGCTTAAAATTACACTGACAAACAGCAATGACAGTGGATTTTAAACGAATGATACAATCCATGGATTATTTCCTCTAAATAGCGCAGAGATGTGAATGAATGAATCCTACATCATTGTGGGAAGCCATTTCCCTCAACGGATTCTACCTGATGGAATCTCAATGCATTTCAGATCAAGTAAAAGCCCTTCAATTGAAATAAGACTGAAACTGGCTCTGGAGCAAAACCTAAACCCTGAGGGGAGACAGCTGTGAATATATTTGGAACCTTCAGCTTTCCAGGAGCTTTTGTGTTGCAAATGTCTCTCTTTGGTGCTGAGCAACTTATTGTGCAAAGGAATCTAATGACTTAGGTGGCTTGCAGCAATTCTTTCCAAGTTGCATCCCCCTTAATGCGGGTTGGCTTTCTTAATGGGTCACCAAACCGCAATCTCTTAGCCATATTCCTCCCAGAGGTTTATTTCTTTCTCATCTACACTATGTCGTAGACTTACAGATGTTCATCAGGAAACCAAGGCACTTTAACAAACCCAATGGCGGCTCCTGGGATGTTGTAATTGGAAGAAAAGAGATGCATCCCAGCCCAGACAAGTTAAAAAAATAATGTAATACTGTTTGCTTTTTGCTTCTGTTTCTATCATGCCAGTACTCTGGTGTGTAAGTGATTATGTGGTGTGTGTGTGTGTGTGTGTGTGTGTGTGTGTGTGTGTGTGTGATGTGTGTGTGTGTGTGTGTGTGTAATGGAGATCTTTTTTCCCAACCTGGGGCAGATCTTAAGGAGGCCATCCTGTTTATCTTTGCTTAACTGTTCATTTTGCTTATCTTGTTTCTGGGTCTTCTTGGAGCAAAATGATAAAAAAAAAATAAACAAAAAAACAAAAAACCCCACACCATTCTGAGTTATTTGAAACTCAAGGAATGCAAATGAATTATACAAAATCAAGAACCTAATCTACACTGTGTTAAATTCTAGGGCAAGTGTTTGAATGCTCTTTTACACTGTGGTGAAGACATTCTACCTGGCATCGTGGTGCTGTCATCAGGATGGTGATAGTCCCTTCAAAGAGACCACAGGCACCTATGGACAGAGGTCATAGGTCACTGTCCCTTACACAGGGGGTGAGTACATAATGGTTTATGTTTTACACATGGCAGCATGGCTTTCATTCCTATAAACTTAGGTCAGCTGAAAGGGGTGTTAGGTGATATGGCTGCTTTTAACCATCTGATGCACAAACAGACCAACCACCCAACCAGACTGTACCCAGTGCTTCATTCCATCGTATATTCCAAGGGAAGGTAAAGCCTTGCTCTTTTATTTTGAGCTTTCTATGCTTCATGTTTCTTGCATTCCCCACTCTGATTTCCTTGCAGCATCGATGCCACCGTGGACAGAGGACAGGCATGATTTTTATAAAGTATTTCTGAACAAGGAGGACTCACGGTTCACTAATCCTGCATAGAGCAGGCAGCTCTCCCCAACTCGCATCCTACTCAGAGGGGAAAGCAACAACCCTCCCTGGTTGCCTCTGAATGAAAAATCAGCTTATTTCAGAATCATCTCTAAACTTCAAATCGAAATGGACGTTTAAGTGAGAGCCACTGCCTCTGTGAGTTATTGCCAGCGATTTAGCACCATTAACGTTCACTGATGGAAGGTTGGAGGTTCTGTGCTGGGGGCATAAGGAGAGCCAGGTTCTTGTCCCAGCTCTTTCACTAACTGTTAGACTTTGCTATTTAACCCATCTGGGTCCTAGTGTACCATCTGAACAATGTCAGGATTAGATTTAACTCTCCCGTACAGGCTCTGAAGCTGTAATGCATAAATTAATACATATGTGCATATCATTAAAGCATTTAGAATCATGGATGTGGATAATGTTAGTAATATTTAGCTATCATTTTTTTTTGGTTCCAGATGTCTAATAGGTATTTAATGCAAGAGTAATATTAATTCTACCGTAAACTACTTCTGGGTTTTCCATATGCCATTTAATGATATTGGGCATCTTTGGAATTATGACTCAACTAATATGTGTGTGTATCAGTCCCTATTTAGTTGACTGGTTATTACTGTCATTAGCATCATGCAGTTTGTAAACAAAGGAGTTGCAAGTTATTCCCTCTTTTGGTTATGATAATATACTGCCCCATTCTTCTTTCTTGCTCAGTGTCTGGTATCATGCAATGACCAGTAACACTAATCCCCTACCCGGTCCCCACATAAGATTGTAACAAGGACACCTTGGTCCTATTGTGACGGAGAGCACAGGGTCTAGTCTAAACCAACATGCTCTTATATAAAGCACTCTGGAGGAGAAACAGCTTCAAAGTGCTCTTCAAACACAAGGCATTAGAATGACTGATGAATGTAGCCCCTATCATTGTTACATCTTGAGGCAAAGAGTTGTGCCACTTATATTGAAAAAGAAGCACAACACGGCATGAAATCACCCCCTGTGCGGAGCTGCAGCCATTGTAAAAAGTGTCTGGAACAGCCCAGGCCGGGGTGGGGGCACTTGGCTGGAAGAAGAGCCAGGAAGCCAGTGCAGGATTGGTGTCCTGTGCTCGTGGAGCTGGGCCTGTCGCACTCCCATGATCTTCCGCATCTTTGGCCACATGCAGTGGAGACAGGGTGTGTGTGCCATTTTGCCTCAAACTGTGTCTTCCTTTTAGATACAGATTCCTTCACTGTGGAATGCTTACACTGTTGTCTAAATTTCCCTGTCTCTTCATCTCGTCTAGATGGTAAACCTTTGAGGTCACTGACCACCACTTTGATTTTTTTTTTCACATGGAGAATTTGCTCAGTTAACAGCTTGAAGTTCTGTCTTGGTCCACTCCTGGGTCTTATCTTCTAGAGATAAGGACCAGGGCTCTCTTGTTTGCTGCTATATCTCCAGTGTCCAGTGTAGGTGGGTGCTCAGGAGATAGCTGGTGAATGGGTGAACAGAAGGAGGCATCATTGAGATCATTCTTCTTGCTACATGGCCACAGACAGCCTACACTTCTTCCCCTGTGCCAGCCTCTTCCCATAGACAGTGATGCTGAGCTGATACAGGGGAAAACCCCCCCAAAACTGTGGATAGGTCCATACAAGTCCATTCCTCTCATTAGACAACAAACTCCCAAGGTCAGGTGAATGTCCCAAATTATTAGAGCTCCCATTCTCATCATATGAACACAGTTAATTTCTGGGCTGAGACAAGCCTTGGAGTCTGTCCATGTGGGCAGAAGTAAAGCACAATTTTAACATAGGAATTGACTAGGAGTCACGCTGATCTCTGCAAAATTGTGATATTGGAAATCTGGTTTTTGGTTACTATTCCCCCAACCGATAGCCTAGGAGTCCCCAGCACCCTAGATATTTCCAGCATGATGCCCGTAAGTGCCAGGTACCAATTTATGATTTCGATGTGCCCTCTATCAAAGCATCAAAGCTCGGCTGGGCCCAACGTTTCATCTTCAGCTGTTGTAGATGACAGATCTGGAGTGTATGTTCCCACTGAGTCATTTGTAGCTGATCAAAGTTTCCTATTTCACTTCTCTGAGGGGTATTTGACTTTAATATTTACGGGTTTCCGATAGAGTTTTCAGAGGAATATTTTAGTATTTTAGTGAGGGGGATAGGAGAGAATCCATATTGCATAGGAATTTATTATCTTTCATTGCAAACTGCCCTGTATACACACACACACACACACACACACACACACGCACACGCACACGCACACGCACACAAACATTCGCATACAAACACAGGAATCCCAGCCATAGAGCTTAACATATCCCATCTAATCTCATAGCAGTCATTTCTGTCTTATTTGTGCCAGGAAGATCCAGTCTTTTAGCCCAACTCCTATAAATAAAATAATTTCTTTCCTGCACAGACTTCAGACTGTAAACATTTTAATGCTGATAATATATAATGAAATAATTGTTTAAGTAGGAATATATTTATCAGTACTAAATAGTTATTATATTTAGACCATGTAAATGGCCTTTTAAAGAGGGAAATAAAAAGATGTTGTTACGAATTTTACTGGATCAAATGAAAATCTTAAATTTTATTGAGAGGAATAAAGGGCCCTTGTTGGAATTGGTTTTATGGGCCTCTATGCCTATTTTGAAATAGAGGCAGGCAATGAATTCGAGATAAATACAAATCTGGCTGGGTCCTCACTAATTTCGAGCCCTTGTGTGGCTTGAAGTTGGGTTTGGGTTAATATGAAGTTGGTACCTATCTTACCTCTTGCCCCCTCTTTCCATATCACCTCCAGCTTCACAGCTGGTTATTGGTGGTTTGCTTATCTCCATCTCCACATCAATTCTAGTCACCACCACCCTGGTCTCCTGTCAGGACTAGTCCAACAGCCTCCTGGTCAGTTTCCTCATCTGTTCTTATCCACCAACTCATTCTCCACTTTGAGGTTCCATCAGAGGAAGAGTTCTTCCAAGGTTCTTCAATGACTGTCTGAGGGCTTTAGGATAAAATTCCATGTAATTACCATGGCAGTGAGTTGGACATTGTTAATATTCACACTATCCTGAGAACAATTGGTCTTCCTTGTCTAATGGCTGGAGCACATGCTGGGCCACCAATCTCCCTCTCAAAATGCCAATGGAAAAGCTTAATACATTTAGAGCAACAGAGCTAAACATGAAAGGCTAATGTGTGTCAAGTCAGTATTGCGCAGCGAATGTTAATTCCATCACATAGTCCTTAAAGGTGCTTAAACACAGGATGGTGCTCACCTGGATAGTCAGGTTAGTGATGAAAGTGAGGGCAGATGCCCTCCCTGGGTTTCCTTCTGAAAACATTTGTTTTGTATTTTATCCATAGATGACCTAGTTATTTCTTGAATATCCCTAGAGTCTGCTAAAGGTGTCACTGGTTCTATAAAAACACATTACTATGAACAATAACAAAATGATCACAAATCAAGCAATTCTACAATGGAGATGGCACATTTCAAGCAAAGAAAACTTTAATAGCCCTTATTGTAATGATCTTTTATGATTTACTATTTCAGTTACTGCTATTTTTGTTAATAATAGTGACTTTTAAAGTGTGGGTATAGCACTTTGTAGTTTAAAAGAGCCTTTGCATACACTATTAAACTATATTAGATTCTCACAATCATATAAATTGTGGGAGTCAGCAAATTTTTTTCCATAAAGGCGAAATAGTAATATGCTGGCCTTGGGGGTCATATGGTCTCTGTATTAGCTATTACTCAGCACTGCCATTGTAGCATGAAAACAGTCATCGACAGTGGGAAAATGGATGGGCATGCCAACAAGACTTTATTTACACAAACAAGGGAACCTAGATTTGGCTTGTGGGCTATAGTTAGATCATGAAGGATTTATCATCCTTCCGTTTGCAGCTGTGGAGGCTCAGGCCAAAGGTTAAATGATTTTCCCAAGGCCATACAGTAAACTGGTGGAAGAACAAGGATGTGGCCCCATGCCAGCTAACTCTGTCTGGTCATCCCTCTACTGAACTGTGATGGCCAACTTACAAGTAAAGGGTAGCCCTGGGGCATCATGCCCTGTGATAGGAAGGGCATGCCACTGCAAGTGTGCAGACCTGGGCTCTGGCCCTAGACCAGCTCCTATTTAGCTGTATGACCTTAATCAGTTCAACCCCCTTAGCTTCAGTCAATTCATCTAAAAAAACAAACCAAGAAGATTGAATGCCCTCTGGCTTTTAAATGCTGTGTTCTTTGGATGAGAGATGGGGCAGGAATATTTTATTCTGAGGTATTTAAATTGATTTGTTATTACAAAATTTGCAGTATTTATATTGAAGTTATTGCTAACCAACTAACATATTTATTGAGCCCATTATGCTGTGAAAAGATGGAAAAAATGTATGACATAGTTTTTTAAATACTGAATATTTAGGAAGAAAAGCAATTTCTAGCACTTACAGAAAACGAGTAAATAATCAGTGTGTGAGAAACATTGCTTGGTAGAGATGGTAGGTTCCTTTGGATTTCTGAGGACAGACGTCGGCGAGAGCAGGAGCTGCCAGAAAGCCACATAGGAAGGCTAGATGGTGTCTGGGTTTAGAGGATGGATAGTGGAATGGTGATGAAGACAAGGGCAGGTGTGAAGACCTATGTATAGAAGCTGCTCATGTGTGTCGCAGTAGGTCTATGGGTTTGATTAGGCTAGATGGTATGCCTTGGAGAAACGTGGGAAGTATTGATTTTGTATAGCTTTGTCATTAGTTGGAATATAGCACCATTAAAAAAAATACAGCACAAAAAATTACAGCTTTGCCATTTTTTTACAGACTGGGCTTTGCTCAAATGAGTGTACATCCAGAAGGTCGTGTGGATTTCATCCCATTTTGAGCCTCATAGTGAGGCACCTCTCATGGAGCAGCTGAACATTCATGATCATTGACTCAGGTCTCTTATCTCAAATTCCCCAGAAGAAAACTGAGCAGTGGAGTGATGAGGGGAGGGCTTCATTTGTCCTATTCCTAAAATCCTAAAATAGGAAAGAGGCTTTTTTTTTCAATCCCTTCTATCTCATTTTTTCAAACAGGGAGGCGATTTCGAAGGGGTACTTTAGCAAAGAAGGCCAATCCTCTGCAGTCGCCAAAGGTATGTGACTTGCAAGATGTAGAGTAGTCTGCTTTATTAACCTATGTGTTTCACCACAAAGGTCTATGATTTGGATGTCCCTAATTTTCCCCACCTGGCTTCTGAGGCGACCCACAGAGAATCGACTGGAAAACATAACTGGAGTGTTATACTGTGGAGGGTGCCATCATCATCCCCCAAAGGGAAAGGGTTTAGGAACCTTGAAGGTAAAAGCCTGGGGCATATCTGCCATGTCCATTTCATCAGCACATTATACAGATAAAGGGATGCAGCATTGCCCTGTGGTCCCCAGGGGGGAAGCTAACATTTCTTGGCCACTTTCTAAAGACTAATCATTGTCGTAGGCTTAATTATTTAAAATATATTTTTATTGATTTCAGAGAGGAAGGGAGAGGGAGAGTGAGATAGAAATATCCACAATGAGAGAGAATCATTGATTGGCTGCCTTCTGCACACCCCATATTGGGGATTGAGCCCGCAACCTGGGCATGTGCCCTGACCGGGAATCAAAGCGTGACCTCCTGGTTCATAGGTCAGTGCTCAACCACTGAGCCACACCATCTGGGGATCCTAGGTTTTATTTTCCACACCTTATTCCTTTCAGTCCTGATAATCGTCTTATATTTCTATCCTCACTGTCTTGCTGTGGAAGGAAGCTGGGTCTTACTGAGGCTAACTTGCTCAAGTGTATGCACAGGTGACAAGCTGCACAGTATGCGTTTGAAAGAGGACAGTTTCATTCCTGGAATTTCAGGATTCATCACTAAGGTAATTCAAAAGTGTGCTGGAAACCTTCAGGTTATGACAAACTTATGCTAATGAATTTATCTCTGAGACAAGCAGAGAGGCAGAGAAACACACCCTCAAGGTCATGGATGGATTCCTGGTTGCTATAGAGATAATGCAAGAGTGAGAGATGTGCTGGAGGAGAGAGATGGGGCAACCTCACAGGGTTAGCACTCTGATGTTCAGAAAACAAAGGCTTGGCTGATTGCATCAGGATGCTCAGTCCTCTCTCCCTCTACTGCACAGTTGTTACTGTGCAGGTATAACTGCGCATCATGGAAAAGCCAGGCCCCAGTTGAAGCCACCCCCAATGCTACCATCTCACCCAGCCTCTGCATCCCCCTGATGTGTTTCTCAAGATTTCACTTAAGTCTCTTCTTCAGAGATGCCCGGTTATCAGTTGGCAGGTCATGTGTCGTTGGGCCCTGAGCTGGAAGACTTCTTCCAGGGCCCACTGAGTCCCTCTAACTGCAAAGGCTCTATGCAACCTGAGATAAATTGGGGATGAGGTGCCATTGGAAGAAACAAGAAAAGTTTAAACCTAGGAGGTGGTCAAAATTAAACGCCCTTTAATATATTATTACTTGTTTCAATCTAGAGTTAAACATTAGGTAATGGGAGCAGTGTATTTATAGATAAGTTGTTGATCTCTATAATCCTCAGTTGCCTCATATATAAAACTAGAGGCCTGATGCATGAAGATTCATGCAAGAATGGGCCTTCCTTCCCCTGGCTGCTGGCACTGCCTTCGCTTTGGCCAGAGCTGCCTTTCCACCTTCCCATGCTGCTCAGAGGCCTGGAGCGGCTGGGTGGTGCAGAATGCCTGCATCCCGCCCCGCCCCCTGCTGCTCAGTGCCTGCGTATGCAAATTAACCCACCATCTTTGTTGGGTTAATTTGCATACTCCTGATTGGCTGGTGGGTGTTGTGAAGGTATGGTCAATTAGCATGTTACTCTTTTATTAAGTAGACTAGAGGCCCGGTGCATGAAATTTGTGCACAGAGTCGTGTCCCTCAGCCCAGCCTGCACCCTCTCCAATCTGGGACCCCGAGAGGGATGTCCCATTTAGGCCCGATCCTGGAGGATCGGGCCTAAACGGGCAGTCGGACATCCCTCTCACAATCCAGGACTGCTGGCTCCCAACTGCTTGCCTGCCTGCCTTCCTGATTGCCTCTAACCGCTTCTGCCTGCCAGCTTGATCATCCACTAACCACTCCTTGCCAGCTTGATTGATGCCTAACTGCTCCCCTGCGAGCCTGATTGCCCATAACTGCCCTCCCCTGCAGGCCTGGTCACCCCTAACTGGCCTCCCCTGTAGGCCTTGTCCCCCTCAACTTCTCTCCCCTGCAGGCCTGGGTCCCCCCCAACTGCCCTTCCCTGCAGGCCCAGTCGCCCCCAACTTCCCTCCTCTGCTGGCCTGGTCACCCCTAACTGCCCTCCCCTGCAGGCTTGATCTCCTCCAACTGCCCTCCCTTGCAGGCCTGGTCCCTCTCAACTGCCCTCCCCTGCTGGCTATCTTGTGGTGGCCATCTGTGTTTATATGGGGGCAGCCATCTTTGACCACATGGGGGCAGCCATCTTGTGTGTTGGAGTGACAGTCAATTTGCACACTACTCTTTCATTAGATAGGATAGAGGCCTGGTGCATGGGTGGGGGCCAGCTGGTTTGCCCTGAAAGGTGTCCCAGATCAGGGTGGGGGTTCCCTTGGGGTGTGGGGCGGCCTGGGCGAGGGGCCTATGGTGATTTGCAGGCTGGCCATGCCCCCTGGCGACCCAAGCAGAGGCCCTGGTATCTGGGATTTATTTATCTTCTATAATTGAAACTTTGTAGCCTTGAGTGGAGGCCTGGGCCAGCCAGGGTGTGCGGAAAGCTTGGCATTCTCCATTGCTAGGGAAACCCAAGCCTCCTGCTAGTTCCGTGGCCACAGCCATCTTGGTTGGGTTAATTTGCATACTCGCTCCTGATTGGCTGGTGGGCATGGCTTGTGGTTGTAGCAGAGTGATGGTTAATTTGCATATTACTCTTTTATTAGATAGGATGAGAATATGAACGATCCACCTCATTTTTTTAGAGGATCAAATGAGAAAATGCTTACCATTTGGCATGTACTTAATTGGTAGCTATTGCTAGGAACCAGGGCAGTGTAGTGGTTACAGTAGCTGTGACTCATAGGAGCTGTGTGACCATAGCCACGTTACTTTGTGGTTCAGTCCTCACATCTGTAAAACGGGACTAATGATATTACCCACCATGTGGTAGTCAAGGGAATTAAACTAGGTAGTCTGTGTAAGGCACCAAGAACATCACAGGGTGCATGGTGAGCACTCAGTTAACCCAATTGTCACCATCATCACATTAAAAATCAATAAGCTTCAGCCCAAAGACTAAAGTCTTCGCAATAAAAAGACCTTTTATTTAAATTTGAAAGTGAAGGATGAGACTATTATTGCTGGATAGGAAAAGTCTCCTTTCCAAAGAAAAGTCACAGCATGCGCTGCTGCTGACTGGCTTCCAGATTCCTGGGAGTGCCTCTTGATTTGGCTCTTCCCCCTTCTCTCTGATCCCCTATGTTGATGATGCCACCTGGAGCAATCACACAAAATTCCTCCAGCGGCGAGAGGGCTCTCTGTTTATGGCATTTAATGTACTGATTATATTCGGCTTTGAAAAAAGATGTATAAGTTTCTAAATTATTAATTTTTTCCAAAGTGATCTCTGATGGCAGAAGTAATATCTGTGTGAAGTATTAACTGAGTTTTAAGAAAGAAGCTGAATAACTTGACAGTGTTAAAATTGCACTGTCAAAGATTCCCTTTTCTCTGAGCCATCTCTATCCTGGCTTCAGTTGCACAGGCTGTCACGAGGATGGTGGATTTATTTTTCCTAAAATTGCAACATGGTAGCCAGTGTTATTAGGAACTATAGCTGTGACGCCTGCTTTTCGGAAGGGTGCAAAATCCTTAGCATTGCTTCTGCATGCGCGACTAGCAGAATGGCTCGCAACGAAAAGATCAGAGGAAAACAGATTTTATGGATCTCAGGGGTGCTGCTTAGATGTTTAAAAATATATAATAACCAGTGATTCATTCATTGGTGAGAAGACAGGAAGCGTCCTCCTTGCAGGGAATAGAAATTTGACCTCTCTTGTGTAATTTTCTGCGTTTGCATTCTCATGCATTAAATATATAGAGCATGCATTATTCACCCTTTAAAGCTATTTCACCATCTGTATGTGGCTTCCCCTTATAACCTCAGAAATTTCACACGTAATTCATTAGAGTTAGATAATGAGTTAGAGTCAGGAGGGTAGAGTCAGTCCTGGCATTTCTCCTTCAATCTGTCACCTGTTTCCTGTAAGGCAGTGTGGTTGATCTGCTCCTCAAAATGTTCATTGATGTTCAGTGTCATGTACTGAACGACTTACTTGTTTCGTGCTAGATCCTGGGGGCTATCCTTAGGAAACATAAGATATTTCTCAGGGTAGCTTAGAAGAGCATTGGAGAATTAAGGCTTGCATTTATGAAAAGTTAGAGGACAAAACAAAATGATGTACTATCAGGTGTGAATGGAATATAATTAGATGCATCAGTGAGTGGACAGAGAGCTGAGCAACAGAGAGCACAGACTTCTGCACCAGCTCAACCACTAACTAGCTGTGTGACCTTGGCAGCTATGGGTGATGATACCAAGGACAGCAACCCCAGTCTGTGTACAGGGAAGGCCTCTGCAAGGAAATAATATTTCAGTTGAAACTTCATGGGTAAATAGGCATTTTGCCTTTACACAGGATGCTGCATGTCTTATTCTCCAATTGTAAGTATATCTGGCCTCACTTTAAAAAAAATCTGTATTCATAATTTTTAGGTAGTACAATTGACTCCTTATTATGAACAACTAGAGGCCCGGTGCACGGATATATGCACCAGTGGGGTCCCTCGGCCTAGCCTGCACCCTTTCGCAATCCAGGACCCCTTGGGAGATGTCAGATAGCTGGTTTCAGCCCGATCCCCACAGGCCCGATCCAGACAGGAGGGAGCCTGATCCTGTGCATTGAGCATCTGTCCCCTGGTGGTCGACCAGTCGTTTGGTCATTCAGTGGTTTGGTCGCTTAGGCTTTTATATATATAGATGGTGAAATCAGTATGCCTCATCCTCCTCTCAACTTGCCTCTTTCCCAATTATCTCCTGGTTATAGTGGATTATAAATTTTCTACCTTTGAAGATTTAAGTATTAAATATGGTTGAGTAACAATATCCATGGGCCTCTTATGTTTTTTTTTAATGTTTTCTATCAGCTTTTGTTTAGAACAATCTTTTTAAGGATGTTTATATAGAAAACAACCTTGGAAAATATAGTATTTCTGCCTCCCCTCCCCCAGCCCCTCACCCTCCCCAGAGCAGAGGGAAGATTTGTTTGCGGCCCAAGATAATAAAGATGATGTCTTTCTTTGGGGGCAAAGGTTGGGTAGGTTTGCTAATAGACTCCTTATAAAAGTTTGGGGTGTCCCCAACTCTGGGCTCCTCAGCTGATATGCAGATGCACTGCAGACTCACTGGGCATGCAGCATTAACCAGGCTGCTCTGCGTGGTCCCTGTTGGACCTGGGGACAAGGGAGCTGATGTAAGCGCGAAGCTCATGCTGCTTTGCCTCTGACCCAGGAATCTTGTGTTTTCTGTAAGCATCAATGAATAACTTATTAGCTTGCAGGCAGTGTAAAATCTCAGACTCTTCACGGTTCTTGACCTATATTCCTTTATTTGGCTCTTGTTTTTAATTTTCTGTTATCAGTTGGCTAGAGCTGAGAGGAGAGGATGAAGGTGTGATTAGAGCAGCTAAAACTTCAACAAGGCTGACCAGATCTTCCACCTTCACAAGGACTGTGGCACAAATGTATTTTCTACTCCTGAAATAGCACGGACCATCTCTCAAAACCACCCGCCCTGTTACTAGAGGTTTAAAAACCACAATTCAAGCAATTTCTAGGAAGGAAGGCCAGTGAGGATGGCAATGTTAATTCAGAGAGGAGAAGAGAATTCACCTGGCCCAACCTCCCCATTTTATAGATGTGAAACTTGGAAAAAGTTATCTTACCTTTCTGGTCTGAGCCACATTGTTTATTTGTTGCTACGTATGAGAAAGACACCAGATCTCTTCATTGCTGGTCTAGTCCCCGACACAATGGTTAAAGACCTTATTCTCACGAGTCAGATACACCTGGGTTTGAAATTTGTCTCTCACTCTTGATGTTAGCTGTGTGATCTTAGTAGTCATATAATTTCCATTGTGAAGATTTATAAACTGAAGTTCAGAGCAGTTGGATTATCTGAACCATTTCATGGCATTGCTGTAATGAATAAATGAGATCATCATGCAAACCTTTGGCCCAGTGCATGGGACACACAGCACGTGGCACTTGATAAGTGGGGACCACCATCAATATTACGATTAGCACTTTATTCTTATTACTACCATGGCACCAGCTGCCCTTCTTTAGTCTAATAGGCATCAATAACCAGCCTTGAACAGTTCTTCCTTGTATTTCCTTCATAAGCACACTCAAGAGCCTGTTTTCTCGGCTTTATTTCTGTTTGAGCCACGTTTGCTCCTTTTACAAAATCTCTCGCATTCTCTCCCCTCCCTCCTGAGCCTCTGTGATGCCGGGGGGTGGGGGTGGGGGTGGGGGGAGAGTGGGGGAAGGGTTACCTCTGCTCATTAGATGCTAAAATACTGCCACCAAAAAGTGACAAATGACAGTTTGCAATCTTTTACCACCCTAGAGCTCAAGCACTAACAGAACAAGGAGCTCTAGGAAAGCAAGGTTTGGGGGATAATGATATGTCTGCTTCTGGCAGGATGCTAAGTGGCAGGATTCAGTGAGTTAACAAGGAAGGAGGCAGCTTGAGTTAATGAAACAAAGTATTTATTAACATAGATCCGTCACCATTGCTTGTCATGTAAGACAGTGGATCTGTTACTGGTGAATGCACCTGTATTAACAGAAACATTTGTTCATAGGAAACGTTACCCAGAGTAGCGATTTTGTTAATAAAGATAGGTTGTCAAACGTTTTCTTCTCATCCTTGGAACCCTTCCAAGCAGTTTCCCGATCTAGCCAAAAAAAGCAAATGTGGGCCACGGCCTTCTTGGGAATTTATTCCCCGAAATGATTTGAAAAATGCAGTATGTCCACCTGTATTTCAGAACCAGGGTGGATGCTGGGAGCTGAGCCCTGGGGATTCCCCTTTGACAACTGAAGGTCTGAGGTCCCATGCTTTTGTGAAGTAGGAAATGGAGATGTAGAAACCCGGGACGGTCAGAGCCACAGCTGTGCACACTGTAGGGGCAAGTTCTCCGCATGCCCACCCTGCATCTCCCCTCCTCTTCATAGCCAAAGCTCTCTGGAGTTTTCTCTCCCCTCTCCCTCTCTTCTCTCCCTACTCCCATTCGGCTACTGCCCCTTCACTCAACTCTGATTGTCCACACTCATGATCTCCACGTTGGGAAACAAATGAACATTTTTCAGTCATCCTCTCACTTGACCCATGAATTTTCCACTAGTGACCAATTTCTGCTCCTCTTTTTTTTTTTTAACTTCTTTTCAGGTTCATCTTCCTATAACCTCAGCCCTTAAGTGCTGGTTACCCTTTAAGGGTCAGCCCGGAGGCCCATTATTTTCTCACACTTTTCATACATGTGCTCTGAAGATCTCACAACACCAGTGGCTTATATTGCCATCTGTGTGCTGGGGACTCACACACCTGCCATCTGAGTTGTGGAATTTCTCACTGTGCCATCCACTGATACCTCCACAGGATGTCTCAGTGGCACTGCAAACTCAAAATGCCCAGATTCAAATGCCAATCTTCTTCCCTAGCCATGGGCTCCCTCCAACTCCCCTACCCAATTCCTATTTCATGAGTCAGGGACTTAGACATTCTTTTCAACCGCTGTCTCTTCTTGTACTTCAAGTCCTATTTATCAGAATGTCTCATCTATTCTAGTTCTCAACTATAGCTCAAATATCTCCATCTCAGTCCATCACCAGACCCTGGCACATACTGGGCATATAGAAGCACTCAACGAATATTTGGCGAGTGAATGAATGCCCACCAATGGCACTCTAGTCCAGGCTACTGTAGTGTCTGGCCAGGATAGCTGCCAGAGGTCCCTAATACGGGTTTTACTAATCTATGTTCCCCCCAATCTAAACGGTGTTTCATATTATGACCAAAGGGATCTAGCCAAAAAAAGCAAATGTGATCACATCATCTCTTTTCCAAGCTTAACACACTTCACTGGTTTCTTATTGCTCCTGGGATAAAATAGACGTTTATAACATGACTTGTAAGGGCCTATTTCTTTTCCCACTGGCTGTCTCTCTGGCCTCATTTCACACCCCACTCCACCTTCCCTCTTTGCTTCAAGCACACTGACCCCATTTCATGTCCCTCACACTGGCCATGCTCCATCCTGGCACGGGAACTTCTACCTGATCCACTTTTTTTTCTCTCTTTCCCAATATTTCTTAGTTAACTGGTACTCATCCTCCAGATCCTAGCTCACATGTCACATCCTCAGGGCAACCCTCCTCAACCTCCCATCACACCACAGTAATAATTTCATTTTAAAAAATATGTGTAATTGATGAATATCTGTCTCCTTCAAGAGCATAAGCTCCATGATGACAGGAACAGCATGTGGCTATATTCTTGGAACCCTGCACAGTTGGTGTTCAGTACTATTTGTTCGATACAGTGAATAACTGGAAACTAGGAAGCCTGGACGGGTCCTGGCTCTGCCTTGGCTGGCTGCATGGCCTTGGAGATAAAGGACTTGCATGGATCAAAGAAATTCTGTCCTTCGTTGTTGAAATTTACTTGTACAAAGCAAAATCCTGTCCACTGGGGGATCCGATCCATTCATTGATCAATCCCTTAAGCAGAGGTCACAGTTTTTAGAAGCTTGGGTCCAGGCAACTGACAGCACTCAATTGCTTCAATCTAGTTTCTGAAATTCCCTCCATCAGCAGTGGTCAATGCCCCAGGGTGCAGACTTTCCCTGACTGAGCTCTGTGCTGGGAACCTGCTCAGAGAGGGACAGTGGCTTGTGCTCTGGGGCCGCAGAGACGCAGAGAGTGCCACTGCTCTCACCCTGGGATGCCCAGAGCTTGTTCCGGCTGCTCTATGGATGGAAACACCATAGGAGCCTGTTGCTTCCTTCTTTTGACCCCCTTTGTAACACTTGCAGAACCAGTGGGTCCATAAGTTAACATCACTGAGGGCTGCTAGAAACAATGCATTTTCACATGCTTTTTCATATTTTACCTTCATGACAACTTTGACTTACAGGCATTGTTCTTATTCTCATTTTTTAATTTTAGAAACAAATTTAGAGATGGCAAGTAGCCCTTATCCTCTAGTAAGGCTGGTTTCAAACCAGGCTTTTCTCACTCCAAAACTAGTGATTTTTCTACTACGTGATTTAAATGACTTATGCTACGTTTCCATGTTGTTATGGACTGAATTGTGTCCTTCCAAAATTCATATGTTGAAGCCCTAACCTTTAATGTGACTATATTTGGAGAAAGGGCTTTTAAGGAGATAATTAAGGTGGAATGAGGTCATAAGGTTGGGATCTTAATGCAATATTGCTGGCACTCTTATAAGATGAAAAGATAGAGATCTTTCTCTCTCTACTCAAGTTCAGAGGAAAGGCCAGTAAGAAGGTAGCCATCTGCAAGCTAGGAAGAGAGCCTTCATCATTTACCAACCCTGATGGCACCTTGATTTTGGACTTCCAGCTTCTGGAGGTGTGAGAAAATAATGTCTGTTAAGTCACTAGAGAGGGTTAAGGGGGGAAAATAGGGACATATATAATACTTTCAATAATAAAGATTAAAAAATACTCAATGCAATATATACAGATCATGTATCATAGAAATGTTCCCTTGAAACCTATAATGTTATTAATCAACATCACCACAATAAAATTAATTAAAGGAAAAATAAAAATACCCTTTATTTTTTAAGAATAGTTTTAGACTTAGAACCGTGGTCGGCAAACTGTGGCTCGCGAGCCACATGCGGCTCTTTGGCCCCTTGAGTGTGGCTCTTCCACAAAATACCACAGCCTGGGTGAGTCTATTTTGAAGAAGTGGTGTTAGAAGAAGTTTAAGTTTAAAAAATTTGGCTCTCAAAAGAAATTTCAGTCGTTGTACTGTTGATATTTGGCTCTGTTGACTAATGAGTTTGCCGACCACTGACTTAGAAAAACATTCAAAGATAGTGCAGATACTTTTCAAATACCCCATATCCAATTTCCCATATTAATAACATCTTACATTAGTATGGTACATTTGTCGCAACTAACTAACCAATATCGATAACTATTATTAACTAGATGCCATACCTTATTCAGATTTCCTTCCTTTTTACCTTTTATCCTTTTTTTCCTGTTTCATGATCCCTGAGGATGTTACATTGCATTTGCTTGTCATGTCTCCATCGGCTGGACAGTTTTTCTCAGACTTTGATGACCTTGACACCTTTGAGGAGTCAAGGAATTTTGTAGGGTGACCCACAGTTGGAATTTATCTGATGTTTCTCCCATGATTTGCCAGGTTTCTCTACTGGAAAGTTACCCTTTTCCCTCTTTCCACCCTGTACTTTTGGGAGGGAATCACTGTGCAGCCCACCCTTAAGCCGTGAGAAACCTGTTGAGTCTGTGAGGGTGGAGTGGTTTGTGTCTGTAAGATGAATTCCACTTCACTGCAGGACCGCTCTCTACGTGAGAAGCCTGGAGTGAGTCCTCTGGAAACCAAAGACTCCCCTTATTCAGGGAAGAGCCGAGGCTCTCAGAAAAGTGTTGCCTAAGTATCAAGAGTTTAGATTTTCTTTTTGGAGTGGGAGGGAGCTCATACGTCTCCTTCATAATAGTTCAACAGTGGGCTCAATCTGATGCATGTGGTTCTTTATTTTAAATGGTGAGTGTCAGTTTTGTTTTCGGGTCAACACATCCCCCCCACCTTTAAAATGCTGTCTTTATGTTGGCTTTTTGATTCGCACGCTAACTAGTGGATGTGGTCAACTTTCTATTTTGGATTCTGTCCAAGGGGAAAGGAAGGATAAATGAAGCCAGTTAGACACCTACTGTGTTGCTTCCTGACACATGCTCTCCTCCTGTCATCGGAAATTCATCACAGGCCAGGACATAGGTCAGAGATGCTGGGCCGGGGTCGGGGGTGTTATAAACAAACCGTGCAAATGGGGACTTTTCTTAATGACAGGAGGTTTGTCTTTTATCAGATTTGTTTGTGGTGGAAGAAGGATAACTGAGAAAAGAGTTCCGCAAAATGATCATTTTTGAGTGATTGTGCAAATGCATAAAATCTAAATACACCGGCAGCTCATACTTCAAAATAGAAAAGTATTTTAGTTTCCGTTTAAAAAAAAAAATGAAACATTGCTGCCATACAAGCAGGATTTCTATGAAAATGAGCCACCTTTTCTGTCGTCACTGGGAGGGAAATGAGGACGCATTATAAACATCTCAAGTGGTCTTAGTAATGGCTCCAGGCCTGCTCAATTTCATTCCCACACTCAACTCATCAACCCGAGTCTTCCCTTACCTTTATTTAAAAAATATTTGTAGGCATTTGTTAGTGTAGGCTAAACAAAGTAGAAAATACTGCCTATTCTGCCTAAAGTCATAAAGGAGTTAATAGTTATTTGCTATAAAAATGCAGTAAATTCCTTGCCCCACAAAGAGAGGGCCTACAAGAGAAAGTGAAGCCTTATTGAATTTTTGAAAGTTATTAAGAGAGTAGATATTAACAGTTCTCACCACATAAAAAGAAAATGAAATGATGTGAGGTGACGGATGTGTTAACTGAACTTATTGTGATATTCATTTTGCAATATATACATATATCAAACCATTGCATTATACACCTTAAACTTACACAGTGTTATAAGTCAATTATCTATATACACTGAGTGGCCAGATTATTATGATCTCTGAATGCATAATTGGCACTCAGTGTATATCCTATAATAAAAGGCTAATATGCAAATTGTCCCCTCGACCAGGAGTTCAACCTTGACCAGCAGGCAGGCCAGCCAACCGCCCATGTCCCCTCCCCCTGGCCAGGCTGGCCGGACCCCACCCATGCACAAATTCATGCACCAGGCCTCAAATATATATGGATTATGTATATTATATTCATTAAGTGGCCAGATTATTGTGTGTTCAGAGATCATAATAAACTGGCCACTCAATGAATATAAAAGCCTAAGTGACCAAATGACCGAACGACTGATCGACCTGTCGCTGTGACATGCACTGACCACCAGGGGGCAGACGCTCAATGCAGGAGCTGCCCCCTGGTGGTCAGTGTACTCCCAGAGTGGGAATGCTGCTCAGCTGACTGATCTGTCCTGGCAGCTCACTAGCCAGGAGGCAGCCACTCATTCCCTCAGTAGTCCTGCAGTCCAATTTCCAGAGAACGGGCCAGGCACCAATGGACTGGCGCCTCCGGCATGATCCTGACAGCACCACCGGCCTCCTGGAAGTCAGCCTCGGGCATTGCAGCTGCTTCCCCTCCCTAGACACTCTTCAAGGAAGAAATAATATAAAAGCGGCCTCCAGGTAGCTCCCTACAACTGGTGCGAACGTCAGCGAGATGGATCCGGATCCCAGGCCAGCCAGGGCATCCTACCACCTGCCCGGAGAGACAATCACGTCCTGGGCCCCCCTACTCCTCTCAGGATGGGCATCAGATTCAGGGCTCATGGCTGGCGAGGGCCGCTATGGTGGCACGAGCCTCTCCCGATCAGGACTGACTGGGCGCGAGCCTGAAGCAGGCACAGTGGGCCAGAATGAGTGGGAGCAGCAGGCAGGAGCAGCAAGCGGTGTTGGACTGCTGGTTTTTGGCCCAATCCCCACAGACCACGCCGAGGGACCCCACCTGTGCACGTATTTGTGCACCGTGCCTCTAGTATCTCAATAAGGCTGGAATTATTAAAGATTAGAAAATGGAGGCACTAGGAGGTTAACTGAACTACCTCCTAATAATTCATAGTATCTATCTCCTATCACCTAGTAGGAGGCATCCTTTTAACAATAAAACTTTCTACTTATCTATATATATAAGACCTTAATATTCAAATAGACCGAACAGTGGAACAACTGAACAACTGGTTGCTATGACATGTGCTGACCAGCAGGGGATGCGCACAGAACATGGAGAGCATTGGCCACAGCAGGATGGTGGGAGCAGGTGTCATCGGTGCGAGCCTTTGGTGATTACTGAAAATTCTTTGCTCCTATGTGCCGCAGTCCCGCTGGGCTCTCGCACCTGCTGCCGGAGCCTGGCGCCGGCCCTGATCGCTCAGCGCTGGCAGCAGGTGCGAGCGTCATCTACCGACCTTGATAGCCTCTGAGGGCTTTTCCACTTTCCCCTGCTCCTAAGGGGCTACCGGGGCAGCAGCCACTACTTGCACCTACTGACGGCACCAGCCGCGCTCACACCCGCTTTTGGCACTGGCCCCAATCACTCTGCGCTGTCAGCGGGTGCAAATGGGGCCGGTGCTGTCAGTGCATGGGACCGGCAGGGGTGGAAGCGGGGCTGCCAGCAGACGGGACCAGGGGCTGCAGTGGGAGGGGCTGGGTGGGGGTGCAGAGGATGGGCCGAGACCTGCCCCTGTGCCGACCATGCAGCCCACAGTTCCTTTCAAGGTGCACGAATTAGTGCACTGGGCCCCTAGTATATGCAGAAGTCTCAAGCCAGGGTTCTCTAGAGCTTTTACTGATCTGCAAAGGCTTTTTCTTTTTTTAAATATGGATCAGAATTTTTTAATATATATTTTTATCAATTTCAGAGAGTAAGGAAGAAGGAGAGATAGAAACATTAGTGATGAGAATCATTGATTGGCTGCCTCCTGCATGCCCCCTACTGGGGATCGAGCCCGCAACCCAACATGTGCCCTTGACCGGAATCAAACCTGGGACCATTCAGTCTGCAGGTCGACACTCTATCTACTGAGCCAAACTGGCTAGGGATGGATCAGAATTTTTAAAGTCAAAAGATTTTATATAAAACTATGTATTTAATACTTCTCTTGAAATATCGGAACTCTTGGTCTTCTTGGCCTGCATTGCTACATAGCAACGATGGGATTGACCTCCTGGTGCCTTTAGGTGGGGCTCACACTCTCCACATCGCCTGCTTGACCTCTATAGCTGCTAAACTGAACTAAAACTGAATGCAGCAGTTGTGATAATAACCGAAATCCTGTGCCAAGGGAAGGAAGACGTGAAAAGTAAGGAGGGCCAAAGCCAGAGATCTACCTGTCTCCACTTATCTTTCTAACTCGTCCTTAGGAAACCACTTCCTGGCTCTGTAAACCTAAGCCGTTCCTCTGCAGTAATCCACGCTTGTAGCAGGATTCACCTGCAAAGCTTAGCTTCCTAAAACACTGCTGTTGAAGTAGCACCTGGCAGTCTCATTCATCTTAAGTAAGACTAAGGCATAGGCTCACACCCTCTTTCTTGACTGCATTGAATTATTGAATTGTTCTTACGTTCAATCCCAGATCACTTGGAAAATCCATACAAGACCAATGTATGTTCTTTTTTTCTCTCCAAAATGGAACATTAGAAAAATCAAGTTTTCCCTTTCTCTTTCTATCGCTTAACCAGGTCCAATGGTTCATTTGTATTGCTTTACACCAAACTGGAACCCAGGAAGTTCATGTATGTGCTGGGCCGACTGATCCCTTTCTTGCTCTTTTTTTTTTTAGCTACCCAACTTTCATTTTCCTTTCTTTTAGTAAAGAGTAATTCCATTTCCCTTTGGAGATCCCCAGCTGCTCTACTTACAGATAGATGTTTCTTTTTTTTTTAAATTTTAATTTTTAATGATTTGGTATCTGTATACATTGCAAAATTATTGCCACACAAGTTTAATTAACATTCATCACAATACAGTTACAAATTATTTTTCTTGTGATGAAAACTTTTAATATTTTCTCACTTGGCAACTTTCAAATATATAATATGATTTGGCAACTAGAGTGACCATGCTGTACATTACATCCCCCAAACTTATTCACCTTATAACTGGAAGTTGGTATCTTTTGACCACCTTCTCCCATTTTCCCTACCCCAACCTTGCATCTCTGGCAACCACCAATCTATTCTCTGTATCTGTGAATTCAGTGTTTGTTTTTTTTTTAAGAGTTCACAAGTAAGTGAGATTATACTGTATTTGTCTTTCTGTGTGACTTATTTCACTTCGTACATTGCCCTCAAGATCCATGTTGTCTCAAATGACAGGATTTCATCTCTATAACAACTTCCTTATCCGTTTACCCATCGATGGACACTTAAGTTGTTCCCATATCTCAGCTACTGACAATGATGCTGCAATGAATATGGGAGTGCAGATATCTTTTTAAGGTAATGATTTTGTTTCCTTTAAAAAAAATACCTCAGAGTGGAATTGTTGGATTGTATGGTAGTTCTATTTATAATATTTTGAGGAATTTCTATACTGTTTCCAGAGTAGCTACACCAGTTTACATTCCCACCAACAGTGCACAATGGTTTCTTTTTCTCCACATTACCACTACTTGTTATTTATTGTCTTTTTTATAATAGCCACTCTAATAAGCACAAGATGATATCTCATTGTGGTTTTGATTTGCATTTCCCTGGTGATTTGTGATGTTGAGCACCTTTTCATGTACCTGTTGGTCATCTGCATGTCTTCTTTGGAATAATGTCTATTTAGAACCTCTGCCCATTTTTTACATTAGATTGTTTTTTTTTCTATTAAGTTGTATGAGTTTTTACATATCTTAGATGTGAATCCCATATCAGATATATGATTTGCAAATGTTTTCTCCCATTTGGTAGGTTGTCTTTTCATTTTGTTGATGGTCCCCTTTGCTGTGCAGAAGCTTTTTAGTTTGATGGAGTCCCACGTGCTTATTTTTGCTTCAGTTTCCTTTCCTTTTGGTGTCAAATCAGAGAGTGAGCTTTGCATGAGGCTGAGCCCATCTTCTGCTCCAGAGGTGGGCATGGACCCTGGGCTTGAGCCAGTGAGCACACACCATTCCCTTGGCCACACACCTACAGGCAGGAATAGTCACAGAACCAACATGAAGCAATGAGAACTAATCTTAGTACTTGCCTGGGGTGGCCAGGAAAGAGGCGTGTTATTTCTTTTCTCCGGGAATAAACAGAGGCTGCCTGGAAGTCCTGCAGCCATTGTGTCAAGATGAGAAAGGGGGCAACCCAGAGAAGAGAAAAGCCAGGATGTCATTTGACTCCTGAGTCAAGCCACCTGGGGAGATGAATGTTGCCCTTAGACTTTTTATTATCATGAGAGAATGAAGTCTTGTCATCTTTAAGCCGTTTATGATTTGGTTGCAGGCTGAATTCTTGTAAGTCAAAAGCATTTGCTTCTTCTTGACGTTAATGACCACTTTAGAAATACTGCCTCTTTGTTTTATGTTGATTCTCAGTGGATCAATATAGTTACATTTTAGTTCTCCGCTCTTTTAAGCTCCCTCAGATTCTTCTCTACCTAACATCTATAATAATCTATCATAAAAAAAGCATAATATGCTAATTAGACCGGACGTCCTTCTGGACGACCTTCCGGACAAAGCTGGGGCTGTGAGGGCAGAGCCCCTTGCACAAATTTCGTGCATTGGTCCTCTAGTACTATTAATAAACATGCAGATGAATGAAGAAAGCTGCCCATTTAGAGAACCTCACGGTTAGATCCCTTTGTTAGTCAGGGCATCCCCCTGTAAATTATTAACTACCTTCCACTGTGACAGCTTTGGAGACTCTGTTTTCCATCTGCTTGAGCAGGAACCACTCCTAACACTTGCCCATGTCTGAGCTCTGTTGGGCGATGGTCTCCTTCTTCAGTCCATTCCCCCTGTTTTCATCTCCTTAGGATGGCTAATGGCTTCTCGCCCATTGAGGTCCCCTTTTCCTTGTATTTAAGAACTGTGTTTTTGAAAATATAATTTTGGGAATGCTAAGGGCCTTGGAATAGAAGAGAGAGGCTGTAGTTTATGTTCACTTTTTGGGATTGAATCAAACATCTCAAATGCCTTCATCAAATGGTTCCATCTTTTTTAGTTCAAATTTCGAAGATGGCGATTTTACTCAGTTCGTGTTTGCCTCTGTAATGACTTAATTGCTTTCTTATAAAAAGCCTACTGTATGGTTGTTTTTTTCCCCTTCCAGCAATTTTCCTCACTGCTAGAAATAGGTTGTCATCTTTTTTATTATGATCCAGTGTCCTGATTCATGAGCTCCTTTGGAATGGGGTTCCTAGGGAATATGCTTTAAAATAAACCAGAGATAAATGAACAGAGAGAAGTGAGATACATCATAAATTATAAACACAAATGAGTTCCATAAAATATTTACTTGTAGTGAAGGAAGACTTGGTGCTATCCGAGCATGAAGAAATGGGGTTAGCTCCCCACTGCATCCTGACTTCCTGTAGCATGCCACAGTTTTGCATTTTTATTGAAAGGTCCTATCATTGGGAACGAATAGGGACCTAAACGTTTTTGTTCTCTACTTGTCCCTGTTATGCTCCTTGGCACTAATAGCCTCTGGGAGCTATGTCTACAGCATTCCCAGTTTTGACCACTTGCCTACAACCCTGCAGGTGCAGGTTTAGGAATAACCACAGCAATCCTCTAGAATACTTTTGGAGCTTGGATGAGGCAGTGCATGAGAAGCGAGTCACCAGGATTGAGTCATGACAGCTGGGAGGCTGGTGTGAAGGAGCCCGTCATGCAGCTACCTGACCATCCGGCACTCACATTTCAGTTAGGGCCAGTTCCCTACCTCTGGAGCTGCACAGTGCAGGGGTTGAGAGCACTGACTCAGACGGCCTGACCTGGGTTGCCCGCTCCACCCTCCCCAGGTCTGTAATCATGGGCATGGTACTCAACTGCTCTACGTCTGTTTCCTCTTCTGTAAAAGGGAGATAATAACAGTGCTTAGTTCACAGGACTATTGTGAAAATTACTAAGAAAAATACACATAAAGCGCTTAGAATAGTGCCTGGCTCACTGTTTATACTAAAATACTAAGATTAATTTCAAGATTGTGGGTTTGCAAAATTCTCTAATTATAATCGCTCAAGAATATCCCACATAGTTCAATGCCAGCATAGTAACAACAGGACTCTCCCTGACACCAGGCTCCGTGAGGTTTGATCTCGGTTTTGGGTTATAAACACTGACTTGCCCCTTGGCCACTTTTGAAGGATACAGGGATAGGAACCATCTGACATGTGTCCTGATATGTTTCCTTCCGTTGCCCATGGCAGTCCTCATGAATCAGCCCCAGTACTCTCTTCAACTGAGCCCACACCAGACGGCAGAATTCTTTTCAACACAGAGCCTGGGCAGCACTGTTAACTGGAGTCAGCTCACGAGAGGTAACCTGTTTGTCATCCTTATTGTAGAAACCCAATGTCATGCTGTTTCTGCCCTTCAGGAAGGAAACTGAAGGGAGGAGGGGCTAAGGCAGTCAGGAAGAGGACAAAGGGTGACATGTTCCCGCAGCATCTGCTATGCCATTCCCTGCCATTCTTCATTATCCCAGCATGATGATTTGCAAGAATATAAAACAAGCTAATTTTGAAAATTTGTCAATGCAACATCTCAAATAATATAATATCCAGATTTATACAAGAGCTGCTATACAAGTGACAGTAGAATTTTTCTGTGCAACTGGGCCAGGGGACGGAGGGGTTGGGTGGCCGTGGTGAGGAGTAGATATTATACAGAATGTCAGTTGACAGTTTGCTTTATGTGTGGAGAAATATTCTTGCATTCATTATTTCAGTTATGGGAAGGCTGATAAACTCTCAATGCAGAAATGATAGAAAAGTTTATTAATGGATGCATTATTTACTTTTGTAGCATTGTGGTCCGGGCCAACATATTTGTGCATGGCCTTTGATTAGAAAAAAATTTTGAGCCAAAATAAAATTAGAATGCATTAAGGGATGAAGAGGAAGTATGGGATGAGCGATGCAAGAGTCTCCATTGGCCTAATGTTTAGTGCAACACAGTGGATGGTGTTATTTCCCTAACTGGTTTCATTTAGCTTTTCCTGTGCCCAGCACTGACACCTTGACCCCATCTCACTTGACCTGATGTATAAGTGGGCACCTCTGTGGGAAGCACTGATAGTCCTTTGAATAGTGGAAAAGCTAGGTGGGTCTCCTGCAGTTTGGGGCCCTGCTTGTAGCTCTTGTTTCATTTCCCTTTAGTGGGTCTCCTCACTGGCACTGGCTCACCGATGTAGAGGAGTGGACTGGTCACTGTGACCCTGACCCTCTGGCTATAGTGGACTGGCTGCTCCTTGGTTCAAGCTGCGTTAATCACTTTTTGTCTCCTAGCAATTTAGTATTGGAAGTTAGAGATTTGTACAGAGCATCTTTGCCTGTGTGGATACTTGTAAAATAACATATCAGAGTTAGGGAGTCACTATCTTGGACTCAGTAGCATTTAAGAGATATTGACAGAGAGAGAGAGAGAGAGAGAGAGAGAGAGAGAGAGAGAGAGAGAGAGAGAGAGGAGGACAGAGGCAGAAGCAGAGGGAAATAGAGATAAGAAACAAAGAAATATGTTTCTTCATATTTTTGTTTGCCAGACCTAGTGCCTTTCTGAGGATAGGCTGCATTCTGGGTCAGTGAGACAGGTTAGGTGAAGCTGGCTACAGGGAACCATAGCCTACGAAGGCCACTATTTGCTAATTCTCACCTTTTTATGACAATTGAGTTGGTGGATCTTAAAATACCAGCCTTCACATCATAATCACATTCCCAAGTGAAAGCTATTCCTCACACCCTGATTAACAAGTCAGTGCCTGGACGGCCACATGCAGAAGAATGAGGCTGAGCCACTATTTCACACCATACACTAGAATCAAATAAAAGTGGGTTAGAGCTTTGAATATAAGACTTAAAACCATAAAACTCCTAGAAGAAAATATAGGTGCCAAGCTCTTTGACGTTGGTGTTGGCTTTTTTTTTGTGTGTGTGTGTGTGCCTTTTTTGGGGTGTTTTGTTTGTTTGTTTGTTTTGAGTAACACCTTCTCCCAGCTTCCGCACATTCCTGTCTCTGCAAGCTGGCATTCTGTGGTACTTCGTCCCCCTTCTTTCCCTTTCAACTCTGTAGATCTGTATTTCACCCCGATTTCACCAGACACCTGCCCAGTCCTGCACATGCTCTAAGTCTTCCTGCCACCTGCATGTCCCTGCCTGTCACGCCTCTCCCTGTATTCATTCATTCCTGCTCTTGAGATCTCTCATTGGCCCCCTCTTCCTTATGCATTATGGGCAGGAGAAGGACATTACCCATTCTGGGTTTGTGTCTTTCTCTAAATGACATACCTCCAAACCCTATAATCTGTGAAGAGAAGAAATCTTTGGGATTTCACTGGAAGGAATCTCATCCCAAGGGAGAATCTTTCTGAGCAGACCATCATCATCACCCTTTCTAAAGTGTGGCCTGGCCAGAAGGCTGCCCTGCTTCAGCCTATTGCCTCTTCTGTGCATGGTCCAGACTGCAGCAGATGTTCAGGACAGCTGACCATCACTGATTCTTGTTAAGAATCATCTACATTTTTTCACCTCCAATGTGCTTACTCTCCTCCAGACTCTTGAACTGGCTCAGATGGTTCCAGTGCCTATAGCTTTTATCAGGGATCCATTCTGGCCAAACTTAAGCTTTGGTAGCTCCAAGTCTTCTCCATTTTTCCATGTATTCCTGAGGGCAGAGCTGCCATCGACAGGGACCCCACCATTGTTCACCCAATCTTTCCCATCTGGGTGATTTCTGAAAACCTCCTTATCAAAGCCTATGGGGGTATTCTCAGCTCATATAATAAAATAATAAAAAAATAACATAATATAATAAAAAGTCTTAGCTACAATAAAGATTTTTTATAAGGAATCTTATTTATGTTTTTATGGTTTCTGAAGCTCTTTAATTATAGCCTACACAGAACTCAAGATCTGTCATGAATGATAAAGGACCATTTTCATTACCTTAAATTTACTTCCCTTCCCACCCAATATACTAACCTTTATTACTGGAAGTTATGGCTGTTAGAAGCCAGAGCTAAAGAACAAAGTTTACTTCTATTTAAGAGGTGAAGGCAGGCAAGTTGATGCTCTGTGTATGAGAGAAGGATGAGGAATAGAGAGTGTGTCATTTGGTGGTTCCATAAAAAATACATCATGTTCCTTTTAGAAGATAATTTTCTAGGAGTATTTGCCTAGTTTAGTTAGATGTTTCTTTCTGAGGCAGAAAATGAGGGGAAAGAAAAGAGAGGAAAATGGATTGGCTGACAGATGATGAAGTGATGGAGAAATCGAAGAGATGAGCGGGTTATAGACCAGGAAGACAGCTGGTCTCTCTAAAGCAGTAGGATGTGAAATGTCTTCTAAAAAAGAAAAAGAAAACAGATGGTTTGAGTTAAATAAATGATGTTCAGTTACTGCAAAGTATAATTCTCCAATGTCTCCATTGAGAAAGATAAAACAGTGCTCATTTTGGATGCTTAATAATAAACGTTTTTACCTTTTGTAAAGATCTCAAAGTCCCTCCCTCAGCTTAGTTAGACTTTGAACCTTCTCTTTCATGAGGTTAAAAGCATAACTTTTATTGATTGGATAGGAAAGTCAAAGGAGTTGCCCCTCATAAAATAATGCAGGACAAGGGACTAATTCAGTAATTTCTCCGGTCCCTCTGGTGGAGGGCCCCTGCCTATGACTTGTGATTTTACATTTTGTTCCATATACTGTATATTCTTCCATTTTGTGTTAATCAGGATTGTGTTGTTTATAAGTATCAAAAACCTAAGTCTGACTTACCTAATCAAAGCAAGAAAGCAACAAAACAAAACGGGGAAGGCCAACGACTGCCTTCAGGTTAGGCTGGATCCAGGCATTCTAACAACACCATCAGGTCAATCTATCTCTGAGCATTGGCTATGGGGGACTTGCTTGGATTATTCTCTGCCGAGCTCTCTCTCCTGCTAGTGGCAAGCTGATCTCCAGAGCTGTAGCCATAAATGGTCCTTAACATTCACAATCCTCTAGAACAGTGGTTCTCAACCTTTCTAATGCCACAACCCTTTAATACAGTTCCTCATGTTGTGGTGACCCCCAACCATAAAATTATTTTCGTTGCTACTTCATAACTGTAATTTTGCTACTGTTAATGAATTGTAATGTAAATATCTGTGTTTTCCGATGGTCTTAGGCTCTATAGCAGCGGTTCTCAACCTGTGGGTCGCGACTCACAAGTTGAGAACCGCCAGCAGGGTTGCCTAAGACCATCAGAGAACACAGATATTTACATTATGATTCATAACAGTAGCAAAATTACAGTTATGAAGTAGCAACAAAAATAATTTTATGGTTGGGGGTCACCACAACATGAAGAACTGTATTAAAGGGTCACGGCAATAGAAAGGTTGAGAACCACTGCTCTAGAAGGAAGGTCCATCTGCAGGAAGAATTCTGTTTGGCTGACTGGCATGTATTCTCACTTGCCATACTTGAATCACATGGAGAAGGGGCAGGAGGTTTCCATTAGGAAGGAACAGACCAAAAGTATAACAGATGCCAACTGTCTGTAGAGTTTCCACAGATTAGACACTTTGTTCCATCTTATCCTCCCAACAGCCATGTCTGATCAGAGTGCAAATTGGAAGATGTGTAGTGCGGATTTCTGTTTTCCACAGGAGGTGCCTGTTCTTATGTTGTGTCCTTGCCTGAAAGCACCTGCCCCTCAGTTTGCCTTTATGATACCTGACACCCTCTCCCTGACCTCTTAACCTCCCATAACAGTTCAACAATTCACATCATGTGGTCTTCTCTAAAATGTCCTGTGTCTTAGTCTCCGTTTCCCATCCTTCCTCATACAGAGCCAAGGCCATAGGAAAATATTCAAAAGCACAAAACATATGCAAGCAGCTGAGCACATGCAAGTTCTTCCCAGAAGTCCTGATGCTTCTGGTCTAGGAAGTCTTTGTAAATTAGCACACACAGAAAAGAAAAAGGGAAAAAAAAGGTTAGAGTGAGGAGTCCAGCATCCTCTGGCAATTCTCTAAGGGGTAATTCTCCTTTCTTCTTCCTTGGTGGCGCTTAGAGAAATGACCATGTCCAGTTTTGTTAAAGAAATACAATAAAAACTCGTATGTCCCACTGCTGTTTTAGTTTTTAAACTAAGGACACTGGCACACAGGTGGAAGTCTGGCGATGTGTTTTCATGCTTTTATGAGTCACTGGGACATTCGCAGTCTGGAAAATCCATAGGAATTGAATTTAGCAAATAAAAACATTTCTAGCATAGACAAGGAGGACAGAGTGTCAATAGCTTATTAAAAAGTTAAACACACAGCATCTAAAGGAACCAATAAGACTGAAAATTGAAGATTGAATCCTTGAAAATGGGAATGTTATTGTTGACAGGTCTTTGGGTGTATTTTTCCATGGGTGAGCTGAGAGAGTCTGGGCTCTCTCAATGAGACAGGTCTCTGGGTGGGGGCACGTGTCAGAGAATAGAAAACCAAGTCCCTGTTGGACCTCTGGACATCATAAAGGTCTCAAAAGGTCCACTTACTGCTCTTTTCGTGCCCATATGGAACTGACTATAGCACTGTGATAAAGATAACTGACTGGATTTGAGTCACACAGACCTGAGTTTGACACCTGGTTCTACCATCTCGTAACTTCTAGATTCAGTTTTCCCATCTTTACAAATCTGGGTACAGTAGTACTCCTATATTGACATAGCTGAGTCATCAATGAGAGAATGTATGAGAGCATTCTGCACAATGTCTAGAGGGGCTTAATCACAAGGAACAACAGTCTGTAATTATTGGAATCGAGAGTCTAGGTCAGTGGTTGGCAAACTCATTAGTCAACAGAGCGGCAGAGGGTGTGGCTCACGAGCTGCAGTTTGCCGACCACTGGTCTAGACCAACTAAACACTCAATAGGCTGGTGATCATGGTATTGCCATACATTGAACCCCCAATATGGCCCCACCCCTCAGCTATATATTTTTGGACAGCATATTTCATAGATACTCTTTAAAATCTGAAAACCAAACTTTATCAAAGCTTAAAAAAAATAACAAAACCAAAAAACAACAAACAAGCAAATGAGCACAATTCATAAGGAACTGTGTACAGGCAGAAAATCCTCTGACCACCCATTAGAATTTCATTTTTCAGGCATTACATTGGGCCATAGAGCTGTATGGCAGCAAAGTCTAGATTAGTTCCTACAACTCTATACCCCTAGTTAAGTTGTCTGTTAATAGCATAACTCCATAACTGTTTATTTTCCCCCAAAACGTGGCCACAAACCCACTGAGAGATCTCCTTAACAGAGTTGTCCCAGGAGAACACAAGTAGAGCCAGTCCTGACAGAAATCACTGATAGAAGAAGAGACCAACAGCACATGAACGGGTGATAAGCTGTCCAGCACCCTCTGTCCTGTGTAAGGAGTGAGGCACTCTCAGCTGCATGCTCCCTGAGAGTCTGTAGAAATCATCGGTTCATTTTAGCGTTCAGCTCAGTTGTTTCTGATCCAGAAAATATATTTTATGGGCTACCAAACACTTTATGTGTCCAAAGTCATAAGAAAATGTCAGCACCTGCCACTTACAAAATTTGCCTTCTCAAGGGAAAGCTTTTTACTGAAGAATGTTAGCTAAAAGAAATACAAGAATTATGAAATTAGAAAAATCACCATTTTGCAATGATCAAGATAATTATTCAGGCAGGAATCACTGAATGCTGTCAAACTGTTAGGCAAAAGTTTATTGGGCAACAGCATGTTCATATACTCTCAATGTACCAGCCCATAGATTACTTATTAATTTCAAGGGGAGAAATATTTACAATAAGGAATTCTGTCCTATGTGAACTTAAACCATCTGAGGCTCAGAGAGGGTAAGTAACTTCTTAATGTCACATATATAGGAGTTGGAAGGGCTAAGGTGAGAGTTCAGATCTCCAATGAGAGTGTTTGTCATTTTGTCTGTGTTTTATATAGAGAGGAATCTGTCCAAGATTAATTTCACGAAGGTCAATTGCTAAAAGAAAAGTTTGGAAACCATGAGAATAAATTATACCTAAAGTCCTTCAAAGACTAGCACCGAGAGCTTCTGTGGCCCAGGCAAGAGAGGGTCTTGCCAGTTTTGCTGAGGTCTTGAGTGTGCCTTATTTGGAGTCAAAAGCTGCCTTATCCTGCAATTCTATCCCTAAAATTAACAGTATTTCAAAACTCTAATATCAGAGGCAACCAGGAAGTTACACAATGATATACCATGGGAGAGGACATTGCTTTCTGATCCTCCAGGCATTTGTCTTAGGTGCTGACACAGAACATTTGATTACTTGCTTCACTATCTTATGGGGAATGGCAATAAATGCTAAGATGCATCAGGGAATTACCTGGCCTTACTCTAACTGTGGGAACACGTTCCATGCAAGCACGGCCTGCAGGGCATGTAATTTGTATCACTCAATACACCATGTCATAAGGGTCACACTGTTGACCCTAGGAATAACCTTGGATCAAAATTTATGAGTTGAGGTCTGTCCTCAGGGTCACAGTTTACTTCCCAAATTTGGTACTTAAATTTCTTGGCAGACTGAAAATACCTCAAATGTTTTTCCTATAAGAGGAAAATATTCTAGAAGAAAAAGAGATCCTAAAATGTAATGGAGTGGCCTAGGGAAATCATTCAGTGAGTCCTCCTACGATAATGATATTGGGTCTCCTTAGCTTGCCACAGCAAAAACAAAGTCTTCAACTGAGGAAGTCCCCTGTGAGCAATTTGTTTTTTGCAGCATTGTCTCATCTTTGCTTTCTACAGTGGGAAAGGCAGAATAACAGCATCCATGCCTTATGCCCAGAATCATGAATATGCTACCTTACATGGCAAAGGGATTTTCAGATGTGATTAAGAACTTTGAGATGGGGAAAGTACCTTGGCATAGCCAGGTGGGCCCAATGTAATCACCAGTCCTTAAAAGTGGAGAACCTTTCCCAGGTGAGGTCGGATGGCTTGGAGGAGGGAGGGAGGGGCTGTGAGACAGGGAATGCAGGCAGCCTACGGAAGCTGGAAAAGGCCGGGAAAGCCATCCTCCCCTGGAACCTCCGGAAGGGAATAAAGCCCTGCCGACGCCTTCATTTTAGACTGGTGAGATTCCATGTGGGATTCTGACTTACAGAACGGCAAGATAACACGTTCGTGTTGTTTAAATCAAACCAGAGTAATTTGTCACAGTGGCAACACAAATGAATACACAATCTTTCGAGACCTCTGCTTTTTTCATTAGAATAATATATATCTGACTTTTCACTTTTATCTTTTGTACCCAGAAAATAATTCCTTCCTACTTTAGTGACACACCCCCTAGTCCTTCAAAATGAATTCATTGGAAATGAGTGTTCGCCTTGAATATAAGAATTTGAAGGCAGCTCCTCCATCCTCTGGTGCTGTATGGGATAGAATTTCTCCTACTCTCCTGTATATCACATCCCCGAGTTCCTCATATTTAATTTTGTTTACCTCTCTTCCTTTAACCTTCAGAAGTTTGTAGCTACGGAATTTTCACCAGGTGATTTCTGTAAGACTGCTATTCTTGTAAAACTCCCCGCTATTTCATAGATTCTCCTGATAATGTGCCTGGAAATAGGGCCATGTTAATTGGGAATCGTCTCATATGCTCGGCCACTCTAAAACTCAATGAAATTACAGTGCAACTAAATGAACCTAAAAGAAATAATGCAAGTGGAATAGTTAACGACAATGACAGATATTTTTGAATGTATTTTAAAAACATGACTAATCACTGGGGTGTACATCTGAAATAAATATTATTGTATGCCAACTGTAACTGAAAAGTAAAAAAAAAATAAAAATATGACATTACTTCAAAGTTTGAGATAATTCTTAAAGCTACGATTAAAAATGAATTTAAATTACAACATAGTTAAAAGGTAGAACAGAGCGACTTATAAAATCTCATTGGATTAAAAAACCCCTGTGGAAGTAAATGTCTTCTGCACACTTAGATCTGGTTTATGGCAACTATATTGTGCGGGAGGAACAATAACAAAGTTTACAGCTCAGTGAAACCACCCAAATTGATTTAAGCTTCTTTTCATTGGAGCATGCATTTATGACAGCTACCACTGGCAAGTCAGAGCTTAATTTTCTAACTTAAGAATCACAAAGCTGTTTGCTTTCTCCTCTAAAGAAACCTCCCAGTAGTTTGCATTGGCTGTAGCATATATTGCCTCGGCAAAGTTTGAAGCAATGAAAATTGTTTCTCCTGGAGGTGAAATGGCTGAGGATCATTTCAGGTGAAAGACAGTAAGTGCCCCACAGGAGTGTTCAGTGTGATGTGGCCATCAGAAATGTTGACGGGATCTTAAAAAAAGAACCAACTGCATTCTCTCCTTTGTTCCTTGGTGCTATTCTAACCACATCTGGAGGATTGATTTCAGGCCACTCTTGATGTAGGGCTGAGATGGGTCCAAATGAACTCAGAGGACAGGGATGTCTCTCTACCATCCATGTAAGGAACAGCTGGAGGCATTAAGGCCACTTCCCCTGGAGAAGAAAAATGTCAGCTGGTTCAAACATCTGAAAGGATGGCCTGTGGAGAAAGAGTTTGAGTCCTGTCTTTCTGAAAGGCGGAGAAGTGGGCCAGTAGGTAGGCATTACATTGAGGTTGAGCTAAGTTCTTTATAAAGAAAAGATTTCCTGGGGCCAGAACTCCCTGAAGAGGAAGATGATGCGCGCTCTCTCTATCCCTAGAGCTGATCAAGTGTAGCCAAGAAGCCTGTAACTGTCGGGATCCCCGAGTTGCTTTGCTCCACATTGCACCCTCTCTGCCTGATGGAGTGATATTGGGCACCTGCTGCCACTGAGGAGTTCAGGTCTCTCTTCCCAGAGCCTGATGCCCAAAGGGTGCAAGGGACAGTCAGGTGGCTTGGGGTCAGTGATGGCAACCCTATGTCACCCCTCCTTCTGCCCATGGAAGATATTCACAGTTGTCATAGGACTCTCTTCTGTTGTGTAAGTATAACATCAGACTCCTTCTTAACACAATGTGCTGCCATGCTTAGAATGGGCACAAGATGAAATCTGTCATTCCTGCTTTAGGACTAACTTGGTGTATTGTTTATTACCTCGTCAGCTCCAAACAGCTCTCTGTGCTCTTCTTAGTGACGCGTGTGTTGGAATTCTGCAGGCTGTGTTTCTGCTTTGCCAGCTGGGTCACTATTTGTTAGATGGATGCTATCAGGCAGGAGGAAAAAGAAGGGACTTTTTCTTTCCTTCTTATTTTCTGTGGCTTCCTGCTTTCTTCCTGTAGTAGCAGCTGCATCCAATTTGCAGTTTTTCCAATGCTCTCAGAAACAGCCCTGTGGTAGTCTCTTCAGGGACCATAGAATCTCCCAGTCAGTGGGTCCCCTCAAAGGTTTGAATTTCAACTGCATGGGGCCCTCCTCCAGCTTCTCAGTATTAATTATGCCTACCCTTTTCCTTTTTAGTCCCCATCCCTAGGAGCAGTAGCTCTTCCTACAATTGCCACTTGTGTGATATTTGTCTTTTCAATCTTGTAGCTAATTAAAAAATTCTTTAATTTCCCTGTTCAAATAACTGGTATCTCCCATCAGTGCTATTGTCCATCTTTCTGACATTCTCTTCCTCCCTTCCCTCACTGGTGACCCAGTGACCCTGCTAATCCTGTCCAGGTGTTAGCTGATAATGAGGTTTAGTACCTGCCACCACAGGTGGTTGTATACATTGTGCACTGAAAAACTCTAGGGGGCGCCATTCACATTGTTATCGACATTGATCTCTACTAGTACATTGGTGATAATCTCCTAGCAGTTGAGAGACAAAAGACATTTTAAAACGTACAGTAAGCTAGTGATGTTTTAGCCTGTAACTAATTAGGCATAACTATTTGATTTGATTACAGAGACAGCTGTAAGGAACTTTTACATCATCCAGTCCAAGTCTCTTATTTTAAAGCTTAGCAAACTTAAGTTATCAGAAATGATGGAGGAGCTGACACTGGGCCTCTCAGTGACTTACTTGGACCTTAGCACATCTGACTCAGATAGCCAAGCTGCATGGGAGAATCTACAGAACAGAAATTTGTCCTTTAGACAAGAGGCCAGTCCTGAGCCAGGTTCCAGTAAAGCACTGTGGCTCTACCATCCCACCTCCTCTCTGGCTCATTTGGCTGGGGAGTTACTAATGGGTCAAACTTGTGGCCGGCGGGTCGCATGCCTAGACTAGGCTGTTGGTAGGAGAGAAAGAAGTCCTGGAAAGAAGGTTCCAGAAGATATTGTGGGTGTTGCTGATAGAATGGGATTTAAGAACACCTAGGCTGTTAAAATACCCCTTTAAGAGTGTTAGAAAGATAGCAAAAGTAATGGAGAGAGATTGGCTTCTATAGGCCATATTCAGTCTGTGTGTTCAGGACTTGATGAGTTTTATGCTGAGTAAAACCATTGATGCCTGAATGTGATATCAGTCAATACCCTGTAATAGTATAATACATTACAATGCAGTGTAAAAGTATAATACAGTAATTATAAAGTAATTATAATTTTACGAAAAAAAATTATGAGCAAAAGGATCCGAAGAAAACAAGATGCAAAATTCAACAATGAAAAATTTGAGGAATAACCCAAAGTAGCACGAATCAGGGTTTGTGAAATGAGACTGAGTCTCCAGTACACACAGAAGCAAGTGATTCTGCCTTCAGTGTAGGAAAGGCCCAGTGGAAGGAGAAAAAACAGGAATTAAATCACACCTGTGCTTCTGATCCCAGTATGTATGCAACTGCGATGATCTGAATTCTGAGCTTCCTGTGGGTAAAATGTAATTGTTTTTCATAATTGCTACCACTTTTTGTATCAGGTATTCTACTAGGCACCTTGTACCCATGAACTTATCATTTGTAACCCCCTAAACAATTCGTGTTCCTCTCTTTAGAGATGAGGACAATGCAGTTCCCAGAGGTCAAGTCTTATCTAAGGTCTCAGCAGGCAGTGGTGGCCAGGATTTGGACCTTGGTACTCTGATGCCAAAACCTGCTCTCTTCCCATCACCTCCCATTGCCTTGTCTGCTTCTCTTACTCACCACCTAGTTTCTTGGAGATATATTTAATAGACTGCCTATGGCTTTAAGCTGAACTGTTGATTCCAATGCAGACCCACACAGGGCCTTCCACCACATCCCTCTGTTTGGTGGGGTTGGGGCAGGAAGTGGAGTGATGGAACAGCCTATGAATGGGACAGCTGACTCTGCCTGTGCCTTGATTAATGGAGCTGTATTGTTTGTCATCACTAGAATAATGTGCACACACCTCTATGGCTAATGGCCTTTCCCCCCAAGATGTTAACCTTTGATTTGGTCTTTTAAAAAGAGCAGCTGCCTTCATCAGAGTTGCCTTTACTAAAAGCTTTTAGCCTTTTACATGCACACAAAGGCCACTGACAGAGTCTTCATGGCTCTTTATTTTGTTTTTAAATGGCAGAAAGCTTTTCATGTTGTATCTAGTGCATGAGAGAAACCTAAAGGCTCCAAAGGGCTGTGCTGTGAAAGAATTGGCTGCGGCTGTGGCTTTCTCAATCCTGAAGATGCTCCTAAGACAGGAGAGGCTATCTTAATATCCATAATCATCCCTGTCCCCTCCGGCTTATAATGCAGAGAAAGTGAAGGGGTAGGAGGCTTGATGTGGGAAGGGGCCCAGGAATGGACTTTAAGTGCACCAAGGAGAACAACAGGAAACTCCAATCAAGTCAGAATCTGGATTCCGACCTGACCCGGCACCACAGGGAAGGTCTTGGCTGGTAAGGACAGATAGCCTACAAGGTCAATGTTGACATAGAACGGGATCATGATGAGCAGGTAATGGAAGAGAGAAGTGCTCTCTTGAGGGTTCCAGACATCTGGGTCCATCACACTACCATAAATGTTTCTCTACTCAAATCCATTTGAAAGAAGAGCAATAAGCAGAAAGTTCATTGGAGAAAGAAATGAAGTTCATGAAGAGCAATAAGCAGAAAGTTCATTGGAGAAAGAAATGAAGTTCATGAACCAATAACTAGTTGTATTGGTTGTCAGCAATTAGACTGAGCCAGCCTTTGGATAAGGAATAATAAAGCCAACCAGACAGAGAGCAAAGAGGCACTCAGAGATTTCTGTCGCCTCCTGTTATGTGGGAGATGACTGACAAAGTATTAGCAGAGACTTTGGCCTTTAAATATCATTTTAGAGGATCAGGATTTCTTAGTAAAATTTTCTAAAATATGGTTTGGAAGAAAAAAGTAGATAATGAAGAGAAGGAAAATTCCAAAGTTGTGTGGAACTTCCCTCTGGTAGAACCTGTAGATTGGCTGGTTTGATCTTTGTCTCCTACCATAGAGACTCTAATATGTAAACCCTCAAATTTCAAACCTATCTTGTAGAAAGGGGAAGCCATACGACACAGTTCTGGCCAATAAGTCTTAAACAGAAGTGTGCTGTTTCCATCCCTTCGTCTCCTTCCTGCTGGAATGTAGATGTGAGGTCTGGAACATCACAGCCTTTAATGGATCATGAGGTAACAATGATGAGGACAAAAGCTCATGCATCAAGGTTGACAGATGGAAAGGAAGAAACAGTCTGGCACCCTGATGGATCCTTGATGGTATCAATGAGCTATTATACTAGTCCTGGATGGCCGATGAGCTACTTTTTATGAGAGAAAAAAAAAAGATTCACTAAATATTTAAGCCAAGGGGTCAATTTTCAGTTACTTACAGCCAAACACTTTATTTTTAAACTAAAATGTTATCTAAGCCTAATATTTAAAACTTACTATATGAGGCCAAAATAATGTTTTTCCCTCAAATATGTTTTAATATAGTCTCTTCCTCAAAGGCAACTGATTTGATTGAGGAGAAGCCTTCTGTTTTCTACAAATGATAGTAGGGCAGTTTCTACCTTCCTTTTTCTTTAAAAAAATTTTTTTTCCCTGTAGGCTGGTTGTCAGTGCTGCTGATTCATTCTCTAAAAGAAACTCAAACGTGTAAGTCTTAGCGCCTCTTCTAATGAACTCAAACCCCAATCCTCTACATTGGGAAGGGAGGGAGACTTCTCCATGGTGGCAGGAGGAAGATGTCTCAAGAATAAAAGCCATCTTGGGGCTCAGGGATCAGGTGTCTGTCCAACCTGTCGGAGCAGAGGGTCTCGCTCACCATTTGCCTTGTGGGTCAGGGTGTGACGTAATTAAGAATACAGATAAGCTTCCTTACAGAAGCCTCTAAGAAAGCTTGTATGTTCTATTGAAATTATTCATTGTAATAAGAGATGCAGTTGCTGGCATTTTGAATCCCGATGGTTTATTTGTGTGGCTGAAGTCTCTCAGCACTATTTGTTGCTTCATTCTTGAGACTGGCTAGAATCTTCCATCTGCATACCATTCTCACTTCCTGAGGTGTAACTGATCATGCTAGGACAGTGGTTCTCAATTGCGCATAATTTTGCTAACTCCTCCCCCCCCCCCGCCCCCTGAAACATTTGGCAATGTCTGGAGACATTTTTAGTTGTCACAGCTGGCATCTCATGGGCAAAAGCCACAGATGCTGCTTAACATCATACAATGCACAGGACAGTCCCCTGTCTACTCCTTGCCCTCCTCCCGCAACTCTCCATCCCCAGCAAAGAATCTGTCAGTAGTGTCGAGGTTGAGACATTCTGTTCTGCTTAATTGTGTATTTTATTACTTTATTATCATTCTCTGTCATACGCAGGAGCCAGAACACATGACTGTTTTCATATAGGTTGCGAGCTACATTTGCCCTTATATATATATCAGAGCAAGAGAACCCAGGATTTTGGGACTAAACACCCAAACTTCCAGAATGTCAAAATAACGTTCTAAGAGGAATTATAAAAAAAGGTAACAAGAGCAAAAGGCATGGTACCCGCCCTGATACAGCATGCATTTGGATGAGAGTCTTCCCAGGCATTTCCCTCAGTGCCCGGAGCTGAATGGGGTTGGGGCTCTTCTCCTGCAGGCCCTGGAGAAAGATGGCCCCTCTCTGTTGGCTCTCAGCCCACATGGCAGGACTGCTATTTATCAAGTCCTGGCCCTTTCCTCCAGCTGGGTTAGAAGCCCCTCCTACCATCTCTCCAATCCCTAGCCCAAGTGGTGTCTTTCGTCTGGTGGGTTCTCAGTACTAAAGAGCTGTTGCAAAATATGAGGCAATAGAATGCAGCTTCTTTAACAAAACCTGACTCACGGTAAGAACGCTGGTGATCTGGGAGCTGTGAGAGAAAAAGGAAGGATGTTAGTGCTTTATTATCTTTCTAATATAGTCATTAAAAACACAGCCATACAATGAGAAATAAATCAGTTATTTGGATTACAAACAACCTATTACTAACAAAATGTATTCTGAAGCGCGGCAATTTCCTTCTTACACCAGGCTGCTAGCTAAGGAAGTCGGGCTTTGATTTCTCTCTTCTCTGTCACAAATGTTAACAATTTTGTTTAAAAAAACACACACACCAGGAAATGACATTAATAATTTATCAGAAATGAACTGAATATTTTCTTCTGTTATTTGCCAGAAGGCAGCGGCACCATCTTACTTTAAAATCAATCTTAACCTCATTTTATATTGTGTGTTTCCTGTCACAAAAATGACTTTAGTTCATGTAAATAACACTAATATAAGACTATTTCTGAAACCTTCCTTTTTAAAAAAAAAAAAAAATCAAAGTTAAAAAATCACAGTGTCCTGTCCCATTCAGTGTAGGATTATTGTCCTCATGGAAATCTTTAGATAATTAAAGAATCCATTCAATTCTGAAACACAGTGTTAGAGTGAGGGTTATTTTCTACAATATTTTTTTAAATAAGCATTATAAAAAATGACTTGAAAAAGGTATGCATTACTTCCTGTCATATAAATCTTCCTATACAGTAGACAATAATGGCTTTTGTTAAAGGACTTTTGGAAATTGTTTTTGCTATGCCAATCTACTCTAAAATGAAACAAAGTTTTGAGAATAATTGGGATTTTTTTCCTTCTGCATGTTTTATAGAAACTCTTTTGTAGATCATATTTGCTTATAAAATTGCAAGACAATGAAATTTCGTTTATGCCCAATGAACTTGAGGACCTTAAAAGTGTTCCACATAGCACCCAACAATGCTTTGTCATTCAATCAAGTTCCATAAAATATTTATTAAGTCCATACTGTGTGCCAGGCGCTATTCTAAATATTGTTTACTTCTACAGTCATATTTACTTTTACAATCTTTCATTTTAAACTAAATGAAAGTCTGTCTATTCCCTAACTTGGTTTTAATTCATCTTCAACCATAACATAAGATCATATACTCTTTCAGATGTTCGTTATACCAGGAATGAGTTGTTGCCATATTCCTTGCCTTACCACACAATTTCTGAAATCTGATGGAAAATATTACTAATGGATATTAAGTAAAATGTAACATTTATCCTTAAGACTAATAAGTAAAGGAATATTCTTTAACCAAGTAAGGTTAGTATTCTGGGTCTGTCTGAAGTGAATTTATTCCATTTGTTTCTGAATACATTTCTCTCTGGTCAAAATAATCAGAATGTAATAGTTTTCATGCAATGCTACTTGGAGTTTATTTATGGTGCAAAAAATAGACTTTATTTTGATGAAATATGGTCAAAACTTGTTCTCAGAATTGCACCCTGTGAAAATCAACTTACACAATCCAGGATTTGTCTTCATTTGGAGTTCCTCTCTCCTGCTTTATGGCCCAGAACACTTGGGCTGAATATTAGTAACACTATTATTATTATTATTTGTGTGTCTGTGTGTTGTACGTAGAAGCATAACACTAATTAGAATCCTGGGTGTGGAATAAGACAGCCCTGTGCTTGAATCCATCACTTCTAGAGGGTGGTAATCAGTAAGCTACTCAATTTCTCTGGACCTCACCTTTCACAGAATAGGGTGAAAAAAGTTACTTTACAGGGTTATTGTGAGGATTAAAAATCATGCATTTGAAGCACCCCTTACAAAATGGGGCCTCAGTAAATAGTAGTTATTTTTATTCTTCAATTAGGAATGTTCTCCAACCTCGGCTTTGCGGCAGGTTTGTTTTTGTAATTGTTTGTTCTTGTTTTTGAGAGGGAGGGTGGAGGAGGACTCCTTATGAACACAGAGCACCCATGGTGACTTGACTTCCTTGGCTCACTTTCTGTATAAGGAACCTTTCAGTGTTCCCCACTTCAGAAATAATTCAATTTGTTTTAAAATTACTTTTGAACATAGAAAACATGCCCCCACTCAAGACCATGCTTTTTCAGAATACACTCAAATTCAGTGTCCCACACTGACATTTCATTTTTCATAACTTTTCCTGGGAGAACACATTCCAACCATTTGAATAATGTTCATATGACTTCATTTATTTTTTAATTAAAATTTTTTGGTTGTTAATCCTCACCTGAGGATATTTTTTCCAGTTTTAGAGAGAGTGGAAGGAAGGGAGAAAGGAGAGAGAGAGACAGAGATAGAGAGAGGGAGAAACATTGATATGAGAGAGACACATCGATTGGTTGCCTCCTACACACATCCCAAAGAGGGCCAGGATGGAACCTGCAACCCAGGTATGCGCCCTTGATTGGGAATCGAACCCATGACCCTTTGGTGGGCAGGGCCATATAATTTCAGCATTTAGACTTCATTCTTCACAATTCATTAATCTATATATATAAAAAGCTAGCAACCAACCGGAATACCAGAAAGACTGGTTGCTATGATGCCCACTGCGGCCAGCCAACTAGCCCGATCAGGGGTGGGCCCAGCCAGCCAACATCCCCATCCCCTCCCCACCACTGGCCTGGCCCCGATTGACCCCCATCGGGGCAGGCCGGACGGATCCCACCCATGCACGAATTCGTGCACCGGGTCTCTAGTGATAGAATAAGAGTGTTAAAAAATGTTACCTTCATAACAAAGCCATAAAACCAGTTGCCAGAGATTTAGCTGACTTTACTCTTTGCATTTGCCTTCTATGACTTTAAAACTCTGCCATTCTTAAAATTTTTAAGAAAAAAAAATCCAGTTTTGACTCAGTATAAGATTTAAAAAAAAAAATTATTTCTTGATTTGAGAGAGAGAGGAAGGGGGTAGAGAGAGAAACGTTGACTTGTTGCTCCACTTATTTATGCATTCATTGGTTGCTTCTTGTATGTGCCCTGACCGGAGATCAAACCTGCAACTTGGTGTATCTGGACGATGCTCTAACCAACTGAGCTACCCAGCCAGGGCCAAACTCAGTGTAATATTTGATGCATATTAATCTGTTTTTGTTATTGAAGATGAAGACATTGTGGAATAAGCTGTTTGTTTTCTGAACCAAGCCTGACATGCCCACATTGTATGTCTGATGTGATAGAGCTGGAGGCAGGCCCAGCAGCCTGACATCATGGAAACGCAGGCACCTGTAGAGAACAACTCACTCCTACATCCCAGCGTTTTGCCTTTCATCTGCCATGTTCTCAGAAAGAAAATCATCCTTTATGTTATATCGCTTTACTAAAGGAAATTGTCTTTTGCCTTGAAAGGTTATCAATCTAGTGATCCTAACTGTGTGTCCCCAAAGGTGCCCATGGCTTCTAAGGTATTCATAGAAAGCTACCAGATGGATTATAGGACAGGGAAGTGACAGAAATGGAGAAATAAAAGCAACACATTCTTCCACAAACTGAACATCTGCTCATAGCAACACACGATAAACTGATGTTTTTCTTAAAGACAGATTTCTTATACAGCAACTGGTGTCATAGTGCCATTTGAACTTACTTGGAAGAAAATACATTTTTAATTATAGGGTTTTCTTGAAGATTGAAGGCACATTGCAAAATCGTTTTTAGATTCATGCAAAAAAGAAAACAGACAATCTCTAAGAATTACCAATCCAGTGATTTTTAAGCAGGAAGGTAAATGAGCTAGACCTCAAAGCCATACTATGAACAAGTGGCTAATATTGCTCTAACATATTCTTTAGATCCCCTTGCTCTGATGCAGGGAGCCAAGAATGAGCAGTGCCTTCTATAGCACCATGAGTTGCATGGTCCAAAATGGGGTGTAATAAACGCTGTTATACATCAGTAACCTGGGTGATATTTTACCACACACAGTTGTTGCTGGCAAACACACAGATTATCAAGCCTGGCTTCAACCACCTGAGAAGGAAAACTTCCCAACCCTGTCCGAGGCAGCTGAAGGTGCCCACAGCCTCCTCCCACCCAGCCTCCCCCCACCCAACCTCCTCCCACACAGCCTCCTCCCACACAGCCTCCTCCCACACAGCCTCCTCCCACACAGCCTCCTCCCACACAGTCTCCTCCCTCAGCTGCCTTTGGTTGGGCCAGCATTCTTCTCTCCTGGGGTTCCATTCAGGGCCTGCATGTTGTACGGTATGTTTTTCTTTTTTTAAATCATTTTTGGTTGCTATAAAATGCTGCCCTAATGAAATAAAAAAGCCAGGGTTTATTTTGTACAAGAAACCCAGCCATGGAATGCACAGATAGATGACTTGCAGATTTTTGTGCCCGCTATGTCACCTGTAATTGAAAAATAATTAGATGATCCATCTGCTTCCTGTTATGCACTCCTCAATTTGCTTCACTATCCATGGTATTTAAGAACTTTAGGCATTTTTGGGGGGTATTAATTAATCACTAATAAAAACTCTAGGGAAATGGATTGGCTCTACAATACATGGCCCTCAGCACTTAACAGACTGTTTTTCTTTTTGATATAATTTAAGTCTGACTAGGATGAACTCTCTTCTTCTTAATAGTTTGTATTTTATGCCAACACTATTGAGATTTCTCTCTAATTGTTTTTTATAGACTCTGCTGAAAATAACAGATCTCATAATAAGTGGGAAAATAATCTATTATCTCTGTAGTATTTCTTGATCAGAAGACAAAAAAAGTTACATAGGTTACATTTCTCTGCTGATATTATTCTGAGGCAAAGGTTGAATAGACAATAACCTTTGGAACAAATTACATATAATTGTACTAATTTCCCCCTATGGCTTAATACAATTATCCCACTGTGAGATAGCACATATCATTGTAGAGAAAAGCTGTTTTTTTAAAATTTTCAAGAATTAAAATTTTAACATTTTCCTGCTTAAAAAAAAATCTTTGTTTTTTCTTCAGTCTCTCAGTCTGGGACAATATTTGCAGCACTTTAGGAGGGGGAACTTTTAAAAACATCTTCATTGATTAAGCTTTTTAAAAATACATAAGAAACCAATATTTACTGTTACAATAGGGTGTAGATTAAAAAATGAGAAATTGTACACTCTTATCACATATGATAAACATCACTAATGCTTTGTTGTTATTTGCTACATGCATTACACATTCTAAACAACTGTGGTGTCATAATACTGCTTATTTTTACCCATGTTTTCCCGGTGAACAATATATGGAGTGAACATTTCTCCATGTTAATAAACACAGATTGTCGTTGTCATTTCTTTTAAAAAAATATATTTTATTGATTTTTTTTACAGAGAGGAAGGGAGAGGAATAGAGAGTCAGAAACATCGATGAGAAAGAAACATCGATCAGGTGCCTCCTGCACAGCCCCCACAGGGGATGTGCCCACAACCAAGGCACATGCTCTTGACTGGAATCGAACCTGGGACCATTCAGTCTGCAGGCTGATGATCTATCCACTGAGCCAAACCGGTTAGGGCTTCTTTTTCTTTTAAAATATATTTTTATTGATTTCATAGGGGAAGGGAGAGGGAGGGGGAGAGAGAGAGAAACATCGATGATGAGACAGAATCATTGATCAGCTGCCGCCTGCATGCCCCCTACTGGGGATCGAGCCTGCAACCCGAGCATATGCCCTGAACCGAGAAACAAACTGTGACCTCCTGGTTCATAGGTCGACACTCAACCACTGAGCCACGCTGGCCAGGCCATCGTTGTCATTTCTAAGAGTGGCCTGCCCATTTGTTATTTAACCAGCCCGCTTTGTGGACATCTAAATTCTCCTGGCATTCCTGGCACTTTGACTCATGTTAGGTCTATTGCTGATGGCTTACCTGAAGCCCAGAGAGCAGGCATGCACAAGCAGGTCATTCTCACCTGGAGTGGCCTCTGTGGAAGAATTATTTTCTCCATTTCCAGAAGTCACTTTGGTTTATATAGGGGAAAAGTCAGAGCTTTAGCTGACTTTTCTCTGCTTTTCGTTTGCCGTCATTGCATATGCAGACCTTGGGGCCCCGGGCTGGTCCTGCACCTTCTATCTCACAGTGGCCCTTGTGGTGGCAGCAGCTGGTCAGGAATGAAAGCACCTCTCTCTCTTTTTCACAAAACATCTGTTATTTGTGACTGACTTGGCTTGGGGGAAAAACAAATAAAACCTTATATAAGAAAAGGAATTCCTTCTCCTCCTTCCCTCCGCCTCCTTTTCTCCCTCCTCCCCCTCCTTCCTTCCCCTCCCCCTCCCCCTCCTCCTCCTCCTCCTCCTCCTTCTCTCCTCCGTTCTAACAGGGTCCATCTAGGCTATGGTTAACTCAACAATTCTTTTTTGTTGGCTTCTATCACTTTCCCAGTACAGCCCACTGCCTCTCAAACTAACACCTGGATTCAAATCCTCCTCTCAGGGTCTGCTTTGGGGAAAACCCAACCAAGACAACTCCCTAGCTCCAATACGTTTTCTGGATCCCCATTGTCTGCAGAGTAAAGCCCAAACTTTATCTCTTACAGGGCATTGTGAAGGATTCTAACCTTTATTTCTAATGTCCCTTTTCACCACCCTTTTGAGTGGCTATTGGTTATAGCCAGACTGAGCCTCTGCTGTGCTCCATTCACGCCTCCCATTGCTTCTGTCCCCCTCCAGCTCCCTGTTTTATACTGGACTGAAATGACCTGAACCAAAGGATCTAAAGGCAGAGAGAAGCAATAGAAAATCCAGAATTTAGAGCTTTATTTTATTGTAGGAAGTAAAGCAAAAGTTAGTAGGGTGGGAGTTAAATAATTTAAATACTAGATCAGCCCATCTGCCATCTCTATGAAAAGGTCAGGATAGATTCCACTGTGGAGCTTCATCCTACATAACAAAAGGATAATATGCAAATGGACCGAACAGCAGAACAACCGGTCACTATGACGTGCACTGACCACCAGGGGCCAGATGCTCAACGCTGGAGCCCCCTGGTGGTCAGTGCATTCCCACAGGGGGAGCGCCACTCAGCCAGAAGCCGGGCTCACAGCTGGTGAGGGCAGTTGGACATCCCCAAGGGATCCTGGACTGCGAGAGGGCACAGGCCAGACTGAGGGACACCCCCCCTGAGTGCACGAATCTCGTGCACCAGGCCTCTAGTATATAATAAAGGAAATATGAAACATAACAAAGTGGAAAGCAAGACATCACTTTATACTTTGAGAAAAGTTCCACCAATGCCTAAGCCAGAGTGCCTGCCAATTCTGTGCGATGTTTGTGAAATACATAGCAGCTCAAAGGAATCCAGACTATCACAAAGGAGCATTTCTGACACCCAAACACACGTTTCTCCCAAGTTCCTTCTCTGCTTCCAGACTTAAGAATCTGCTCAGGGCACACATACAAAAAAAATCACTGTGTTAAGACAGTAATTTGGAAGGTGTTCCATGGAACTCAGCTGTATAATTGAAGAGATGCTTCGCATATGTTCACCCGGGGCCTTTGAACTCTGTCAAGTGCAAGTCGCTGCCAGTTTCTGAGACGAGGCCTGGTAATGTTTCAGTGCAAAAACTAGGGTGAATTTGTCACCACCGAAAGGACGTGGGGTTACATTTCCCTCTTGCTCCTGCATTTCTCCTTCTCTGCTTCTGGGGATCATGCTCTCTGGAAGCACATTGCTCAGAGTTACTTGATCAATGACTCAATATGCCTATGTTGGGTGAGGACCTACTGTGCACCCCACAATGCTAAGGAACAGAGTTGCCTGCTAAAAACACACATTATCAGGTGGGGAGGTCACTTCCCAGGCTGCTGGGGAGACTTAACATTTCCTTGCGGGCATGCATGTGATTTGAATCTTACTCTATTGCTGCATGGATATCGCAGAGAACATTGTACCCTGTGCAGGCTTTAAATCAAGACAAAGACTGACCAGATGACTGATGTGCCCCCTCAGCTTAGGTCAGACCAGAAACCTATGCTGGACCTTGCTCCAGGTAAAGGTTGTCTCCCATATAAAGGTCTATAAGATCTCTTTGAAGGGCTTGGGGTTAGGGCTGCTTTTGGCTGCAAAAAATCTCCTGGCTTTGTCAGTGAGCACATTTAATATCTTACACAGCAAGAACTGCAGAGGTGGCTGGGTCCAAGTTTGTTAAACCCCAGATCCTTTTGATCATCTCCGCCTGAAATTTTCCCACTCCTTCGTGTACTGGCCTTGTCCATCAGACTGTTCCCCTCATGGACACACACTGATATGACAGCATCTTTCCAAAGAGGTCAATTTCATCTTCACATGTGTTTCTTTTTAGTAGCAGACACTTCTATCAAGAGACCGTGGTCCACACATAAACTGATCCATGGAAAGAAGAATTGCAGTGATGTTATTTGGCTGAAGCTAACCTGTTTGAACTCCCTACATCATGTGCAGAGGAGATGAATGCTCAGGACTGATTCTTAGGCAGTCAGGTAACCATGCTGATGATTTTTTGGGATCTTAGTTTTCTTACTTTTCTATCTGCAGCATAATACTTTTCCTCTGAATATGGGTGGTTGTGAAATCGAATTCAATAAGTATGACTACACACCTGCTGGTTGTTGAGCACTATTCTAGATGCTGTAAGCCAGTGGTCGGCAAACTCATGAGTCAACAGAGCCAAATATCAACAGTACAACGATGGAAATTTCTTTTGAGAGCCAAATTTTTTAAACTTAAACTTCTTCTAATGCCACTTCTTCAAAATAGACTCACCCAGGCCGTGGTATTTTGTGGAAGAGCCACACTCAAGGGGCCAAAGAGCCGCCTGTGGCTCGCGAGCCGCAGTTTGCCGACCACGGCTGTAAGGTATTAAGAGCTAAGCCACTCTCTTAATCTTTAGGTAGCTTCTAATCTCATGGGGAGGCTAAGATAATTCATAGTATGTAAGACAAGTTTCATTATAATCAAAGCCATGTGGGAGTTCAAGCTAGTCTGGGAACTGGCCTGAGTCAGGATTAGAACCTGTTCATCTTGGACTGGCCCTTTAAGTAGATCTCTGCTTCCCAGGGAAGGTTTAAATCTGGGCCACAACTGAGGCCTCGGGTTAGGATAAAGGGCTTGGCTGGTCACTGGTCTGGCCACTAGGCTTCATTCTAAGGCCGTTGTCTACTAGAGCTATATAGTAAGGGCAGTGTCAAAGAGGAAAATAAACCAGCATTTGTTGAGAACCAGTTACAGGCCAGACCTTTACATATGCTTTAGTTCATTTAATCAAATTAGAGAGCATCCAAGATTCAAGGTAGTTATTATTCTCAGAGTTGCAAATAAGGCAATTGACATTCAGAAAAGTTAAGTAGCTCCTCCAAATTGCCATGAGACAATCTCAGACTATCTGAAGCCAAGATCAGATTCTCTCTCTTGGAGGCCTTTAATTTTCTAGCTTTTGGAGACAGAGGGTAATCTGTGTCCCTAGCAGGGTCATAGAGGCCTAGAGGCAAGAAACAGATTAATGATTTTAGGAATGTCCTAAGACAAATCAGCCAGAGTGCTAGAAGAGCAAACAGAGTGTATGTGCGGATGTCTGTGGGTTTGAATCATTTGGCCTTACGACAATTATTGGTCCCCAAGATATGACGGTGGGATTGGGAAGAGAGATGCTAACACGTGCCCATTTTCCTGAAGACTTTATTCTCTAGTTTTTACATTAAACCACTGACATCTTTATTCATTTCAGTAATCCCCTCCCTCAAAGAACTTACATTCTAGCTGTTATTTCAGACCAAATATTAGAAGAAAGTGGGGTCAGAGGTTCAGGCTATATTGAAGCAAATGCATATCCTGGAGCGCATGGCTGGAGCACCTGTCCTGATGTAGGAGGTGGTCAAAGAAGGCTTCTTAGAGGAAACGGATGAGCACATTGCACACTTTCACCTTGGAGAGGCAGAGGGAAAAGCCAGTGGAACAAAGGCATGAAAGGAGAAGGGGGCCTCTGGGGAACATTGTTCCAGGACTTCTCTTTCTCTGTCTGTGGAGGTTGGGTGTCAAACCAGAACTTCTGAAAGACTGTGTAACCCAGGACAGAGCCCTGTTCATTCAGTGAGCAAGAAAGCGGAGGGCTGTTGCAAACATGTAAATGCCTAGTTAGCCCTTGGAAAAACAAAGTCTGAATCAACCACCTCATTCTCTATTCATTGTTGTGTGTAAGTTGTGCTTTTCATGTTAAAGTTTTTGTTAAGCACATTACTAATACCATGAAAATCATGAAAAAAAAAACAGAAATAAAATGGAATGAAAACAGGGAGTAACCTCTCAGTTAAGAGCAACAAAAAAGATACAAATATTTTGCTTTGCAAAATTTAAAATCTTATTTAATTTAATTACCAGGCAGGCTGGGAAAAAAACATTTCTAGTAAGTATGTCAAAAGGTTATTAGACTTTCATTATAAGAGCTTATAGAACAGATAAACAATAACTAAGGCCATGATAAATAATATAACTAAAAAGTCAAAAGAGAACATAAAATTGCAAAATCAGCATGTAGAAGGAATGTTCCATTTTTCAGAAATGCTAATTAAAAAAAATCAGGAGATACCATTTTCCCCAGTCAAGTGGCCTGGAGTTTTAAGAAATGAAAGTGACCAGTGCTGGCAAGGATGCGGGTGTCACTCACACATTGCTGAGAGTGTCCCCTGTGCAGGGAAGCTCTGAGGCAATTTAGATCCAGGTGTTAAAGTGCCCCAAACCTTTGAGTTGATGCTAATTGAGATATCTATTCTAAAAAAAAAAAGTCCAAAGTGTAGGCTATAGTCATTAAGCACAATATTCTCAGCCCAAATTCTCAAATAAAGAAATTTAAGTAAAGAATATATAATAAACATCTTAAAAGATTTTTTATGGTGCATATATTATTTTGGTAATGCTGAAATAGTAACTAAACACAAGGGGATATAGAGATGTAAACCATCATGCCAAGATTCTGCCCCACCTTCACGGAGGGTGCCAACCGATTGCCTGGGGCAGAATGCAAAGGGGCCAAAGGGGAAGGTGATGCAGAGTGAAAACATGTCACCTGTGGGGATGAGTAGGGAGGCAAATAACTGGAAGGAATGAATCTTCCTTTCCTAAATCTATTTATATTTTTAAATTAGAAAACAAATGCAAGTTTGCTGCAGAAAAAAATTGGAAAATATAGAAAGAGCAAAAATTACTTGTAATTCTCCAGGCAGTTAATCTCTTGGCAAGTTTCCTTCTTTTTTTCCTTCAGCAAAGATGTCTAGGTTTAGGAAGAATGGGATCTGAAAAAGGACTGCTGGATATTTATGGGAGCAAGAGCAAGCAGGTGTTTTAAAAGCATGGCCCTCATTTAGATCTTGTACTGGTGAAATTCAAGGCCCTATTGGTACTTGTAAGAAAAAAACAAGGTAAATGTGCAATTGCCGAGACTTAGCTGTCCGAGCTGAAAAGAACCTAAGCATCATATATTCTCATCCTACGTTTTCAACTTACAAACTGGGAAACAAAGGCAAGGGAGGCTCAGATTTGCCTAAGACTCTAACACCTGAGTGAGACCTCCTGATTTCTGCTGGCAACATTGGCAAGGTGCTCGGCCATGGGTCTTGAGATCAGACTGCCTTGGGTTCAAATCCCAATTGTGTGATATGTTATTTAACCTCCTTGAACGCTAGTTTTCTCATCTGTGAAAGTGGATGATGATCATAATGCTGTCCTCCTCTTTGTGGGCTCAAATGTCCTAATTACTTAAATCACTTTGTTAGGGCTGACATAATAAAATATCACAAACTTGGTGGTTTAAACAACAGAAATTTATATTCTCACAGTTCTGGGCACTGGAAGTCCAAGATCAAGGTGCTGGTAGGTTTGTTTCCTTCAAAGCTTCTCTCTTTGGCTTGCACAGGGCTGTCTTTCTGCCGTGTCCTCACATGGTCATCCCTGGGTCTGTTATCTGTGGTATAATCTCTTCTTAGAAGGACATTGTCATATAGGATTAGGGACCCCTTCATTTTACCCTAATTATCTCTTTAAAGACACTATCTCCAAACACAGGTACATTCTGAAGTACTGGAGTCAGAAATTCAACATATGAATTTCGGAGGAATGTAATTCCGCCAAAATCAGTTCTATATATGTTTAGCCTACTATCTGGCTTAGAATAAAACTTTTTAATTAACTATTATTTGTAGTTAATAGAACCATTCTTTTCCACCTTATGACATTTTATAACACTTGTAGAGGTACATTTTCCATTTTGTAAGTAGCAAAGTTTCTGTTATGTGGCACATCCTTTTACCATTGGGAGATGCTGGATTGAACAAATGTATTTAATGCTAGAAAGCAATTTTAACTAACATTTACAGAATTTATATACAACAGAAGACTCCTGGGAAGGGCTGACTTGTACTAATAATACAGATTGAAAGCTTTAGATTAAAAGAAAAAAGCATCTGTACTTAATTATGATGAACCTTTCATTTCAACTTGGTTGCCAATGCAGAAACTACAGTCCACTGGAAAGAAAGTATCTGCATGCTCTATTCTTCTCCATTCCCCCAGCTCATCTACTTCCTCCCTGCACTTTCCACTGTGAAGGAGCCGATGATCTATAAAATGGATGTTAAATGGACTCTCTAAAGAAAAGTTAGTGTCTCTCTCTAAACCTACTTATATATGCTTTTCTTGCACTATGCAAGTATAATTCTTCACTTTAATATCCCTCCTCTCTAGTCCCTGATGATCGAAAGATTCTATTTCAGCGGGGCAAGGGAGGGGGGGGAAGACTAATCATATTATATGCAAATTTTAGATATGTTTAAAAATCCAACTTATTCCATGGACAAACAATAGGAATTGCTGAATCCATCCTTTCAACTAACACTATCAGGATCCGTTTATTAGATTAATAAAGTGGAAAAGCAATATTCTTTCTCTTTCAGCATACAAGTAATTGTAGGGACATAAATTAATTCACTGTGAAATGTGTTTAATAATTACAAATTGTTAAAACCTCAGGGTTTTGTTGGTTTGAGGTTAGGGTCTAGTTTTGGGATTTTCCCCATTTAATTAGTTTGAGTCCACCTTGGCACTAGCTATCTAAAATCAGGTTGAGTCAGTTGGGAATGTAATAGGCACAAACTCTGTGGCTTTGAAAAACACTTGGATGCTGGTGGGGAGTGCATGCTGGGCTACGTGGGATGGTCTCTATTCTGAGGACACCTGACCATTTAAAAGAATAATCTGTGTTTATAGTGTTTGAATGGTTGCCCATTGCCTTCAGGGAAAGTGTTGATGTTTGCTCACTTTCTGTAGTGCCTGATAAAAAAATATAACCCTTATTCCCATCCCTAGCAAACTCCCCATTAAAGAGCGTTCAGTCCTTGAAGTAGGCATGACCTTTATAAACACAGCTACTGTAAACCACAACTGATAGCCCTGTCTCTCATATCACCATTATCTTTCATCCTAGGTAAAGCCTTTCTCTCCCCTCCAATAAAGACAAACATGTTTTAGCCTTACAGTTGGCAGCTACCTGACATTAAAAACCAATCGTAGCCAGTTGCCTGTGGCTGATAAACTAGCAGGGGAAGTAATCTTAGATGCTAAAAATCAACATTAAAATTTATAAAAAGATATGAGAGAGAGAGAATTTGAGCAGTTTATATAGAATCACCAACTTTTTGGGCATCATTTTATGTATATACTAGAGGTCCCCTCAGCCCAGATTGCAAGAGGGTGCAGGCCAGGCTGAGGGACCCCACCAGTGCATGATTGGGGCCGGGGAGGGATGCAGGAGGTTGGCCAGGCGGGGAGGGACCGCCGGAGAGCTCCAGGCATGTCCGGCCTGTCTTGCTCAGTCCCAATCAGCTGGACTCCAGCAGCAAGCTAACCTACCAGTTGACCAGTCGACTGTCTGCCCCCTGGTGGTCAGTGCATGTCATAGCCACTGGTCAACTGTCTGCCCCCTGGTGGTGAGTGCACATCATAGTGAGCAGTTGAGCAGCCTTAGCATATCATTAGCACTAGAGGCCCAGTGCACAAATTTGTACTCATGTGGGTCCGGTGATCAGGGGCAGGGCCAGCTGGGGGGAGGGGCTGCAGGAGGTTGGCCGGCCGGCCCCACCCCCGATCGGGCTGGTTCGCTGGCCGCAGTGGGCATCATAGCGACCATTCTGGTCAATACAGCGTTCTGGTTGCTGGCTTTTCATATATATAGATAGTACGCTTTGATTGGTTCAGTGGTCGGCAAACTGTGGCTCGCGAGCCACATGCAGCTCTTTGGCCCCTTGAGTGTGGCTCTTCCACAAAATACCACGTGTGGGCGTGCACGTACAGTGCAATTAAAACTTCGTGGCCCATGCGCAGAAGTCGGTTTTCGGCTCTCAAAAGAAATTTCAGTTGTTGTACTGTTGATATTTGGCTCTGTTGACTAATGAGTTTGCCGACCACTGGATTGGTTGAATGGCTGCCCAGTCAACCAGACACTTAGTATATTAGGCTTTTATTATATAGGATATAAAATATATGTACATATTATAATCTATATATATTGTAGATAGTGATAATATGCTACTATCTACTCTTAATATTAGCTAACATTGAGGGTTTAATACTAACTCTTTACATTCAGTCGGCACAACACATAGTTGTAGGTACTGTTAATGTTCCCATTTTGCAGATAATGAAGTATAAGTTCACAGAGGCTAAATACGCTGTCCACTTAACCCAGCTGGTGGGTGGTAGAGCTGGAGACTGGACTCCTGATCATTCAATACATGGACTTGAACACCACCATTCCCTTTAAAACAGAAAAAAAAGGACTACAAATTTATTCATAACCAAAAATGTGGGAAAGACATAATTTCAGAAATCCTGAAGTTATCATGATAAAAAATTCTCTCATTCCAATATGGACGAGAGAAAGCTTTGGCAAAGGCCTGCTCTGGCCCACCGACTTGCACTCAGGAATCCTGGCTCCAAGTCTACAGCAACAGAGAAGCTTTCGGTCCACATCCTGGGTGACTTTCTAGAGAGTTCAGATCAAGAGCCTAAAGGTGTTAGTCATTTTAAGGACATTCATGATTCATTTTGTGCATTCATAAAATGCACCAATTTTTTAAAAATATATTTTTATTGATTTCAGAGAGGAAGGGAAATGGAGAGAAAGATAGAAACATCAATGATGAGAGAGAATCATTGATCAAGTGCCTCTTGCATGCCCCACACTGGGGATAGAGCCTGCAACTTGGGCATGTGCATGGCTGGGAATAGAAAAATGACCTCCAGGTTCATAGGTAGACACTCAACCACTGAGCCAAGCCGGCTGGGCAATGCTTCAGTTTTAATCACTCCCCCCTCCTTTCCCCCCTCCCCCCCCCACACACACATGCACACTGGGTTCCAGAAACTATGTGGCGTTAGGAGCCTGAGAAGTGATTGGGAAGTGATTCTCAGGTGAGAAGGTTCTTACCAGAGTCCATGGCCTTCCGGTTGGGAATCTCTCTAAATGAGCAACAATATTTTGCCAACTTGGGCACTCATACACCTTCCTTATACCTTGGAGAGAAATTCTTTCCAAGAGTCCTTAATCATTTCCATAATCCTTAATCATTTCCATAATCCCAAAGGGGTTAAAAAAATCAATGCTCTAAACTTAGTCAGTAGGTTACGATACTGAGCAAGTTATTTGACTCTTTCACTAGTACCTTGGTTTCTCCATCTGTCAAATCAGAATAACTTAATTCCTGTGTGACATACCTTCAAAAGGGTGACCATTAGATGAGAAAAAGTGCATGTATTCTCTCCCCTGTCCCTTCTGAGAGACTGTGTGCAATTTCATGTGCAGTTCTAGGACATTCTTCAGGACCAACTCTATTTCTCTGTGTCATCAGATGCTGTTTTCTGACACCTTATATCTTTTTCCTTCACAAATATTTAGTATTCTGTCCTCACTGTTTCCTGCAAATTGTTATTTCTGTTTGCTCCCCAAAGCCAATAAAATTTAAATTAAGAATAAATGAAAGCAGTAAATATTGCGTTTCTGCCGATCGACATGTGGAGATGAAGTGAGCCAGAGAGCGCCCACAGTGATACACAGTCACTTCCAGGTAGATCAGGAGGGAGCAGAGGGGATTGTTTCATCAGAGCCGCCCTCGGAGAGACAGTCAATTCGAGGTGGCTGACTTAGGCACGTCTTCCAACACCAAAATATTTCTGCTTGTTTGAAATTCCAAATGGTATGATTTTTCTTCTTCTAGGAGGAAGGTCTGGGAGTCCAGCGTACTGAGGGGCTTACTGTCTTTATTGCCATCTCCTGACCCTGCTGCTCCACGTGAGCAACACACACACACACACACACACACACACACACACACACACACATATTGCAGTCACATCCAGCACCTGGATGGCACTTAGGAGCAATAGACAGGAACATTCACTAGCACTATTGACAATGTTCACTATTGACTACGGGCCAATTTCCATAGTCAATTTCCTGTAGAAACCTCATAGTGTGGTATCGTTTAGGAAGGAAATGAATCTCTCAGGGAGTGAAGCTTCTCTCATTGGCCTCACGAACCTGTGCCTTCTGAAATACAGGTGACAGGGAAGGTTTAGTCAAGAAGAAGACGATGGGATGAAGGGACTAAAGACAGGGTCATCAGATCTCCTTGAAACACAACAAGGACCCAGAGCACACAGCTTCCATTCTCACCATGGACCATGGAATTACATCTTTTTCCTTGAGGCATGTTTTGTTGGAGAGGAAGATTTCCTTAAAATCGGTGTAAAAAAGGCAAGACACATACTCTACAGTAATGGAATCCTAGAAGATCAGCATTAAATTAGGCATCATGTGGTGTTTATTGAGTCTGACCTCACACTTGGATTTTTGCTCCAATCCTGCATGTGTCAGCAATGCTGGGACATCTCAGGTGATGGAGAGCTCACTGCTTCCCAGCCTGGACAGCTGGAGCCATTAAGTGGTTATGCTCCCACTCAAACATTTATTAAAGCCTTCTTTACTAGGCAGTGGGAACACAGCAGTGAATAAGGGGCATGTCACCCCAACTTCAGGAATCTGAGAATTGAGTGGAAGATAAAATGAAACCAGCAACTACAATATTTTACTTTTCCTTATTGAATTCCCATGATTGTACATTCTACTCACTATTTAAGCACACACAATAAGTCTAGTCCATCTCTCACGGGACAAATGCACCTGCTTTTTGAAGACAATGATCCTATTTCCGTTTAAAAGCTAAAAATACTCACTTTCCTTTCTCACCCTCCCTAATGGTAATTAGATAAACCTTGTCAGTTAGGATGAAAAACATACTACTCCCTTTAATGTATGCACGCCAGGATATCTATATATATAAAACCCTAATATGCAAATAAACCAAACAGCAGAACAACTGAACAACTGAACAACCAGTTGCTATGAGGTGCACTGACCACTGGAGGGCGCGCACAGAACATGGTGGGCGTTGGCTGCCTCAGGATGGTGGAGCAGGTGAGTGGGGGTGTCAGACCAAGGCAGGGCACCGGTCACTGTCATCGGGGTGAGCCTCTGGTGTTTACTGAAAATTCTTTGCTCCCATGTGCCACAGTCCTGCCCAGCACTCTCACTTGCTGCCAGCACCGGTCCCGATCTCCCCTGAGGGTTTCTCCATCTCACCCTGCTTCTGAGGGGCGATTGGGCAGCAGCCATCAGTGCATGGGAGTGGCAGTGGCGGGAGCAGGGCTGCCAGCAGACAGGGGACTGAGGACCGCGATGAGAGGAGCCGGGCAAAGGTGTGAAGGATGGGCCAAGACCCACCCATGCCCACCGCAGCCTCGCTGCCCACAGTTCCTTTCAAGGTGCACAAATTCTTGCACTGGGTCCCTAGTCCTACCTAATAAAGAGGGAATATCCTAATTGACCATCACTCCATCACAAAGATGGCTGCACCCACAGCTGAAGCCAAGTTCCCATAAGGAGCCTTAACAAGCAATCAGCAGGGACCTGAGGCTAAGCCCTCCCCGACCCCCATAGGGCTTGACAGGGGACCTCAGGCTGGGGGACCTCAGGCCATGCCCCCCCGCCCTGGCACCAGGCCAGGGGACCTGAGGCCATGCCCCCCACCCAGCGGGGCTTGACAGGGGACTTCAGGCCATGCCCCCCACCCCGGCACTAGGCCAGGAGACCTCAGACCGTACCCCCCGCCCAGTGGGGCTTGACGGGGGACCTCAGGGTGCGCCCCCAGCCCAGCACCAGGCCAGGGGACCTGAGGCTGCACCCCTCTGCCTGGCTGGGCTTGACAGGGGACCTCAGGCCGCACCTCCTGCCTTGGCACCAGTCCGGGGGACCTCAGGCCCTGAACCCCGCCCCGGCGCCAGGCCAGGGGACCTGAGGCCACACTCCCTGCCCAGTGGGGCTTGATGGAGGACCTCAAGGTGCTCTCTCCATCCTGGTGCTGGGCTAGGGGACCTCAGGCTGCTCCCCCCCGCCCCAGTGCCAGGCCGGGGACCTCAGGTTGCGCCCCCCGCCCCAGCACCGGGCCAGGGCACCTGAGGCTGCGCCCTCTGCCTAGCAGGGCTTGACAGGGGACCTCAGGCCGTGCTCCCCACCCAGCAGGGCTTGATGGGGGACCTAAAGGTGCACCCCCAGTGCTGGGTTGGGGAAACTCAGGCCGCACCCCCTGCCCAGCGGGGCTTGATGGGGGACCTGAGGCTACACCCCCCTGCTGGTGGGGCTTGACGAGGGATCTGAGGCTGTGCCCCCCTCCTGGTGCCGGGCCAGAGGACCTGAGGCTGCATGCCCCTGCCTGGCGAGGCTTGATGGGGGATCTCAGGCCATGTCCCCCACCTGGCGGTCTTCACGGGGGACCTCAAAGCATGTACCCCACCCCAGTCTGGGCTGGGGGACCTCAGGCCATGTCCCCCGTCCTGGCGCCGGGCCAGGGGAACTGAGGCTACATTCCCTGCCCGGCGGGGCTTGACAAGGGTGGGACTGGCCAGGTCTGGATCTAGCCCAATGGGGGCGGGGGCCGGCTGAATCTGGGTCTCACGGGATTTTGAGATGCATGTGGGTGGGCAGGGACTTGATTCTGGGTCCGTGGTGTGCCCCAAACTCTGACAGGAGGAAGGTTTTCGTATACATTTTATTAATTTTCTTTCATATCTAACACTTCTATTATAGAGAAAGGGCAAATAGCAATATTAAATTATTTCCTCTAATTAATCCCCTTATAATGTACACAAATTTTGTGCACCGGGCCACTAGTCCTATCTAATAAAAGAGTAATATGCAAATTAACCATCACTCTGCGACAAAATGGCAGCGCCCATAGCCACAAGATGGCGGCGCCCAGTCCTCTTAGCCCCGCTGGAGTCCCCCAGTCCGCCCAGTGGCGGCAGCCCGGGGTGTCCGCCTGGGAGGCACCTGCCCCCCATGCAGTGATCCCCGCCCAGCGGCGGCAGCCCGGGGTGTCCGGCTGGGAGGTGCCAGTGCCTGGCACAATCCCCAGCCATAGCCTGGGCTGGGGTCTCAGGCTGGCAGGGCCTTGCACCCAAGCTGCGCAATCCCCCGGCCACGGTGGCAGCCTGGGCTGGGGTCTCAGGCTGGCCAGGGTGCGATCCCCTCCCAGCGGTGGCAGCCTGGGGTCTCAACCACTGAGTCACACCAGCCAGGCAGGTATGGAGGAATCTTAATGTTTCTTTTTTAAAAATATATATTTGATTGATTTTTTTACAGAGAGGAAGGGAAAGGGATAGAGAGCTAGAAACATCTATGAGAGAGAAACATCGATCAGCTGCCTCCTGCACACTCCCCACTGGGTATGTGCCCCCAACCAAGGTACATGCCCTTGACCAGAATCGAACCTGGGACCCTTGAGTCTGCAGGCCGATGCTCCATCCACTGAGCCAAACCATTTAGGGCTGTCCAATATGCTAAAGAAAAAACCCTATCTAATAAAGAGGGAACATGCAGGGGAGGGCATTTGGGAGTGACCGGGTTCTCAGGGGAAGGCAGTTGGGGACGATCGGGCTGGCAGGGAGCAGTTAGGTGTTGATCAGGCTGGCAGGGGAGTGGTTAGGGGGTGATCAGGCTGGCAGGCAGAAGCGGTTAGGGGCAATCAGGCAGGCAGGCAAGCAGTTGGGAGCCAGCAGTCCTAGATTGTGAAACAGATGTCCAACTGCCTGGATTGGGCCTAAACAGGCAGTTGGACATCCCCCGAGGGGTCACAGATTGGAGAGGGTGCAGGTTGGGCTGAGAGACATTCTACCCCCCCCACCCCACCCCAGTGCATGAATTTTCATGCACCAGGACTCTAGGTTATTATATAAAAAGCCAATACTTGGATTCCCTCTTTGCCTTTTCAAAGTAAAGTAAAACTTGAATTTGGGAAGAAAAAAGGGTGAAGTTATTCTTGTATAAAGATTCCTTACCTTATCTTGTCTTATTGGAAAATTTGGCTCTTTCTTCCACATTTCCCTCAACCATTTATTATACATTTCATATCCTTAGACTTTTCAATAAGAAACATAAAACCTAACAAAGAAACCTAAACAAATTAAATGGAATCTATTTTTTTTCACATGTAAAATGGATTTCAGTTTTGCCTTACGGAGGTCTTATGTTTCATTATTATTAAAAAATGTCATGAATATTTTGCCTGCTGGGAGTACAGATTTTCCTCCCATTTTTCAATCTTACCCCAAACCTCTTATTGCATATTTTATGAGTTGTAGCAGCTCTTAGTGGTTGCTTTTTAAAATTACAAACTCCAAAGCCTGTGTTGGCATTTTGTTAACTGGTTTCTGCACATGTGGTGCTGCTGAGCACTTACAAAAAGAAATGAAATAATAGAAACACTTGTGGGATGAATATAAACTTGTGCGATCTTTAGAAACAACTGGGGCTGTATTGAGGGAGCGAGCAGGGTTCCTCCACACACTCATTTCAGGAGACCATCTTCCAACGTGGGCGACTTAGATCAGTGGCTACTTTATCATCCTCCCCCATCTCCTCTCCTCTTGCCAATCATGGGAAACCTATCATTACAGCCATGTGCAGAGTTGGAACCTGGGTTGGGTGCCCCGCAGCCTCATGTTTTCTCTTTGCCTTGCCCACTAGGGTACTGTGAGCTTCTGGAACGCACATGTTTCCCTTGCAGTTGGGGAGAATTGAGAGTGCTCATGGAACACAGAGCAAAATAGTTATGAGAAGTAGCTGATCTGGGAAACATTCAGATTTTAGGAATGAATTTTTAAAAAGTTGATTTTTTTTCTTTTTTTCCAAAGGGACATTTCCAGAAAGACTAGAAAGAGTGATTATGAGAATTAAATAAACGAAGGCCTGGAAAATGTTTAGCATGCCTGAAAATTACTCAATAACTGTTCATTATTATTATTATTATTATTATTATTAAGTTGCAGGCACACTCATCTTTTATGTGATTTGTTGTAAACCCCTCAAAGGGACTTGGGAACAACTTTTAAAAGGGGGCCTTAATTGCATCAGGAAACTTGCAAGAAACATTGCCTTATGTGGCCTGCATGGAACCATGGGATATAGGACCAATAGCGATGCCCCAAAACAAACAGTGGTGGCCCCAGGTGAGTTGGTGACACTGTGGGCGGTACAAAGGAATGTGACTTTGATGAGAATTTGACCACTTCCTGTCTGCTGTATTTTGAGACAGCCCTGCTCAAAAGTGAATTTCTGAGGGCATAAAGCCTCATGACCTCTCCAAATCAATTTAGCTTTGACCTCCCCCAAATAGATCACCTTAGGAAAACTGATGTAGCTCTGTGGGCAGGGGGTGGGTGGGGTCAGGAGTCAAAGTAGTGGGCCTTCGGGGTCAAGAGGGAGAATCACAACTTAGTTCCAAAAATGTCTCTATCTTCTTTTTTATTTACCTCTCAGAACCACATCCAAGTGCCATGATCTCTCTGAGGAAAGGGGCTCACTCTCTCAGCATCCCCACCCCTCCCCAACACACACCAGATGTACTGCTGCCCTTATGTATAGCTTGGCTCTTTCTAGTAAATCTGGAATGGGGGAAGTTTTCATCTTATTTCCATCCCTCACTCCTTCCATTGCCCTCTTGATTCTCCCTGGTGCATTCATTATGTTATTATTTATTTACTTATATATTTTTATTTATTTCAGAGAGAAAGAGAGTGATGGAAACATCTATGATGAGAGAGAACCATTGATTGGCTGCCTCCTGCATGCCCAACACTGGGGATTGAGCCCACAACCTGGGCATGTGCCCTGGCCTGGAATTGAACCGTGGCCTTCTGATTCATAGGTTGACCCTCAACCACTGAGCCACACTAGTCAGACTCTCCCTGGTGCTTTTAGATAGCCTTCAACCTGTTCTTTCATGTTGCCCTGGACCCCTCAACTAGGGAGAACCATTTGGGTATCCCAACTCATCCCTTTTGGGACCATTTCTCAGCCAAGACAATTCAAATTCTGGAATTGTAGGTGATTTTACTTGCTTCAAAGACATATACATTAATAACAACAACCATAAAAGCATATTCAGTGAGTATTTATTGTGTACAGGACATGCTTCTAGATGTTTTGTATGTGTCCATCTCTTTTAATTTTCTACAAACCCTGACATTTAGACCCAGGGAGTTTATTTATTTCATACTAGAGGCCTGGTGCATGAAATTCGTACACTGGGGGGGGGGTGTCCCTCAGCCCAACCTGCACCTTCTCCAATCTGGGACCCCTCGGGGGATGTCCAACTGCGTGTTTAGGCCTGTGAGATCAGGCCTAAACAGGCAGTCAGACATCCCTTTCACAATCCAGGACTGCTGGCTCCCAACTGCTCGCCTGCCTGCCTAATTGCCCCTAACCACTTCTGCCTGCCAGCCTGATCACCCCCTAACCCAGCCGTGGGCAAACTACGGCCCGCGGGCTGGATCCGGCCCGTTCGGCTGTTCTATCTGGCCCGCGGAGCCGAAAGAATGGAGGGTTCTCTTGCTCTCCCCTCCGCTCCTTTACTTTGAATTTATATTAGTTCACACAAACACTCCATCCATGCTTTTGTTCCAGCCCTCCGGTCCAGTTTAAGAACCCATTGTGGCCCTCGAGTCAAAAAGTTTGCCCACCCCTGCCCTAACCACTCCCCTGCCAGCCTGATAGACGCCTAACTGCTCCCCTGCCAGCCTGATCGTCCCCAACTGCCCTCCTCTGAGAACCTGGTCACTCCCAAATGCCCTCCCCTGCATATTCCCTCTTTATTAGATAGGGCTTTTTCTTTAACATATTGGACAGCCCTAACTGGTTTGGCTAGGTCAGTGGTCAGCAAACTCATTAGTCAACAGAGCCAAATATCAACAGTACAACGATTGAAATTTCTTTTGAGAGTCAAATTTTTTAAACTTAAACTTCTTCTAACGCCACTTCTTCAAAATAGACTCACCCAGGCCGTGGTATTTTGTGGAAGAGCCACACTCAAGGGGCCAAAGAGCCGCATGTGGCTCGCGAGCCGCAGTTTGCCGACCACTGGGCTAGGTGGATGGAGCATCGGCCTGCAGACTCAAGGATCCCAGGTTTGATTCCAGTCAAGGGCATAGTACCTTGGTTGGGGGCACATACCTAGTGGGGAGTGTGCAGGAGGCAGCTGATCGATGTTTCTCTCTCATAGATGTTTCTAGCTCTCTATCCATTTCCCTTCCTCTCTGTAAAAAAATCAATAAAATATATATATTTTTAAAAAGAAACATTTAAGATTCCTCCATATCTGCCTGGCTGGTGTGACTCAGTGGTTGAGACCCCAGGCTGCTGCAGCTGGGAGGGGATCACACCATGGGGGTGTGGCGCCCCTGCCAGGCTGAGACCCCAGCCTAGGCTGCCAGCCTGGCAGGGGATCGCGCCATGGGGGTGTGGCAAGACCCCAGCCCAGGCTGCCGGCGCTGGCAGGGGATGGCTCCGTGGGGGAGTGGAGAGACCCCAGCCCAGGCTGCTGGCGCTGGCAGGGGACGGTGCCATGGGGAGCGGAGAGACCCCAGCCCAGGCTGCTGGCCCTGGCAGGGGATGGCGCTGTGGGGAGTGAATTTGCTTTTGTTTTTTATAAAGGGTCAGGAGGGCCTCTGTGCAGCATTCCGCCAGGCCTCTTACTCTGCAGGCTGTCAGCAGCAGCCCTCCCTGAGACTGGGGGACTCCAGCAGGGCTGAGAGGACTGGGCGCCGCCATCTTGTGGCTATGGGGGCCGCCATTTTTGTCGCAGAGTGATGGTTAGTTTGCATATTACTCTTTTATTAGATAGGATTCCACTTCATTCCAGGAAGGATTGACATAAAGGCTATTCCTACTTGTGAGAGGTGGATTACAGGCTTAATTTTCAGCTTTCATCCAGGTAGTATAAAGAGGTACTGAACCATTTTACCAGGTTAGGATATTGAACCATTGTGATATTTGTTCTCCCCTCTAATTTTTTACTGAAATGCCTACAGTCCAGCAGAAAGCTTGACTCATTGCATTTCTATCTGAACAGTTGAAGGGCAAGCAGCAGTCTAAAGAAAAGCAACACATGAATGATATCCCCTTGCCTAGAACACAGAGGCCATGCTGAAGGCAAGTGGGAAAGGAAGGCGAAAACCAGGCCAGTGCAGTATGAAAGTAAGATGCTGGAGTAGCTGATTCTGAACAGGCATTTTGGGCCACCAGGAGCCCAAATGTCAGTGTTGGTTACAACAAAACCTCCTTAGCAGCAGCTCTGGCTGCAGAGAATGCTATGAACAGAGCAGGTGCTCACCCACCAGACATTGCAGCTACATCTGCTCACACAGCTGCCAGCACCATCAACAACACCAGCCTCCAACGTGAAGGCCAATGACAAGTGCATCACAAATGAGTATCACAACCAGAGCCTAATGGCTTCCTTGCCTCCAGATCAGAGAAAAATAATGAGCAAAAATCACTAGTCACACTTTGATTGGTCAAAACTCATCTTTTTTTTTTTTTTAAATCAGTGAGACAATCTACTTTCGTTAAAGCTGCAAGTGTCTATTATTAAATTAAAATGTGTGGGTGTTCCCATATTTGTGACTTAACCTTATACATTTTATCACTTTACAGCATGAGTCCACTTAGTCTATAATTTTGTAGTTAACTCAAACATACGGTGAATGAAATACCCTTTACAGCAAAAGTCAAAGCAAATCCCTTATTCATTCATTTGCTCAATGTTCTTTTCTCTTCCTCGATTTTTCAGTTTACTAAACGTTCTACCCTTGTATGAATATTAGCTGCTGTTTCATCATTAGCTACAAGCCTTTTGTGAACACCAGACCAATGTTGAACAGGATAATCTATCTTTGAACAGAACAGTTGAAAGTAACTCAAATTGCCCAGCCTCGGAATATAAAAACAAAATACATCTGAAGGAGATGCTTGGATCTATTCTGTACCTTTATTAATAGCATCTTGAGCACTTCAGGCAGTGTTCACACCCAGGCACAGCTGGTTCTTTTCTTGGTAGATTTTCAAAAGCCAAGGCTCCTGTTGCTTTGCTGGCTGGGTCTCCTCCACAGCTACTGTCACCTCCGCTCTTTCTGGTGCAAAGACAAGTAAATCTCCTAGTTAACTGTTAGCAGTAATCAAAGTGCAGCCGGTCACAGAGATCTTGATAAGCAAGGTGCTTCATTCCAGAGGACCAGCCCCTCACCAGGCTTCGCCCTTAGTGTTGGCCTGTCTCTGGAAATGAAGCCTCTGGTCTGCCTTCATTCCCATCAGGCAAACATTGTCTAGGGCGAGTGTTGATGACTGAATTCTGCCTGCCGTAAGTGCAAACCAAACAAGTCAATCTCATTGTGATACCATTGCAATTAACCTAGCTTCAGGAAATACGCAAAGGGAAGGCCAGACATAGGGGGTCATTGGCCAGAATGGGCATGGCTTCTGCAAGCGCTTTGACAATTTAGAATATTTAATCCCCTGCACAAAGGAATTGGCTTTCTTGTGCTTTCAGGACCCTTGGGACTCTTGTGGCTTGGGGTGCACTCTCTTGCATTCTCCCATGTGGCCTACAGTCATGTGGACCCCATACACAATGGACTAATGGACTGTAACTAGCCTGATGCTGAACTGGACCCAGCCCCAACATGGAAAGGAAATTCTGGACACTGGCTTTGCTCCTAGCTTTACTGAAACTCCAGCTACACTTCTTCTATGACTGGACTAAAGGAAATGAGACTTTGGAAACCCAGGGATGTAAGTCCACACAAATAAAAATCACTCCTTCTCTTGTGTGAGTCCGAGAAAATTCTTTTTCTCAGGATATTGTAAGAAGTCTCCCTGCTCCCTCCAGCAGCATCTAGTGGGGAAGAGGACCCCCCACTTCGTCTGATAACAATTAAACAACCAGGCTGTTCTGAGGTTAAGTCAAACATCCTCCTGGGGGCCAGTCTACTCTCTCCCTCACTGAGCTGACCTCCAGCAGGGCCCCCATTGCTCTGCATGTACATGTGATAACCACACTGTGTCTGTGAGACAGAAATCCCAGAAAGATGGCATGTAATTTCCGCCTGTCCATAAACTTTCTCACTGGATGCCACAAAAGTGTATAAAGTTCTATTTCTTCATCTTTGCTTTTCCATTTTAGAGGTGAAATTTATATTCCCCATTAGAGAGAGAAGAAAATCTTTCAGAACCAAAAAAATTGCCCCTTTTTCTTTTTCCTTTTCTCTATCTTCATGGCATACATAAAAATTAAGCCTTAGGTTATAACTCCCCTGCTTTCATTGCCCTTATGATGTTTTCAGCATTTACACTTCCTAATATACTAAAGTGGTAGCTCTGTCCCCTGATAGATTCTAACCTAGCATGCTGAGCCATCGAGAAGTTTACTCTTCTCTCTAATTCTCTGAAATGCCTACAGTTCATTTTCATGGCCATAGCCTTATAACGTGCTCATTGTTCAAATATCTATCTTCTAAAATCACATTTTCAAGGTAACAGCATTGCTCAGGAGTTATTGATAGTGCACCGTGCAGTCTCTAACTGCTGCAGCTCCCTTTAAGTTTCCTATTGAGTTTTGCTTCCTATCGTGCAGACCTGTCTGAGAGTTCACCACGAGCTGAGAAACACCTAGGATGGGCGGGCCAGAATTTAGGACTACTTAATTTAGTAAACTTAGCGTGTTACGCAACCATCATCATAAATCAGTTTTAGAACATTTTCGTCACCCCAATAGTATTGCGAAAGCATATTCAGTATTAATCTCCAGTACCACACCCCGCTCCCTAGGCACTCACTAATTGACATTGCCTCTATGGTTTGCCTTTTCTGGAAATTTCACATAAATGGGACCCTAAACCTTTTACTGAGCATCTTGTTTTTGAGGTTCATTCATGTCATAACATGTTTCTGTAGTTAATTCCTTTTCATTGCTGTCTAGTATTCCATTGCATGGGTATACGTCATTTTGTTTATCTATTCTCCCATTGATAGACATTTAGATTGTTTCCTATATTTGGTGATTATGAATAATAACATTTGTTTATAAATCATTGTATAGACATGTTTTCATTTTTTTATTTGATAGATATGGAATTATTTTTTAAAACAGCTTTATTGAGTTATAATTGCCACATAATAAATTGCACTAATTTAAAGTGTATAATTTGATGAGTTCTCCCTCTCTCGTCTTCTTTCTCTCTCTCTCTCTGTCACACACACACACACAGACACACATACACACACACACCTGTCAAACAATCACCACAACAAGGTCAGAACATATCCATCGCTTCCAAACAATTCCTCATGCTGCTTTGTGATTCTCCTGCCTATCCTTCCCCACCACCCCATCCTCAGATAATCACTGATTTGCTTTCCGTTACTATAGATTAGTTTTTGTTTTCTACATTTTTTATGTCTGTGGAATTATGAAGCGTGTATTCTTTTTTGGAGTGAGTGTGGGGTCTGGCTTCATTCACCTAGCATAATTATTTTGCAATCTATCCATGTTGTAGGGTTTATCAATAGCTCATTCCTTTTTTGTTGTTGCTGAGTAGTATTTATGGTATGTATATGCCTTAGTTTGTTCACCTATCTGTTCATCTGTTGATAGGTATTTAGGTTGTTTCCATTTTTGGCTTATTACAAACAAAGCTCCTTTGAACATTCATATTTGTATGAACTTTCTTTTCTCTTGGGTAAATTCCCAAGGAAGGAATGGCTACATTATATCATATCATTTTGTAGGAAATTGTCAAATTATTTTCAAAAGAAAAGAATTTTTTACGTTCCCACTAGCAGTGCTGATGGTGGTCAGTCTTTTTAACTTTAACCTTTCTAATAGGTGTGAGGTGAGGGTGCATTTTGGTTCTAATTTGCATTTTCCTAGTGACTAATGATGGGGTATCTTTTCATGTGCATATTTGCCATCTGTGAATCTTCTGTAGTGAAGTATCTGGGCAAGACTTTTGCCCATTAAAAATTTAGGTTGTTTGCTTTCTAAATATTGGACTTTGAGAGTTCTTTATAAATTCTAGGTGCAAGTCCTTTATCAGACATATGCTTTGCAAATTTTTCCTTCCAGTCTCTGGCTTGTCATTTCATAAATCAGAAGAAAGTCAGAGCCACTATATTAATATCAGACAAAATAGGTTTTAGAGCACAGAATATTACTATGGATTAAAAAAAAGTTCATTTTATAATGATAATCGGGTCAATTTATCAAGAGGACATAGCAATTCTAAATATTTATGCAGCTAAAAGCAGAGATTCAAAATATATGAAGCAAAAACTGTTAGAACTGCAAGGAGAAATTGGCAAATGACAGCTGGATTTTTTTTTTTTAATATCCACTCTCTTTGAACAATTTATAGGAAAAGTAGGCAGAAAATCAGGAAAGATATCATAGGCTTGGATGACCGTATCAACATCACCTGATTGATATTTCTAGAATCCTCCACTTAGCAATGCGAGTAGAGCACACATTTTTTCCAAATGTACATGGAACAGTGGGCAAGATGGACCATATTCTAGCCCATAAAATAGATATCAGGAAATTTCTAAGTATTTGAATCACACAGCATATTTTCCTTTGTCCTCACAATGTTGTAGGACACAAGAAAGCATGAGTTAGACCCGTGGTCAGCAAACTGTGGCTCGCGAGCCACATGCGGTTCTTTGGCCCCTTGAGTGTGGCTCTTCCACAAAATACCACAGCCTGGGCGAGTCTATTTTGAAGAAGTGGCATTAGAAGAAGTTTAAGTTTAAAAAATTTGGCTCTCAAAAGAAATTTCAATCATTGTACTGTTGATATTTGGCTCTGTTGACTAATGAGTTTGCCGACCACTGAGTTAGACTAATCACCAACTCTTAGAGCCCGTGTTCTCTGTGGACCTGGTGTACATAGGTCTCCTATGTGCCCAGCTCATAGGAGAATCATAGGCATGTAGCTGCATGTTCCTAGGGCACCCAGAGCACATCCGGCTTAAACCAGACAAATAATCACACCCAGGAACTTCCATCACTCTAATTGGTGCTAGGGTCCCACCTAATAGGATCATGCTTTACAGAAGGGGAGGGAAACCTGATTGAACTCTTTTTGTGTGTTTTTTTTCTGTGCATACCAGTGTATGAAAAAATATGGAGAAATTCCCAAGAGGAGTTAGAAAATGATGGCATATTTTAAATGCTCATATTTTAAAAATCAATGCTTTTAACATAAATGGCTAATAGAATAATACTTAGTAGTACACTATAGACTATGTGGTTCATAAGTGTAATGTTCTTTAAGAGAAACCTTCTTTCACTGATTTTGATGCATCCCTATTACTACATGATTTTGCATCAGAAATGAATTGGAGCCCTGCAGAAGCTCTATCCCCTTTGTGATAAGTCCTGGATCACGCCTCCTGATTTCTTGAAGAAACTTAGGCTTCTGCTGTGAATTGTTGCCCCAGCCCACTCGTGCCCCTGTTCTGAGCCAATGTGCTCATTATAAGTCACTCATATTATTTTCCAAAAGCATACTTTGCTGTGTCCTCACATGGTGGAAAGGGCGAGGGAGCTCTCTGGGGCTGCTTTTGTAGGGACACTAACCCATTCATGAGGGCTCTACCCTCAAGACCTACTTACCGCCAAAAGGCCCTAACCTCCCAATATGATCACCTTGGGGTGTAGGTCACAACATATCAATTTTGGGGGACACATTCAGACCATAGCAGGCATTAAGCCCATTTTACAGATCTGGATAGTAAGGCACAGAAAATTAGCTTCATTTATGTAAGATCACCTGGTGGATGAGTATTAGGGGCAAGGTTAGAACCCTGGCCACTCATTTTCAAGACTTCTAACCACTAAACTCTCAAGGCCTCCCCGTGAAGGATCAGCAGCTGATAGCACAGTGTAAAGGAGAAGGAGTTACAGACAGAGGGAACAGTGTGTGCAGGCTCAGAGAGTAAAGGTCTGTGACAAGTTAAGGAAATGAAGTTCTGAGTCAGGGTGGGGACAGCAGGAGCTGATGGGGAGATAAGGTCCAATGAACTCTAAAAATATGTTTCTAGCCAATTAGGGTTGTTTTGTTTGAATGCTCCCTCTTATAAACTTATTTAAAGTTAATAAAACATGGTAGTGAAAGCACATTTTATGCGAGACGTCTGGAGGGGAAATAGAAGAACAAATGTTGGACACAAAGCATTCTGAAAGTATTCTATTATTACCTAACAATATGGAGTATTTTTATGGGTCACAATATGACGCAGTTAAAGCCCTGGGAACACAGCATTGGATACTAATAGCCCCATGTCCTAATGTCAGTTTTGCAGCTGCTGAGTCACACACTCTTGAATTTGCTTTTCCTAATCTAGAAAGTGGAATAATAATCCTGTTGCCTTGAGGATTCAATGGTATAGCCAATATAATGTGCTTTGAAAAAAATGAATCATAAGTTAGAAATTATGAAATAGAGTTGGAACACTGGGAGGTCTTTCTGAAGGTATTTTAAAATATCCAAGGAGATTTATTTTTCTCAACACACATATTCCCAGGGAAGTATTTATAAGCAGAACTTTTGTAAACAAGCCTGGGTTTAACTGGGTTAAAGATATATAGCCAGCCCTCTCATTCCCGTGGTCTAATTATACTGCAAATGAAAATGGGGTGTATAAATGGCAAAGCAAACTCATTTCTGCAAAAGCAAATAGTTTCTCACAGTGATTGGGCTGGATCACCCGGAAAATAGAGCAGGCTCTTTAAGAAACTGCAGCCAAATGAGACAGGTCTGCTTTGAGTCACCATCTGCAGAAGGTCCAGTGAGCCCGTAATTTTGAGCACCAGGACCAATCAGAAGCCCCGCGTTGATGGGCAATCCTCCCATCCACACTTCAGAGTGGGAACCATTATCCACAATTCACAGATATGGGAACTGAGGCTCAGGAAGGTTTCAATACATGCCAAGGATTTCAATATCCTGCTGGCAAGTAAAATGATATTTGAGCCAGATCCTACCTGGCTAACCCACAGTCCATGTTCTTTTGAATCCAAAGGTGGGCATTTTTCCTTCAGAGGAGAGAGCCAGCCTTCCCCTGGGAGTCTTGTTCCTCCCCCCGCCCCCCCCGCCCCCCCGCCCCCCAGGCCTAACCCAAAGGCCTCTTCTGCCTTTGGAAAAACACCCACAAGTTCTTGATCACATACTGAGAAGATTAAAAAGTTCAGGCAGTTCCCTAAAATCCTAACAAAATAGTGGAAGTCAATATGTAAAGCAGTATATAATCTATTATTATTTACTAAATTGTGATTTTTTCCCCCAAAGTAATTGTTTATGAAGGAAATTCTTACGATGTAATTTGTTACACAAAAAATCTAAAGAGTGTAATCAGTGTACTGTGTGTGTAATGACGCCTCAGTGATCTAAGAACATTGCTTTATTCCCAGATTGCAGTTGTCAAGAACATGGACACAGCCTCCCCTGATGACCTTCCCAATGCCCTCCACATGAGCAAGCTGTGGAACTTGGGCATTTGTGTGAGTGGGAGCTTAGGTTTCTTGTCAGGTAGTCTCTCAGTTAAAGGCCCAGCAACAGATATAAAGTCTGACTTTTTAAATTTAGTCATTTACATTAAGTCTGTCCAGGGTGGGATTCAACAAAGAATCATAGATTTGATAGCTGGCCATTTTTCACTTTGCAGAAGTCTCACCTGATTTTTTTTTTCTCTTCTGGGGCTTATGGTGCCATTGCTGGGTGGGATGTACCAAGCTTGGTTGAACTAAGTAGAAAAGAGGTTCATTGCATTTTGTGATGCTTTCTATCCACATGAAATGAGCCCCGCCCTCCCTAATGAAAGGCCTCAGAGACAAAAGTCATTTCGACATAGTTCATGAAATTAGGGTGGTGGATGATGGGGATGCTATTTGATCTCATAATTATGAATGAGTTAGTGACTAGAGAAAACAAGATGGGTCCTCTCTTGGAAGAGCTTGGCCAGGCAGTGCCTCTGCGGGGGCTCCTTTCTGAGTTATGATCAGACTCACCTTGCTGGTCCACGCTCTGACCTAACGCTGCCACTATCTCCTGGGCTTGGCCTGGTCCATTGAGAAGGACAGCTCTGGGTCCTGGGGGAATCTTGGCTGGGTTTTGGTGGCTCTACTAAAGTTAAGTTCAGCATCCTGGGAGAACATAAGCAGGGCGAGCAAGGGTTGTGATGGGAGCTCCCCAGGTGTCCTGGGCATATGCATATTGTCAACCATTTTAGAGAAACGCTCTATAAATATAAGGAATTAGTACTACTGCTATCATATGAGCTATAGTTTGGGTTACACAGTACATGGCAGACATCAGGATAAGTATGCTGTATCTCATTCAATCCACACAATAACCTTGTGAAGTAGGTATTTCCATTCCCATTTTAATTTTTCTTTTCTTTCTTTTTTTAGATGAAGAAACTGAGGGTTAGAACTGTGAAGTGATATGACCGAAGCTCAAGTCTATCTTATTCTAAGCAGACAGAGTTGAAACACACACACACACACACACACACACACACACCCCACTTACATTTATTTATGTCTTTGTCTGTCCCTTTCTCTATTAATATCATGAGTTCATACTGATACCACCAATTCCAGCCCCAAAGCATAGGTGCATCCTAATCTTCCCTCTCTCCATATTCATAACTCTGTCTGGTGCACAATTTGTGCATATTAAATATAATCATGCATAAAAACTACCCAGCAGGCCTGCCACATGGTCCCTCAGGTGAATTGGAAAAAGATGCCCTTTCCTCAAGGTGGACAACTTGGCTAATGGAGTGTGGCGCTTCTGGCTCCTGCTCCCCACCTCACCGGGCATCTTTGTTGTGCTGCAAAACCAGAGGATTGCATGGAGGCCCTGCAGAGTCAGCATGCAGTGAGTGGTAAATTATTTACACTCAAGGTCACGTCTTTCAGGAAAACAGTGCAGATCCATAGAAAGAACTTATGACTAACACAATTTTTCCTTGGAGAATTTTTCATAAGTAATAGGGCAGTGAAATAAAAATAAAAGTGTCGCCCAGGTTTCCCACTTGGATGGGAAATCAATGCAATCCCTTGCGTTGCCAATATCACCAACTATATCCTGTTGAGCATATTTTTTTACCTGATGCTCGACTATATGTCACCCTAAGCTCTGAATCAGAAGCAGGTTTATATAAAAATAAAATCTATCCCCTTCTTTCCAAAGCCTGGCCAGCAGCCAAGAAGAAGCTGATCTAGCCACAATGCAGTGTCCATAATTCGAAATGACATTGAGGGTAAGGGGGAAAAAGCCTTGCCTAATTTCATGTACACGGTCAGTCAAGTTCACTGACAGATTTATGAGCTCCAGCCTGCTACACATCCCTCCACTGAATGTTCTCCCTAACTTGTCTCGAGGAGAGGCAAGTAAGCGCATCTTCAAGCTCTTCCGATGATCTTTCCCCAGGACCCGACAGAGAAACCAATTAAATTGGACTCGGGGCTACAAATGTCTGATGCTACACAAGCCCGAAGCCCTGAGACGGAGGCTCTAAATGATGTTGTCCACAGGGAAGACAGCAAGGTGATGATGACAATCGCGTCTGCCTTAGGGCTCCATGCTGTACAACGTGAGAGTGACGCAAAACTCCGGGTCCCAGTGGCAACTGCTCAGCCACGCCCTCTTCCTTTTTAACCTCTTGATGGGGGTAGAAGTGGAAGAACTAGCAACTATATGGTCTCTCACCTTCCAATCCAGGTGACAGTGACCCCCAGTCTTAGGGGATGTTGAGAATTAACGAATAACATCCAAGGGACAAAGCAAAGGCAACATTGCTGCGCCCAGAGTTGGCAGCTCTGAGTGCTTTCAAGAGTTTTGAAATTTTCAGGCTGGACTTGCTGACAGTTTATAGATACAGATAGATTCATTTTGAAGGAATTGGCTCACAGTATTGTGGAGGCTGAAATTTGTCAGGCTGGCTGGAAACTCAGACAGGAATTGACGTTAAAGTCTTGAGGCAGAATTTCTCTTTTTTTTTTTGGCGGAGGTGGGGAGGGGGTGGGGAGGGGATCTCAGTTGTTGTATTTAATGCCTTCAACTGATTGAATGAGGCTCACCATGCCTTTGAGGGTCATTTCCTTTACTTAAAATGAACTGGTTGTAAATGTTAACCACGTCTACAAAATAACTTCAGAACAACACCTAATAGTGTTTGATTAAAATAACTGAGGAAGCATCGATCAGACTGTCAGAGGGAAGGTAGGAGAGGGTGGGGGTAAGAGGAAGAGATCAACCAAAGGACTTGTATGCATGCATATAAGCCTAACCAGTGGACACAGACAACAGGGGGGTGAGGACATGAGTGGGGGGGGGGGTTTGGTAAGGTAATGGGGAGATGAGGACAAATATGTAATACCTCAATCAATAAAGAAATGAAAATGAAAAAAAAAATAACTGAGCATGATAACCCAGCCAAGATGGCACATAAAGCTAACCAGCACGCAGCTTTGATCTAATGCCCTTTATTGGGTGCTGAAGACTATGCGAAGGCAAGCCACATGAGCTCTCTGTGATTTATTTTCTAGGCATCTGCTCCCCCAAATAGTGTTTAATCAATAAATCCCTATGGAGGAGAAGAGGAAAGAGCTCTCCATGAGATACACCTGAAAGAACATAGCACAGAGTGCATCCCCCATTCACCAGCTGTGACACATGAGGTAAGGCATCACCATTTCTCCATTGATAAAATGGGACCATGTTATCTGTTGTGTAAGGGTGATATAGGGACAAATGGGGTAATATGGGAAAAACTTCACGTGGTGCCTGGGACTGAGTAAGAACATGGTAGTGGTTAACGATTATTGCTTTAACTTGAAATTCTACCACTTGAGAAACATCCCTTTAGCTTAAATCCTCCACATGCAGTCCTATATGTTAGTGCCACGTGACCGCAGTAACCACATTATGTTACCAACACCCAGTGTGAATCGAAATCCCAGGCCACTTTCCTACATGAGAGGGGCGACTGGGGACACTGGGGAGGCCAGAGGTGAGAGCACGGAGGAAGTAGAAGCAAACTTTGTTCTATTTTGCAGAATTCCCCTAGCCCAGCCGTGGGCAAACTACAGCCTGCAGGCCGGATCCGGCTGTTCTATCCGGTTCTCTTGCTCTCCCCTCCACTCCTTTACTTTGAATTTATATTAGTTCACACAAACACTCCATCCATGCTTTTGTTCCAGCCCTCCAGTCCAGTTTAAGAACCCATTGTGGCCCTCGAGTCAAAAAGTTTGCCCACCCCTGCCCTAGCCTCAGAGGTGCATATTCCTTAAGAAGATTTTTCAATGAGCCAAAGTGTCTAGGACACGAGGGCATCAACAAAGTTTCTAACAGAAGACACGGGCTCTAGGGCTTAGGCCCCCAAAGGGCCTACAGAAGCCTTTGGTGGTGAAGGAGACTTGGTTTATTATTGAAGGTTCTCAGCTGGAGAGGCAAGTGTTCTCTGACTAAACAAAGCCCCGAACCACCTGGGGTAGGCAGCTGCAGGCTCTCCTCAGTTTTAATGAGCGATAATCACTGTTGTTTAAATGCTGTAAATACATCCCAGCACAAAATGACCATCAGAATAATAATATGTGCAAGAAAGCCACCAAGCTCTCAGCAAATAAAGGGCCATATAATACTGAAAACTTCTACCCCTTATTACTATTAATGATGTGTCATCCGGCTGAAGCATTTCCTTAAGTACTTTATGTTCTCTGCTGGAATCAAGTCATCAATTCCATTTATATAGTTAGTGGGAAAGCCCTGAGCCTAAATGAGGTTCCTGAGAAGATGTATGGAATTATAGGCAAGGGGAATGCCTTTATCCTTTTTGTTCCCCTCTGCAGATATAATGTTGCTTTTCCATTAAACTTTTTTTTTTTTGGCCCCTGAACTCTACTTTGAATACTAAACAATTCCCTGGAAAGGAGTGGTTATTATAGCTCAGGATGGTTTTGAGTCAGGTGACCCTTGTATTGCTAGGGTCTCAGAATAACGCTGGTCCTTTAATACGCTTCCTGTACAGCATTCACGTTCCAGTTAGCCCAACCGAATCAGGTTTGTCTATGTGCCAGCGACTAGGACAGAGAGGGATAATGCCCAATGCTGTGCCCGCTCAAACTCTGGGAGGCTGTTTGCTCAACGACCCTCTTTCAAAATGGAGGCAGGAAGGCAAGGTGGCTGAGACTGCGGGCTGTGCAGTCAGACTGAGCTGTTTCCCAGCCCAGCTCGTCATTATTTACAGCATCACTGGTTATGTTGCTAAATGTCTTCAGATCAAGTTGTCTCATCTTTAAAAGAAAAGCGAAGTAAGCCTTTACAATAGATAGATTTTTAGGAGATTTTGGATTTATTAGGAGATTTGTTGATTTCTAGTAGAAAAAGAAAGGACATTACAAAGGAAGGAAGGAATATAGGAAGGAAAGGAAAGAGGGAGGACTCCCTGGAGAGTCACAGCTTTCCTAAGACCTGTGGGAGGACAGGCTAGAGGAGACCTTCCAGAGCCCAGGGTCTCTCCTCCCAGAGTCTGTCCTGCTTCTGGGTCCCTGAAAGGTTCAGGAGCAGGGCAGTGGTGAACTTGGATGGAGTAGTAGCTCCTTCTAGGAGCCAGACCGGGCGCCTGTGAGCAGCAGTGAGTTTATACTTTCTGGTGGGGCAGTGGGTGTGTGGTGGAGCATGCTTCAAGAATACAAAGAGAGAGGAGAAACCAAGATGGCGGCATAGGTAAACACCTAAACTGCTGCCTCACACAACAATTTCAAAACTACAACTAAAAGACAGAACGGACACCATCCAGAACCACAGGAAAGTAGGCTGAGTGAAAATTCTACAACTAGAAGGAAGGAGAAAAGCTCACAGAGAATTGGAGGTACGGCAAAGGGGCTTTGTGCGCGCAGAGAGGAAGGGCGGCTGAGAGCCTGGCTGACTTCCTCTGGCGGAAGGGGGAAGGAAGCCTCCGACCGCACTGAACCCCAGTTCTGACTGCACTGAACCCCAGTTCCGGGCGAACCCCTGGGGACCCACGCTCTTACGGGGGGAGTCTGGACTCTCGGGCGGAGACTCGGGAGCCGGGGAAGGCGGAGGACTGAAAGTGCGCACGCGCGCACGCCGGTGCGCACAAAGGCTGCGGGGGTTGCCACAGGCTTTCCCTAGTGGAGGGGAGTCAGAGGATTCTGACTGCACTGAGCCCCAGTTCTGACTGCAGTGAACCCCAGTTCCAGGCGAGCCCCTGGGGACCCACGCTCTTGTGGGGGGAGTCTGGACTCTCGGGCGGAGACTCGGGAGCCGGGGAAGGCGGAGGACTGAAAGCGCGCCCGCGCCTGTGCGCACAAGGGCTGCGGAGGTTGCCGCGGGCTTTCCCTGGTGGAGGGGAGTCAGATGCTCCTGACGGCACTGTGCCCCAGTTCTGACTGCAGTGAACCCCGGTTCCAGGAGAGCCCCTGGGGACCCACGCTCTTGTGGGGGGAGTCTGGACTTTCAGGCGGAGACTCGAGCTGGGGAAGGCGGAGGACTGAAAGCGCACATGCGCGCAGGGGCGGGGCTGACAGGAAGCCAAGACTGAGACTCCACCCCATCCAAGCTGAGCACAGAGGCTATTGCAATTTGGCAAGTCTAATCCTATAGGGCTGTCTCCAGCACCGGGCTTCTCCCAGCATAGACACAGCTGATCCTTACAGCCAACTGGCCCGGAGGTCAATTCTTCCCAGTGATACCAACAACAATAAAGACTTAATTACAACAAGGCTGTACACACAGTCCACAAAGGGGTGCACCAAGAGTGTCCACCTCAGGTTAACTGGGGAAGCAGACCCACTGGGCCATATTGGAAACCTAGCACAAATATATACCTTACCAACTCAGGGAATCAGTGAAAATGCGGGGTCAAAGAATCAGATCACAAACGAAAGAAATGGAGGAAAACAAACGACTGGATATAGAATTCAAAACCACGGTTATAAGACTTTTTAAGAATATCCTAGAAAAGGCCGATAAATATAACGAGACCCTCGAAGATATGAAAAAAGACCAACTAGAAATTAAACATACACTGACTGAAATAAAAAATATTATACAGAGACCCAGAAACAGAATAGAGGAACACAAGAATCAAGTCAAAGAATTGAAATACAAAGAAGCAAAAAACACTCAACCGAAAAAGCAAAAAGCAAAAAAAAAAATCCAAAAAGTTGAAGATAATGTAAGAAGACTCTGGGACAACTTCAAGCGTACCAACATCAGAATTATGGGGGTGCCAGAAGAAGAGAGAGAGCAAGATACTGAAAACCTATTTGAAGAAATAATGACCGAAAACTTCCCCCACCTGGTGAAAGAAATAGACTTACAAGTCCAGGAAGCCCACAGAACCCCAAACAAAAGGAATCCAAAGAGGACCACACCAAGACACATCATAATTAAAATGCCAAGAGCAAAAGACAAAGAGAGATTATTAAAAGCAGCAAGAGAAAAACAGTTAATTACCTACAAGGGAGCACCCATACGACTGTCAGCTGACTTCTCAACAGAAACTATGCAGGCCAGACGGGAGTGGCAAGAAATTTTCAATGTGATGAATAGCAAGAACCTACAACCAAGATTACTCTACCCAGCAAAGCTATCATTCAGAATTGAAGGGCAGATAAAGAGCTTCACAGATAAGAAAAAGCTGAAGGAGTTCATCACCACCAAACCAGTATTATATGAAATGCTGAAAGGTATTCTTAAAGAAGAGGAAGAAGAAAAAAGTAAAGATAAAAATTATGAACAACAAATACATATCTATCAACAAGCGAACCTAAAAATCAAGTGAATTAAAAACCTGAGGAGCAGAATAATCTGGTGAATATAATAGAATCAGGGGCATAGAAAGGGAGTGGACTGATAATTCTCAAGGGGAAAGGGGTATGGGGGGTTCATGAAGAGAATGGACAAAAATCATACACCTATGGATGAGGACAGTGGGGGGGAGGTAAGGGCAGAAGGTGGGGTGGGAAAGGGGTGGAGGGGAGCTATGGGGGGAAAAAGGAGAAATAATTGTAATAATCTGAATAAAGATTTATTTAAAAAAAAAAAATAGATCCAGAGACAGAGAAACATCAATCAGACCATTAAACCTCAGAGGGAAGGTAGGGGAGGGTGGGGGTAAGGGGGAGAGATCAACCAAAGGACTTGTATGCATGCATAGAAGCCTAACCAATGGACACAGACAACAGGGGGGTGAGGGCATGAGGGGGGGCGGCTGGGGGGTCATGGGGGAATAAAGACACATATGTAATACCGTAGTCAATAAAGAAATTAAAAAAAAAAAAAAAAGAATACAAAGAGAGGGAGATGCTGAGCCTTGTCTTGTGGCCTTGCTCCCAGAGGAGCATGTTTAGCTGAATCCATTTGTCTGTGCAGTGCAATTACAGAAGCCTAATTAGGGGGGAGGAGGTTATCTCAAGGAAGCCTAATGCCACTTAAATGACGGTCAGCCACTCTGGCTTCATATATAAACAAACACACAGTTAGACTGGGAACATATTTAGAAATCCATAAAGGAGATATCACCCCTTGTTACAGGTAGATTATTGCATGAAAATGAGAGAAGTTTCCATAGAACTCCTGGAGGAGGTTCCAAGTCTCTTTACTGCAACTGATAAGCAAGACGATAAAGATTATTCAATGTTTTCTACCACACCCTTCCAGATTATTCCAGATAATTCTGTATCAGAGATTTCTCAAGCAGATGAAGGCCATTATCCATCATCAATGATACATTTATGGAGTCTTTCCTATGTGCCAGGTAGAGGGCTAACACTTTAAATAGATTTCATATTTTATTTTTATAAAACCACCTCATACTTTAAGTGATGAAAGGGGGGCTATATGCCAGGTAACCTTTTCAAGGCCATGCTGATGAGTGCCAAACTTAGATTTGAACCCATATTTATCTTACGCTAAATCTTGTATTTTTAAATCACTGTGGACTTTCTTTCACAAGCAAGAACACACATACACAGCCACACACACAGAGGCACACACACATGCACAGGCTCCTCCACTGTGAGAAAGTTGGGAGAAAAAGAAAACAGAGGTCTTGGTGATGTCTACAAGGGATGAGGAAGGAGGTAACTCTTGAATTATTGATAATGACACCAATGACAATTGTCAGCCTCTAGTTGAGGTAAGATTTGGTATAAAGTGGAAGGTTTGTTAGAAAGTGGGAGCCCTTTGCTCTGCAGGCAGGTGGCCACGGGGCTCTGAGAACTGGCCAGCATGGGATCGTCTGCTCCTTTCTGCCAGGAGAGCCGGGCACAGTGGACAGGCCGTCACAGTGTTGGCATCTCAGTGCCTGGGCTCTCCAGGTAAGAGTACAATAGATGCAAAATAAATATTTGAAATATAAATTAAATAAGTTAATACATGGTGCCAATAGAATCAAAGGAGATACACCAGGATGTTATTGGTCCCGATCTGTGCTACATATTAATGAAAAATCAAATTGTGTGCAGAAGAGAATGTCAGGAAACCCAAATTCTTGTCCCAGTTCTGCTGTTATTAGAGTTATGACCTTAGATGAACATCAAAGATTCCTAAAATTCATTCACAACTATATTCTGTCAGTTAAGAGGTGTGGAAAACCAGAGGAGGATCTCCAAAATATAATGAATTCATATATTAAAATCTTAATATAAAATGATGGTTGTAGGCTAGAATCATAGGCCGTGGGTATGAATCCTGACCATGGAGACCACCAATTTCATTCTTCCTTTTCTTTCCATTTGTTTATACATTTGAGTAATTATGAAATGCTTGCTCTGTGTGTTCCAACTCTATTGATAATTAAACATTATTATCATGAGTCTACATTCTTGCTTTGATTAAGCACCCACCATGTGGGCCCTTTAGGTTCTGTCTTTGATAACAGTCCAAGTTTAGCCATTAAAGATCAATTATGTGTAATTCCATAATGTGACTGAGACTTTTTTTCTGACCTTGATATATTATCAACATGACAGAGGCTAATCCCCTTCTGAAGTATTTATAAACCTTCAAGAATGGAACTTTGGCCTCAAAGTGATAGCTAAGTCTACATCGGAGAGGGGCTTTTTATACCCATACCCTCTTCTACTTCATGACTTCCCTTTTCCAAGGTGAATTGTGTGGCACTTAGTTTCCCAGTAGATTCCCTTGTTTTTAGCTATAAATCAGTGTCATCCTTGCCAAGTAGACTTCCCTGATGACACTTTGAAAAAAGACAATCTGCTTTATATCTCTTTCTTACTTTAGTTCTGAAGGTACTATAGCGTTCACATGCTTGTTTATTAGTTCAATCTATTAAGAGAACAATGACCAAATATAAGTACCCCAGGCAGAAACATGACAAGAACAAGGAAATAAATAATTGTTGGCATTCATTTGTAATATAATAAATAGTCTTTCAGTATGCTGTAAATTTTGACCTTAAGCAAGAGAAAGTTGATGACTTTAATAGAGTTTTCTTCAAAAACATTTTCCTTTCTTCTTCAAAACTGCTGACATAAAAAAAAAATCCCTAGCTCTCTTACAATTGCTTTACAACATGCATCTCCCAGTTTCAGAGCTGGAGTCCACTTGAAGACGCTCAGTTCATTGTATGGGCACTCACGGCAGACGGCAAGGCGAGCAGAGGCTCTCAAAGACCAGATGAAGCCCAGAGTTGGAATGCTGCTCCCTGCTTTCTGCAGAGTCTTCACCCCAGGTATGCAAGAGGTGCTGCCTTGGCTCCAATTCTTTAAGAAATTAGCTCAATAAAAATACTCTCTTAGATATGCAGCATAAGAATGAAGTTATTTATAATCATAGAGAAATACCTCCATAGATATAAAATGTGGGACACTTACTTACCTTCTCTAAGCTTCCATTCATTCATCTGTAAGATGTGACAACGGAACCCACCTCACAGGATTATGGTGAATATTACGTAACATTAGGCATGCATAAGACTTAGCAGGAACCTGGAACGTACTAAGTGCTCTGTAAGTGATGGTTATAGATAGGATGTTTGCGTTCTTGTTCTCTTCACCCCAGCCATGGTCACTATAAGCAAAGAGATGCCTTTGCTTCTACAGGCAGATGGAACTAAAGGCAGGGCAAATCCTGTTGATCAACATGTGATAGGGGTTGCCACCATTTCCAGCTCTTCTCCAATCAGCCTGTCTAATATCCAGCTTCCTGATGCTCCTGGTGCCTTCACATCACACCTCTGGTCAGGCACTCCTGTGTTTGCTTCTTAGCTTAACCTTTTCCATTCCTATTATTCTGTGACCTCCCTTGATCCCTTTCCTCTGTGCTCCAGGTCCACTCAAAACTAACCTGCTTCCATCAGTTCTGATGTCCTGTCAAGTCTCAGAAAGCAGCAGCCTGTTAAAAACCCCTTACCTCACAGAGACTATGAAGGCTGAGCAACACAAAAATATTTAAACTAGTCAAATTAGAAGTATTGATCTCTTTGCCAATAGGAAGGGAAAAAACACATTCTTTTCAAGTGGCCAATGGACCAAAATACATTGTATCGACAGAAAGATGTAAGAACTTTGTTTAGTAATGAAGAGATAAGAAGGGGTTGGGAACTTACAGATCATTAGTTCTGGAAAAGAACAAATATTTGACTAACTGTATGACAGTGTGCCCTATGGGAATCTATAAAACAATGTTCTTACAGAAAATCTCCTCTGATTTTATTAGGAGAGAGCTATTATATGTCATTTATAATATTGAGCCCCATAGCACATCTAATGAATAGGGCTGCTATAATAATACCTAATTTCAAGAATCATCATAAAAGACCTTGAGAGTTCAATTAATCCATCCCACCATCTTTATGCCTGACAACCCCGAATGGTTCCAACAACCGCAGTGGCCTGGAAAGATTAATCAGGACCTTTGAAAGGCAATGCAAACACAGTTACCATGGACTTCGTCACCTGCTTCATAGGACTCAGCGATGATCAGTTTCTGTATTTCTTTGACTTTATTCTGATATTTACTACAGATACCATGCCTCTCTTTTGCCTGAGAATTCACCAGCATTACTCATAACTTCCTTTTATTCTGTAGGTAGACCCTTCTCCCTACCTGAAATCACTCCTAATCATTTTTGAAATCCTCTCAACCAAAAGTCACTGGTGTTGGCATGACATCCAAATGGCTATGGAATTGTAGGGTCTGTGTGCAATAAAAGGTGAAAAATGTGAAAATACAAACATATTCATGCCTCCCCTTTCCTAAGTTCACAACTGCTGTGCTAACAAAAGCTTCAAAGTCAGATCTCTGCTTTTCCTATAGCAGTGACCCAGTGTAGTATTCAAAGCAGATCACAAAGTACATAATAATAGAAATAGTCACAGCTATCATTTATTAAGTAGTCAATATATGCTAAGCGCTGTGCACTAAATTTACTTAGAATATTTTGTTAAATCATTCCTATTGTACTAAGAAATAAATAAGAAGTTTATCACTAACAAAATATTTATATTGCCTGGTTATGAAGCTCTCAAAACTCTAGTTCTTCTCTTCAAAAAGGTCTTCATCAAAAAACACTGACAAATCTTTCCAAGGGCTACCCCCAGGCAATTGCCAGAAATAGCCGACCCAAAGCATTTCCTCCTTAGGCTGAAAGGAGAAAAAGTACCATCTTCCCCACAGGTGACCCAGTCTCCATATGCCTGCCTGCATTTCTCCTGAGGTCTGTGCCTGACACCAGTAATTGGGAGCATATTTGGGATCAGTGAGAGCAGAGTGGTGGTTGAAGAAATAGTTTTTTGGATTCTTAGTATTAATTAGTATTGGGGTTCTTGGGTTCCCCAAGGTAGAAATCGAGAGCAAACCCCAGATACATTTCCAGACAGACTTTATTACACTTATGCTTGAGTACAAGGGAGGCAGCACAGAGGAAAGGAAGGTCCTCTGAACTAACTTGGGCGCTGGCTCTGCTTGGCTGCTTTTATAAGCCAGGGGCAAAGTGGGCTTGCTTGAAAAGGCTGGTTTGTGAAGGGTTTGGGGAGTGGAATTTTCCAGGTCAGAGTGGTGGTACTTCTTCCTCCTGTAGGTTTCTTGGTAATTATCTACGTGCCTGCACTATGGGAGCAAGATTGTGGTATTGTTCATTACCATTGTTATATTGTAAACCAGAAGACGCCTTAATCAATAAGCCAAATTTATTTGGAGTCCTGTTCGCTAGCGCTAGCGGGCCCAGAGGAAAATCTTGCTTCTCAAATTCTGGGGCCCAATATGGTGGAAGTCTTTGCTATTTATATGTTTTTCAGCTCTTTGTTTCCCAAATTTGGAATGAGACTTCCGGACCTTCTGAGAAAAAGTCCTGTGTGCTGGGACAGGCCGTGAGTCCATATCTCAAGGCCTGGCCTGGCGCCAGCACTGACAACTCTGTCTGGGGCATAGTTTTTGGCCTTTCTGGACTGGGGAGTAGTCTTATTTTTCCCTATTATTTAAGCAAGCAAATGTTTACAGAAGCCAGCATAGCAGGGTTAAATTTTAAACAGCAGTTTTTACCCAAGATTGAGGTTACTAAGCTTCATTATCACCCCAGCAAGGGGATATAGCAGCCAAAACTTGATCAGCAGTGCATGCGGAACCCTGGTTTTGACATCTTCTGGTCACTGGTCTTAACTTGGCTTCCTGGGCACCGGTATTTTTTCATTCCTGGGTTCAAGTCTTATTAGGATGAAGTGGCAATTGCCTACTATGTCCCTGGTTCTTTACAAATGTTTGGCCATAAACTGTACTACAGTGATCAATAAGAGACAGATCCAGATTATAAAATCCATTTCCAGGCAGGGACCCTGCAGTGCTTGCCAGCACCACCCGCTATCCATGATCCTGCCTCTGTGCTTTTCCAATTTGCAGCTCATACTCCCAGAGTTTGACCCACTGAGTTCTGGCGACTCTGGTAAACTATATCCACAGCTCTCAGTTCGTATTGCTCCCCTGTTGTTGAGATCTTTCATATTCTCAAGAGATCTCAAGATGGCAGGCTGAGTCCATGATCCTACTTTCCTTTTCATCCTAAATCCCATGAAATAAAAGACAATATTTTCCAAAAATGTCAACAGCAATGCTGTTAAAAAAGAACTGCCACTAATGTGTGAGAAATGGAAGAGTTTTTAAAAATTAGAAATCAGATGAAATCAGCTATAGCTCCAATCTCCTTACCCACCAGGAGCATATGAGAATCTCCTCACTAACCTTCATTATTATCTGTCTCTTTGATCCTAGCCATTCTCCTGGGCATGAGTAGTATCTCATTGTGGTTTTGATTTGCATTTCTCTCAGGACCAATGAGATTAAGCATCTTTCTATGTGCTTATTGGACATTTGGAGAAATGTGTATTCAGATCCTTGGCCCATTTTTATTTTTAAAATTTATTTTTAAACAGCTTTATTGAGGTTTGATTGACATACAACAAACTATTTTTTACATGGAATTATATACATTCATGAGCACAATCAAGGTAATGTACATATCCATCACTCTGAAAAGTTTCTTTGGGCTCTTTGGGTCCCTCTTCCATGTCTCCCACAAGCAAACCCATGACACCACTGAGCCACTGATCTTCTTTCTACCACTATAGATTAACATTTTCTAGAATTATACATGAGTGGAATCAAATAGTATGTACTCACTTTGTCTGGATCCTTAACCCATTTTTAAATTGAGGTTTTATTTTTTTTTATTATTGAGTTGTATATGTACTCTAGATATAACTTCCTTATCAGCTATAAGATTTGCAAATATTTTCTCTCAATCTATGGGTTGTTTTTTCCCTTTCTTGATGATGTCCTTTATAGCACAAAAGCTTTTATTTTGATAAAATCCAATTTTTTTTTATTTTGTTGCTTATAATTTTGGTATCACACCTAAGAATCCTTTTCCAAATCCAAGGTTATAAAAATGTATCCCTGTATTTTCTCTTAAGAGTTTTTTAGTTTTAGCTACTACATTTAGATTCATTTTGAGTAAATTTATGAATATAGGGCATATTTTTGTTCTTGCGCTCTAAGAGAATCTCTGTTTTTATAAATACAGCTACTATGTTTTCCTTTGAACACTGGAGCAGTGAACAAGGTGCTGAATTCAGTTAGGGCCTCAAGAAAAGCCAAATAAATTACATGGAAGTATCTATCACATAGGATGATTTCTCTTCACCTTATGGTAGCAGAGAGTGAGTGATAGGAAGAGTAAATATCAAACAACCACTTTAAAATCAATAGCAGTTTACTTGCCATCTATCTGTTTATCTTCACACTGTTATATTTATTTTGAAACACACTAGCAACCACTTCACTACTGAATTAGGCATAATGGGTGTACATGATATGTGAAGAGCTACAATTATATCTCTTCAATGTACAGTCCACAATATAAGAACATTTTAAAATTTTATTATGAGGTTTTATTGATTATTTTTCAAACAAGTCAGAATTTGATAAATTATTTAGTAAGAGGTGGATAACTAATCTAACACAACATGCACCTAAACTGAATTTGATTCAAATATATTTCTTTGACAAATTACTTCTACCTGCATGATTTATCAACTTAATGTGAAATAGTCCTACAATCTCAAGATATTAGTCCTGCTTCACAATTTTTTAGATCTTCCAGTGGAGGCTGAGAGGAGGTTGGAGGGGAATATGTTTCATTTCCAAGAGGAGATTTTAAAAACTTACTTTTAAGTCAATAGTGTACAGTAAAAAAAAGTGAGCTAAAAATATAAAAGACAATAAAGATACGAACATTTTACTTTAACCTATAATTGTGGAAATTAACTTTGTCTAGTGAATAACTGAAAAAGAAATCCTTAGAATTAACTGAGCTTATTAAACCACAAACCACAAAAGGACTTTTTACATCGTAAACTCAAGGGGCCAGAGTCATCTTGGAATATAAAGGCATTTCCACAAATTAATCCATTTCAGTGGGTTTGGAAAGTAGGAAACATTAGAGCTGAAAACTATACTGAGTAATGTATCTGAAAACATCATAGACAGTGATATTTAAGTGGTAAAATGTACATGCAGTGCAGGACTAGATGTAAGTCAAGGATGACAACTGGGTTTCTAGTTTGCCCACTGGATTGTGGTGCCACTCTTCAAGGTATGGAAGAAGACTTATTTGGGGTAAATGACCATGATTTGATTTCTCAGCCCGAATGGATTTGCTAAGCATCTTACACAGTTAAGGAGAAATACTTGGCAGGGGGATCTACCAATCTGGAACTTGGGAGAAGGGTTTGGGCTGGAAATATAAATCTAGGAGTCTCATGAAGATAAAATTATCTGCAGAAAAATGTAGATTAAAAAGAAGACCAAGCCTGAGCCCTAAAAACTCCAATCTTTAAAAGCCAGTCAGGAAAGGAAGAGTTGGAAAGACTTAGAGGGAGTGGCCAGCAAGGTGGAGGAAAAACCAAGTGAGAGAGGGCCAACAGAAGTCGGAGAGGTGAGCTCTGCAGGGCGGAGCTCTAGGAGAGTCTCTATGTTTTTATAAATATCAGATTAGGATGCATGTGGGAGGCAACCAATCAATGTGTCTCTCTCACATCAATGTTTCACTCTCTCTCACTCCTTCTCCCCCCTTCCACTCGCTCTAAAAATCAATAGAAAAAAATATCCTTAGCTGAAGATTAAAAAAATACAAACTGGCTCTCAGGTACCCCAGGAGCTCCTCCTATGAGAGTAGGTACCTTAGAGAGAGAGATCACTCTGGCAGAAGCAATGGTAGGCAATCCCCACATCATTGACTCTTCCTGGACACCCAGAAAGACAGCATTTCCCAACATCTTCTGTATCTCAGTTGAAGTCAAATGGCTGAGTTCTGGCTAAGAAAAGACAGAAAGGAGGGATTTAAGACACTTCAAGAGCTGGCTTTTGTAAACAACTCTCCTTATCTTTGAGCTCTCCCCTTTGTGATGGTACCCTAGAGGAGAAGCTAGGATGTAGTGAGGACTACCCAACTTGAACTGAACATTTTGTGAGCAAGAAACAAAACTGTATTATCTTAAAACCATGGGTACCTCAGGTTTTATTTGTTTTTACAATATGATCTAGCCCAGTGGTCGGCAAACTCATTAGTCAACAGAGTCAAATAACTGTACAATGATTGAAATTTCTTTTGAGAGCCAAATTTTTTAAATTTAAACTTCTTCTAATGCCACTTCTTCAAAATAGACTCGCCCAGGCCGTGGTATTTTGTGGAAGAGCCACACTCAAGGGGCCAAAGAGCTGCATGTGGCTCGCGAGCCGCAGTTTGCCGACCACGGATCTAGCCCATCCAGATGAATATAAACACTACTTTCCCAATTTCCACTCAGTAGGCTCTTGTACCCATCTTTAGAATACTTCCAGCAAAGCTAATCAAATGTCAGAAAGAGTCATTCCTTATATGATCTGAAATAGGAAAAAAAAAAAACACACAGACAAAAATTATGTTACATCTCTTGGGAGATAAATTGCTATGTATCATGGTCAATTTCCTGAATCATTGATACAACACATGCTCACATGTCCACCAAAAAATGCAAGATTAATCATTTCAAAAGTAGGAATTTAGTCACTTTTGCCAACACAATTTCATTGCATTTTTTTTTAGTCCAGTAACCAAATATTTTATCAGCCTAATAAATTTTTCTCTTATTCACATTCTTTTCATATCTGAGAATTTATGCTACTCAATTTAGTGTCGAAGTTCAAATATAAAGGGGCTTTTGTAAATTCCTTATTTTTCACTAGCACTGTAATCTGGCTTTGTTTTTATTAAATATTAATACATTTATCTTGGGAAATTTTTAAGTTTTTTCTTTGTAAATACTGCAGAATTGGCAAATTTAACTCCAGAGATTATGATTGGTATTTCATTTGGGCAATTTAATCTACATTAATCCCTGGGACCAATTTTCATTATAGAAAATCTTTCTTGCACTGAGGAACTAGGGCAGGAATGTTAGCATACTGAGATCATAGGAACACCAATTCTTTCTCCATATTAGAGGTTTTTATGGGGCAAATAGAGGGGGCTTTAATGACATAGGTTTCCTCTACAGAGAAATTTCAGATCTCTGTAGAACATTCTACTTCCATAATTTATCAATCTAAAGGCAGCCCCGTCAATATTATTACTTTCGTTGGCAATAACATATTTTTACACTTCCAATGCTGCAAAGAATAAAAGAATACACGAGACACAAAAAAAGCAGATGTGCAGAATTAAATGTCGAGATTAGTCATATGGGCAATAAGCTCGTATTGACAAGATCAAACCCACAGGACTTGGATAGAATATAATGGATGCCTGTACATCCTTATGTAGTTTTAAACTCTTAACACTTTGTCAAGTAGCTTTATTTCTCTCTCTCTTTCTCTCTTCCTCTCTCTGTCTGTGTGCATACATACATATGTGTACCTGTGTGCATGTATATAAGCTTGTACACTTATTTTCCCAAATCTTCTGAAGGTAGTATGAAGCCATCTTGGCATTTCTCCATGAAATCCTTCAATACACATAATTCAAGAACAGGAACATTTTTGTTGTTGTTCTACAGACACAGTACCATTACCACGCTCAGGAAAATTAACATTAACTCAACAATATCATCCAACATGCCGTCCATATACAAATTTTTGATATCTCCAAAACGTCCTCTATTGCTTTATTTTTAAAATAAGGATCTTACTGAGTTATCTATATCTATATCTATATCTATATCTATATCTATATCTATATCTATCTATCTACCTATATTTATATATATATAGCACTTACTGTTGAATCTCTTTATTTTCCTATAACCTGGAACTTTCCTCTTACTCTCTTTTTTTCTTCATGTTATTGCATCCTTTGACAATTCCTGACCACATGTCCCAATTCTAGATTTGTCTGAATGTTAGTGTCCCAAGTAGATCCCGGGAAAGGATCTGGGGTGTTTATCTAAGGCGTCCCTTGAGATAAACTTTAACTGCACAGGTGTGGGACATGCAAGTAGTTGCTAGCGAAGAGACTACTCTACGCAAGCAGGACCGAGTGGCAGGCTTAGGACCAGAGGGACCAGAAGCTTTAATTTAAGTTTTAAGCATATGCAAATTAATTCAATTAACTGTGGGAGGAATTACACCACATGAAACATATGCAGTTGCAAATCACACAGCTTTTTTATTACATAAATTCCTGAGCTGCGGGTACAAGCTTAGTTAGGGATCCCTGTGGTGCTGTCCTTTGGGGTCCAGCAGTTGGGCTGGTCTGGTCCGGGTACAGGGGGCCAGCGTTCCTCACCAGAGAGCTTGGTCGCATCTTGATTGGGGGTTGTTAGCCGTTCTTCTGTAGTCTGGCAGGGAGAGGAGTGTGGAGCGGTCACTTGTCAGACCAACAAAGGGACGGGCCTTTGTGATGTCTTGACAGGTGAGCATTGTTAGCTGGCTGGGGTCCATATTTAAAGCTTGTTCGTACTGTAGCAGCCCAGGTGGCTATCAATGATTTACGTCAATGCACATTAATCTCAAACAAGATGAGGGGGCTAAGGAGAGTTTGTCACTCACGCAAGTGTTTATCTTGACAAGTCACTGCATCAGGTCAAATCCTTATCTCTGGGGTACACACGCTTCAAGGCAGTGGGGAATGTGTCTTTAATATTACACTTTAAGTTTTAAGGAAAGTTAACTCAAACATTTTAAAACTTTTCTAACATTCTTTAAGCATTTTTTAAACATTTCTATATTTTACTACAACAGTTAGATCTTGGTTAAATCAGATAACACATTTCTGGCAAGAATCCCACAAAGGTGATGTGGATCTCCCATCACTCCCATCAGGAGACCCAGAATATCAGGACAGCCTATTATTGGTATTATTGGTGATGGCAAGCATGACCACTTGGTTCCAACTTTCAAAGAGTTAAACACTCTGTGAAGGAGGAGAGACTAGTGGTTCAGAGAACAATATGAGACCAGGTATGTTAAATCCCAGACCTCTCTGCAGGGCTCTAGGACTGGAGAGAAGGAACAGAGCAGAGCGAGTGGAGGGTGGAAAACTCTATGGACCTCCCATGGAGCCTAAGGCTATAAAACTTTTAATCATTTCCATGAATTTATAGAAGTTATATACAGCAGAGAAAATAGAGCTGGGGTTACTGCCAAGACAAGAGAGAAAAAATATTTAATGTGAGCTGTTAATCTTTCTGCTGGTCCCTCAGACAGCACTGCCCAGTGTCTTTGCAAGCTCTGTGCTTTCCCACTTTGCTATGAAATTTACAGATAACACTAGTTTTTAGAATAACAGTAGTGAATGCTTTCTGGTGAAAGCATTAAGGAAAGCTGCTATTGTAGTTTCTCATCATCTATATTAAAAAATAAATCTATTGCCATTTTATCAGAATTATTTTAATGTTGTAAGTGTATCATTTGCACAGTTGTACATTGATTGTAATCCATCAATAAGAGCTTTCCAGAAAGATTTTTCTCAGCAGGACGAGGCGGGAGTATATTTGTAATTATGGAAACTTACACTCTCTATATATTTTTTTTACACACAAAAGATACATGCTTTCATAGCAAGTGGTAAGGGGAATGTGGGCATAATCATCTATATTAGTAATCACTATTTTTATAAGGAAGATAGGTGGAGAAACTTATCTGGAAGCTATACTTTTGAATAGCTAGATTAAAAGTGGCTCTGAAATTACTTTTGAAGTCTGGATACAATTGAAGCTAATTTGGCCAAGCTTTTTCTATCATAATAAGATTTTGGAAGTGAATGCAGAGAAATAATAGGCTCCATTACAGGCAGGTCACCTGATCCAATCCCAGAGACAATGTGGAATTGTTCCCTAGAATAATTTCTATAATAGTTTGTTCAGACCAGTCTGAAATGAATACTCAGGAAAATGCACAGGCCTCTGCCTATCTTAGTTTTTGCTTGAAAATCTGTTTCATAATAGGATTAATGACTAGTCTTCCAGCCCATTAACCTTCCATTAAAATGGAAAATAGAGCAATGTTTTGGGGCTACCACGCATGGAGGAGGGTTGACTTGCTGTTCCTAGGTGAACAAGATGGCAGCTTGTTCACAAAAGCTTTGGAACCTCTATTTGAGGATGTGTCGTGCACTAAGCATTATTTCAAAAGGTGCCCTGGAGAAATAAATTGTACTCTGAGAAGCCTGGACAGTGAGTTTTAGGAACAGTTTTGTAGGAGATGAAGGTATTCTGGAGGTGCCAAGCTGTGAATCTCTCCTTGACTCTTGTGGAGAGGCTCACTAATTTTTGAGCAGGGAATAAAATTATATTTTGTATTATATTGTCCATCATGACTTCCAGATGTCAAGCAAATTAGTACTGAGATTCACTGTCCTAAATAAAAGCATGATGGCATAATGGTAGACAAATAGATAAATGGAACAGAAGGGTCCAGAAATAATCATAAATAAATTAGTGGGAAATAAAGGTGGTTTTTTTTGACAAATGGATTTTAGAGTATCTAGAGATCTGTACAGAAAAAATGAATCATGTTTCCTATATTACTCAAAAATCTCATTAACAGGAGAACCGCAAGACTTCAAGAACACTAGTAGAATATTCTCATGACTTTAGTATAGAAAGACATTTCTTAGAACACAAAGACATTAACAACAGAAGAAACAATAATGAATTAGAATTTATGAAAATTAAAAATTTCTAGTTATCAAGAGATAAATAGTCAAGCTGCATTTTGGTTGAGAATATTTGTAAAACATATCTGACAAAAAACTTACATCAAGAAAATACACAGATGGCCAAAACCGGTTTGGCTCAGTGGATAGAGCGTCGGCCTGCGGACTGAAAGGTCCTGGGTTCGATTCCGGTCAAGGGCATGTACCTTGGTTGCGGGCACATCCTCAGTGGGAGGTGTGCAGGAGGCAGCTGATCGATGTTTCTCTCTCATCGATGTTTCTAGCTCTCTATCCCTCTCTCTCCCTTCCTCTCTGTGAAATATCAATAAAATATGTTTTCAAAAAAAAAAAAAAAAGAAAAGAAAATACACAGAAAGATTTTTAACTGCAAAATGACATGATCACTTTTTTTTCCATTTTAATATATTACTTGGGTGATAGGTGAATTATAAGTAAATGGGATTGGAAACAGGGAAAAGTAGGACCCGGGGGTGTTTTCCAGGTAAGAGGTGATGTGAGGCTAGTATGTAAGAGGCAGTTTCATATGGAAACTTCTCTGAAGTCTGAATGTAGTAAGAACCAGGAGAAAATCCAGTGTGTTTTTAGTTCCTTCTTATAAAGAAGAAATTGGTACATACCAGTGTTTGGGATCCTAGATTAAGATCTTTGCAAATTGATGACAGAAGAGAAAGCTTTATATTTGCTATAGAAAGTAAGACCTTCTGAAATATCTGACTACTCTGGAATTCTGGCACTTAGCAAAGATTTTTTATTTATTAAAGACACTAGGAAGGAAAAATATGAAGGATAGGCATGATAAATAGAGAATCTGACGTGCGGGCAAGGAAGGTATTCTACTAAGCTCATTTCAGTTCTTGAGAAGATGGTCTAAAGTTAGGAAAGTGCATTTCAGAGACTGACCAGTCTCAGTCCTCAAAAGATGGTGCAAGGTTTAGTGAATCCAGGAAAAGTACACTCTTCAGTTTTGAATTTATCAAGCAAAGTATCAGTTTAGGTAAATGAAAAGCACATTCCCTTTGTCCTTGCTACACAAGAGTTGTAACAAGGTCTCCTTACACTTTTATTGATTTTAGTTTTTGCCCTTTATTTTCAATTTTTTCTCTATATCAGTGTTTTTTTCGTATTTCCTTCCTCATATTCTCAAATGACAAGAATATCAGATGTTTTTGGTGTTGTGCTACAATTTGCCAAGGCTCTGTTCATTTCATTCTTGTTTTCAAGTCTCCTTTGTGCTTTCATGACCTGCATATTTAAATAGTTTACCCAGCAAACATTATCTTTGAAGGATCTAGTTAACTTTATACTAGTATATGGACAACATGCATACCTTTGCCCTTCATCCCAATATATTAACATCAAAGGACTTTGTGCTTTTATTCAAACTCTGTTCACCTTCAACACCTTTTAGAATCAGTATGTATATATCTTTTTATTAAGATTACAAACTATGAATTTATTTTACTGGCACATGAATCAACTTGATCAGTCTGGTACACAATAAGCACTATAACAGTAATAACTGTATGTTACTTCATTGTTGATGACATTATAATTTCTAAGGGATGTTATTTCATCCAACTTTCTTCCCAAGTTCAGGGTGGTTGTTTTTTTAATCCTCACCTGAGGATATTTTTTCATTAATTTTTAGAGAGAGTAGAAGAGAGAGGGAAAGACAGAGAGAAATATGAATGTGAGAGAAACACATAGATTGGTTGCCTCCTGCACGTGCCCTGACCAGTGCCCAGGCTGGGGAGGAGCCTGCAACCAAGGTAGGTGCCCTTGACTGGAGTTGAACCCAGGACCCTTTGGTCTGCAGGCCAATGCTCTATCCACTGAGACAAACTGGCTGAGGCCCAAGTTCAGGGTTTTAACAGTTTACTTTCATTAAAAAAAAATCTTTGCCATTTCAATACCCAGTCATTCTTAAACTGTTTTATTTTAATTTTTTAATGAAAATACATTAAAGAAAGGTGTTCAAAATTAGCACTCATATTATGACCTCCTTTCCCTTGCTCAAGAGCCTGTCAATTGTATTTTTTTTTAAAATATATTTTATTGATATTTTACAGAGAGGAAGGAAGAGGGACAGAGAGTTAGAAACATCGATGAGAGAGAAACATCGATCAGCCGCCTCCTGCACAACCCCCGCTGGGGATTTGCCTGCAACCAAGGTACATGCCCTTGACCGGAATCGAACCTGGGACCCCTCAGTCCGCAGGCCGACGCTCTATCCACTGAGCCAAACCGGTTTCGGCATGTCAATTGTATTTTTATAAAATCACAATTACTCCCCAATTGTTCATACATTTAAACAACCAATGCCATTAAATCAGAAAATACCCTCAGTCAACGATGTCAGGATAAAAATTATCTGATGGAAGAAGAAGCAATGTTGAATACTATTTCCAGTTGTATAATGGCTGTGCAGCAATTTAAAATAGTGTCCCCCAGTGTTTATGTTTATTAACTGTAAGAAAAATAAGAAAACTCCAGGGTTCTATTTAGTGAGAAATCACTATAGCACTAATAAACAGGGGAAACTCATTTCAGGCCAGAATTGCCAGAAACTACATATGGAATGAGCAATGAAAAGGCCTGCTGGAGTAATTAACCAAAACAGATCCTTGTAATGCAAACATGCAAACAACACTTTGTCATCACCTGGGAGCTTGTTTAAAATGCAGACTCTCTGGCCCCACCCCAGACCATGAACACTCAGTAGAATCAGAATCTACATTTTACTAGTAACAACAGTCTCCAGGTGGTTCAAGTTTGAGAGGCACTGGCTTAGGTTGCTTAAAAAGGCACACAGAATAAGAACCGCTTTCTTGATTTAAAACAGTTTGTTTCCTATAACGAATTCTTATAAGTAATAATAATACTGAATAAAAGACATAGACAAAAGTATAAAACATCATCATAATCCCATCATCTAGAAAAACCCACATCACCCATGGGTGTAAGTGTGCAATTTCATGTGTAGCGGACCATGCTGTACATGCTACTTAGTAATAGTATGCATTTTTTCCAAACAATAATACATGACGCTCATCTATCTAGGATGATAAACAGAGCTTTTTATCATCACTTTGAATGGCTGGGTGGGATTCATGATTTTTATGTACTCTTATTTAGCAAATGTCCTATTGATTGAAATTTACGTTATTTTCCATTTTATCCTATTGTAATATCAAAGTGGAATGTCTTTGTGATATGTCTCCTTGCATTTGTGTATTTATTCTCTGAATCCAAGAATATTAATCATTTGTCACAGGTCACAACATGTTTTAGCAGAAAAAGCACTGGATAGGAATCAAAAGACCTAGCGTTTAATCCCAGATTTGGTTTTCACTAAGCTTCCCAATGCTGTATTAGTTTGCATATTCATAAATGAGAAGTTTGGAAATTATCTTTAAAAGATACTTCATAGTTTTAAACTTTCAACAAAAATAAGGATCAGCCAAAAGCTTTTCATATTTGATATTACAATGCATTTTGCAGATAATATTTTTAGTCATTGATAAACTCTACTAACTACATTAACTTAGTGTAACACCAAATGTTATTTAGATGTTTTTAGGGAAAAATCTGTGGCAGGGATTAGATGAAAGAATTCCAGTATCTGAAGAGTTTTGAGGTAGAAGTTTTGAGCTGGAGTGACTGTTGAAATCACCATTGATCAGCTTGCTGGCCCAGCTTGTACCTCCAATGTAAATCACTTAGCACAGTGCCTGGAACAGTGAAGGACTCAATTATTATAGACAGTTATTATCATAAATTTTATTATTTTGTTTTGAATGTTATTATTATTGAAATTTGTCCTGTCTCCTTCCTTGATACCTTTTCTCCAAAATATAACAAAATAATACAAATATAAATTTGGGAAATTATAACAATTAAAACCAAACAAAATGTCTCCTTAACGTCTCTTGCTTAGAAGGAAAAGCCAACAAGAAAAATGAATGAAATAGTTTGTGCTTTACCCGCTTTACTGGAAAGTTTGAGTATGAAAATCTAAAACTAATAGGGAAATTCCTTATAAATTTAACAAGCCTTCTTTTATATTCATAATCATGGATCCAGTAATCCAATTCATGGGATTTATCCTAAGGAAATAATTATAAAGAAGTAAGAAGTCTTTTAAAAATGCCAAAAAATTGAAAAACATGAAATGTGCATTAATGTACTTAATCTGCTTTAGGTAATTTATCTTAGGTAAATGCAATTGAGTATGATGTTAGTGTAAATGAATATTATGCTAATATATATGATTATTATGCTAATGTAATTTTAATGTTAATAAAGGATAACTTTGCCATAGCTAATACTGTCTTCATGAATATAAAAATGGTATTTTCCTAACAGGAAATTTTATGACATTATATGGCAAAGACTCCCAGAACTGCATGATATTATAACATAATAATATTATACATGGTACATTTAGAAAAAATGGAAAAGGAATGCACAAAGGATAAAACTGTGGTGTCATAGTCATGGATTTTATGCTAGAAAAGTCAAAATCAAAATTAAAAAACCCATTATGAAAACAGTTCTAGGGTAATAAATTATTAATGGGAACCTAAAGACCTCAGCCCAGAGAGTCATTTCTTTTAAAAGGGCCCTCCAGCCCAGCTTGCATGGTTCAGTGGTTGAGTGTCCACCTATGAACCAGGAGGTCATGATTCAATTCCCGATCAGGGCACACTCCTGGGTTGTGGGCTAGATGCCCAGTGAGGGGGCATGCAGGAGGCAGCCGATCAATGATTCTCTCTCATCACTGATGTTTCTCTTTCTCTCTCCCTCTCCCTTACTCTCTGAAATCAATAAAAATATATTAAAAATAAGTAATGAAATGGCCCTCAATATTTTTTACCATATTAGACCTAGTTATCTGACTAATTACTCCAACAGTGGGATTTTTTTCTGAGACCTAAGAGAAAATAGAAAGGGTGGTAACTTTTTAAAACTAGAGCTTTTTAAAAATGAGCTGGGGACACTCCTTCTCTTCCAGGTAAAACATATAAAAACTGCCATGTGTCATGCCCAGGCTCCACCCTACACTGGTAGAGAGAATGGTATATATGACCTCTGATGGAGCCAGCTCTTGCCTCCCATCTTGATCCACATCTTGGTGCTCAGATGACTTGATTTGTTCTAAGCCATGACTTTAAGGTTTTAGTCTTCCCTAACCTTTAGTTTGTAGCCTGACTCCTTACAACCATACGCTTCTGCACAACACCCCAGAGCTCCACATCCCATGCACACCTTATGGCCCATATTCCAAAGCTATATAGGTACCGTATAACTAATGATGACTCAGGATGAGGACCAAATTTCTATTCTCTCATTGGTCTGAATTACTCTTACCTTTGGGAGGGGTGGAGAATCTTAAAGAACAATGGACTGAAGCTTGGAATGTGCAATATGAGGAATTGACACAGACAACAGCTGCTCTCTCTATCAACAGACTTTAACTCGAGTTTGGAAACTCAAAATCATGCAGGGGCAGACAGATGGCACAGAAGGTGGTGAATTCTGTTAGGATATAGAGCAGCCGTGGGCAAACTACGGCCCGCAGGCTGGATCCGGCTGTTCTATCCGCTCCTTTACTTTGAATTTATATTAGTTCACACAAACACTCCATCCATGCTTTTGTTCCGGCCCTCTGGTCCAGTTTAAGAACCCATTGTGGCCCTCGAGTCAAAAAGTTTGCCCACCCCTGAAGAGTAACACCTCATTAATGGTGCTATGCTTTAAAACAGTATGAACTAAATACAATGACCACATAGCAAGTGTCTGTAGGCTGCTAATCTACTCAAACTCATGCCTGCTGCTCATCAGGAGAGTAGCAAGGATGCTCATGTGGTGATGTCTAGTTGGGAGGAGATGCAGCCCCTCTTGCTTTGCTTCTCTCCTCTTGTTAAAAAATATATTTTTATTAATTTCAGAGAGGAATGGAGAGGGAGAGATAGAAACATCAATGATGAGAGAGAGTCATTGATCGTCTGCCTCCTGCATGTCCCACACTGGGGATCGAGCCTGCAACCTGGGCATGTGCCCTGACTGGGAATCCACCCGTGACCTCCTGGTTCATAGGTCGACACTGAACCACTGAGCCACACCGGATGGGCTGTCTCTCTCCTCTTGCTATGGCTGGCCCCCAACAATCCCCTGCTCCACTTCTAGGGCCAATTTGGCTTGAGGCAGAAGAGATGTAAATGGCTCCTTGCTGCTCAGACAGTAATGAATGCCCTTTGGTTCCCTACATTGTTTCCAGTATCTCTGTCCCTTTCTCTTCATGAGGTCATTCAATTCCCAGGTTCATGACTGGCTGCGATTGCCCACTTTCTAGAACATGACACCTACATTAGTTCTTTTCAGAAGTGAAAGCCAGGTCCTGCCATCAGGATTGATGCAGCTTCCTTCCTGCAGCCCTGCATCCACCAAACTGCCCTGGGGAAACCACAACTCTTCCCCAAATGCACTAGCCGAGCAAAGTGATGGGCTCACAGCTTGATTATAGAAAAGGTTTCCTGTGCTTTAGACTCAGATGATCAAATGCTCTTCAGATTTTATCAGAAGGTGTGGGGAGTCTACCAGATTGCAATTCAGATATTTTTAAATACACTTGACAGAGCTAAAGAGGATTTAAAATTTCCTTGCTGTCAATATATTGGTCAAAAATAGTTATAATAGCTGTTATGTACTATATGCTCAGCACTGTACTGGAAGCTGCAGGGGGAATTTAAAGGAAAAGTAAAACCACAGTCTCTGTCCTCAAAGAGTTGATACTCCACATGTGGACACACACAAACACACACACACACACACACACACACACACACACACACACACACACTGGAAAAGAGAGTACACAATAAATGTCTGTACATAAATTACAATAGCTAACATCTACCGCGTTTCTACTGAGCTGGGCAGTTTATATAAGTGATCTTATATCCTCACAGCAACTCTGGAAGTTGTCGATTCTCCCTTTCCGTTTTACACATTAGAAACAGTCTCAGAGACCTCCGCCCATGGTCATGCAGTCAGCACAATGGTAGGACCAAGGGTGTCTGATGCCAGAGCTGGTGTTCTTTCCTCTGAGTGAGTGATTCTCATCCTTCACTTTGTACTTGAATCAATGGAGACACTGAAAAAAAAGTACAGAGCCCTGGGCTACGCCATCAGAGATTCTATTCATTTGAGGCCTGGGTATTGGCATATTTAAAGAATCCTCGGTGGTTCTAATGTGTCGCCAAGGTGAAGAACCACTGTGCCAAATCATACTGCCACTGCACAGCCAAATACTGAAAACCAAGTATATTCTGAAGACAGAGTTTAGTGTGTAAAAATTTAAAGCAGCCAAGCTGACATGAAAAACTTACCTCTAGACCACACATACTTTAAGCATCTTGCTCCAGAATTGTAGCAATGAGGACCGCCTTCATCAGATTCTGGTCTGTAAAGAGAAGACAAGTGGGTAACATTTGTAATATGTCTATAGTGTTCATTACTGATTGCACTGTCTTTAATACTCTTACATCACTTGAGCATCACAGCAACCTGGGGTGTGATGGGTCAGGTGGTTTATTTAACACTGAGAAAACCGAGATCCAGAGTGACTAAGTGACTAAGTGACTAACTGAATATCACTTGGCTAGTTAGTGACCCCATCCAGCACTCATGTTATTGCATCATCCAGACGTAGCTGCTCCCACGTTACCGAAACTTCGTGGCATTGCTGCGAATTGGAAGGTGAGATCAATAATCGAAGAAGCTGCTAACTGAACAGGGTGAAGGGTATAGCTATAGTAAGTCCAGTCACTACTCTAGGAAGCACTCGGGTTCCTACAATAGATAGAGCTCAGCTTATATTATCACAATCATCCCTCTAAATAAATTACTTAGATTAGGCCATGCATGCTCATGAGTTTGTTAAATGCAGATTTACACATTTTTCCCCCCAAGCCACTTGCTCAGGACATTAATCTGCATTTTCTCCTGTCCCCACACTTCCCCAAATATAATGGCTTGAAACACTTCAGACCACAGCCAGGGGAAGGCATGGGAATCCCCATTTAAACATGGGCAAAGCATTGAGTAGCTTTCAGGAAAACTACCCTATTTGGCCTGTGCTTCCAGAAAACAAGTTGTTATGGAATAACTAATTTGGAGAGTTAGCTATGTGAAGCATCGACAACAGAGTGAGGCGCTGAAATACCAGATGGTGCTATCGATTAACAGCAGATGTTTGCCGGTGAGCTAGGATCATGCTTTTAATTCCCAGAGTACAATTTTTTTTTTTTTTCTGTTTAGAGAGGAGTCCACTGTTATGGGTCTCCTTTGTGGAGTCTCTGTACACTGTGGAACATTCTGGAATGGGAGACCCATTCTGTGCAAGGTGGCAGGAAAGGGTCAGTGCATTCCTCTTGTTGACCTATTGTGGGTTATTTTTACTTTATAGAAGACAGAAGGAAAATGAGGACTTCTGGTCATAGGACACTCAAGAAATCTGTTGATTGGTAATTCTATATAAAAAAAGGGTAATATGCAAATTGACCCTAACAGTGGAACAACCAGAAGGACCAGTCGCTATGACATGCACTGACCACCAGGGGGCACACGCTCAAAGCAGAAGCTGTCTCCTGGTGGTCAGTGTGCTTCCATAGGGGGAGCACTGCTCAGCCAGAAGCCGGCTCATGGCTGGCCAGTGCAATGGCAGTGGTGGGAGCCTCTCCTGCCTCCGCAGCTGTGCTAAGGATGTCTGACTAACGGCTTATGCCCACTCCTAAACCATTAGTCGGACATCCTCCAAGGGCTTCCAGTCTGCCAGAGGGATGTCTGACTGCCAGCTTAGGCCCAATCCCCTGAGGGGTCAGACTGCGAGAGGGCGCAGGCCGGGCTGAGGGACCCCTCCGCCCCCAAGTGCACGAATTTTCGTGCACTGGGCCTCTAGTTGCAGAATAAGGAGGAAAGAAGAGAAAGTTCCTAAATGACTTAGATATATTGATTATTCATTATTCATTATTAGAAATAATAATCATGAGATTGAAGACAACTTAAAAAAAGATAAAAATTAACCAATATGAAGAGGTAAAGGTTACTCACATGTCTATTTAGTCCTCCAAAAAATGTGCCTACTGCAAATATTTTCTTAAGAATTGTCATTAATATCATTTATTCCTAGAATACAGGGTTACCATCTTGAGGTCACCAGATCTGAGTTTAAATTCTAGCAGCAACTCAAGGATGTACATTATACTATCTTGTTTTTAAGTAACAGATACTTAGTTAATTAGATAGGAAATAACAGAATCCAAGATGGAGTTGGATAAATGGGCCTTGGAAAGCGGACAAGACACTCCCTCTCATCCCAAGGAATCAAGAGGGCCCAGAGGGCTACTTGGGAAACCCTATGACAACTGATGGCACGTGAAGCTCTGGTAGGAAGAGGCCAGCAGGCCTCATGCACTTAACCACAGCGTGTGTCCACAGAGCTTCCCATGGTCCCTCATTTCTCAGGAGTGAGCAGTGCAGTGTGGGTTTATGTGCTTCTGAAGCCTTCCTGGTTTGGGACCTCTGTTCTTCCTAGGTATCATCCACATTGAAGAGTGCTGCCTCCTTCCATGGCATGTGAGGGATGTCCCACAGGTAGGCACTCCTCAAAACGCGGACAAGACTAGGAGATGAAATACTGGGGGCCCGTTGATTCTTCCCTCTGGTTCATAATACTGTTTGTTTATTTCAACAGAGAAAAATGTGACTGAGAATACATTTTCCCCCCACTTCTAACACATATTTTCAAAGTGTCATTCATGGATTGCATGTGGAAAGTGCTGGGGGAAATAACTAAAACTCCAAACTTCTCCCAACCCAGAATCCTCTTTACACATGTAGTGGAGAAAGACTACAGTTTTATTATTTAATAAGTATCAAGCCACAAGGTGACATGCATCACAGCAACCCTAGGCTTTCAGGAAGACTGACAAGCCTGGGAGGCTGGCAGCTCCCATCGGGAACAGGTCAAAGTCATCATATTTACCAAATAGAAGTAAATCAACACTATTCTTGGGCCAGTGTTTAGGGAGAATTTGATGGACATTTGTCCTCCTCTCCCCCCTGGGGATCAGAGTCCTAGGAGAAGATAATTTTCCTAAGTCCTCTATCCAGGTGTCTCTCTTCTCATTCCTCCCCCAACCTTTATCTGTTAGCACAGATGCAGACTTTAGGGGCCAGAAAATCTTTCCCTTTGCAGAGGTGTAGCCTTTAATCAACTGGCAGATGTCATCTTGGTTAAAATGAAATCATCTGAAAATAACAAGTGTTGGCAAGGATGATAGGAAATGAGTTTCATCATGAATGCCTAAACTTTATAAATTAGACAATCAGTTTCTCTTTCTTTCATGTCTTTGAACCTTTAATGGGATGGTATTAGAACATCTGTACATTTAATTCCTGATTTTAGAATCACATAGTTTCCAGGTGTCTAGACATGGATATTGTGGGTATCTAATGATCTTCAGTAAATGCCTGTGATGATACCAGTGTTACAATAATTATTACATGTGGATTGCTAATTATTAAAGATTGGGACTACATATACAGTACTCATAATGGCTATGTATGGTAGCCCATTAGCTCAAAAATGCAAGAAATCAACATAATTTAGCCCCAAGTATCATCCATCCAGACTAGACAGAAATTCAATTGATTATTCATTATTATTGTTCAGTATGGGGCCCCTTCCATCTGTAGAACTCTCCTAGCATCTGGGGATGTAGGTAATGTCTAGAAAAGGGAGCCAGAACCCTTCATTTCCCTGCATGCTGGTGGCTGCCATCCCCACTGTCCATGCCTGCAGGTCATTCTTTTTACTGATTCCTTCTGTGGGATGTGAGACTGGGGTGAGGCTGGGTCCCTGATGCAGGTGGTCTCATCCTGGTGTCTCTCACAGCTATTCTTCTCTAGAGACAGCATAGGAGCTGCCTCAGAAGTCCATCCCCTTCCTTCCCTGCCCAGAGATGTAGAGTCCTCTCTACTCCTCCACTATGGGGGCCTTGCTTCCTAGCCTTTCCCAAAGCCCATGCTTGCACCCTTCCCTTCTCCAAGCCATTCTCCACCTTCCTATAAAACCCTTCACCTAACAGACTTGGATTTTCATTAAAAAGGAGGGCAGGGGGCAGAGAGATGGTCTAAGGAACTAGATTCATGATTAGCAGTTTTGCCAGGATTATTGCATGGTTGGTGGAGTGGGGGGCAATCAGCCATTAGACACCCACTGCAGGTAAGTCTTTTTTTTTTTTTTTTAAATATATTTTATTGATTTTTTTACAGAGAGGAAGGGAGAGGGATAGACAGTTAGAAACATCGATGAGAGAGAAACATTGATCAGTTGCCTCCTGCACACCCCCTACTGGGGATGTGCCCACAACCAAGGTACATGCCCTTGCCTGGAATCGAACCTGGGACCCTTCAGTCCTCAGGCCGACGCTCTATCCACTGAGCCAAACCGGTCAGGGCGGTAAGTCTTATTATGTAATCATTTTACAGTGAAGATACTGAAGCTTAGAGAGACTGCTCATTTGTATGTAGCAGACAGGATTTGATTGTAGATTTGATATATTGAAAGCTCACACTCTTACTTACTGTGCTTCCTAGCTCTTGGAGATATTTGCTATGCTTTACAATGACTAATTTTATTATGCTCATATCTAGAAAATTGATATGTGATAATGGGTAAGTCAATGTAGGAGAACCTGACTCCTCACTTAAATTATGTAAGCATAATTTAGAGAGGGATAATGTGCCAGGCCAGCTCAGCCAAGGGTTTGGTGAGCCTGAGGGGGGTAGGGGAGAGTGGTGAAGGATTGAAGAAAAGACAAAGAGAATAAGCTGGGTCTAGGTGGATCTCCTGTGCCTGGCTAAGGCCATAGAGAAAGATCCAGACAGCAAGCTGAGCCTTTATTTTATAGCCAGAGGTAAACAAGGTAGTGGTCACTATAGTTACAATGTTCTTGTGAGTTTCACTTGTTTTGGCAGCACTTGCTGCACCTCCCACAGCTCATTAGCTACCCAGATAGGATCTAGGGGGCCTCATAAGGTCAAGCTTAATTATGCTACCAGGGCTGTGCCCTCTAAGCTGGGACTTGTTTGTAGCTATGCCAACAGGTCAGTCCGAGGCTTAACCCTTTAGCTGCTCGCTACAGGATAAAATAAATGACACAAGTGTTTTTGAAGGAAAGAACATTTAATCAAGTAGATTTGAAGGAAGGTATATGATTGGCCAAATAGAGAGAAGGGGAAAATACTGCTTTACTTGATTATGTTTAAAAGTGAAATGTTTTCTTTCTCCAGTTCTGGTTAGAACTTTTTTTCTAGCCAAAGTATTGTACAACTTAGAGAGGTGGTTCTAGCTCAGGATTAGCTGCTGACTCATTGGTGACTTTGGACACATCATTCACAGTGTGGCCTCAGTTTCTCTGTCTACAAAATACGGCACTAAGACCTGCCCCATTATTTCACAGAGTTCTGGTGAGATTCAGATAGGAGAGCCAACACCAAAGTGGTTTTGAAAAGCTAACAACGCTATCTGAATGGAAGACTGCATCATTATTTTTTATTGTGCTTTTTCCTGGGCATAAATTGGGCAGTTTTTTCCTGACAGCCTTTCTGAAATTAGAGGGAAAGTGAGGCCAGATCACAATAGAAGTTTTATAAATAGGCAGCTGAAGAGGCAAAATCTACAGCAAATAATTTATCCCTCCATTTCTATTCTGCTCTAAAATAATGCTTTTAACTTTGATGAAGCTCTTTGCTGACCAATCCTTGTGGCAGGACGATTGGAGGATTAATTCTGTGTCCAACAAAAAGTGTTGCTTGCAAACAAAAAAGTACTTTCCTACGTTTACGCATGTTTGATAAGCAGAGGTGTTTTATTGGATGCCTCCTTCTTAGTAATTAATTCATAGTTTTATTCATCTCACACAAATCTTTTCTTCTGCAAGCTGAGCAGAAACTCCTCCCTTAAAACATGTCGAATCATCCTCAGAGGTCTCTTCTAGGTAACTCCAAATGAGAATGCGACATCAATTTAAACGGAATCATCATTCACTGCTGTAAGGAGACAAGGTGAAATGCTGCATTTTGTGAATAATTGAATCGAAGAACCACAAATGTGGCGTTTTAAGCAATGAAATTCCTGCGCCGTCTCATTTACTTTCGGAGGTTCAGTGCCGCCTGTTCAGGCAGATGAAGCTGCAGCAGAATGCTGCCACGGGAAGGACACGCTCCTCTGAGACAGTTTTACTGCAGCTCCAGACCCTTACGTTTTGCCTGATGGGCACCAAGCTACTTTGTGTTCTGACAATTTTTTTTTTTTGTCTTGCAGAATACTGTGAATGTTTTCCAAGTCCCATGCTACAATGAGATAAGTGGACAATCCTCTAAAAGCAGTCACATATGGGATGCCAGATGAGGTCCGAGAGGCTGACTGACCTCAGGACAGTTCTTGTTCTCTCTCTCTCTCCCCCTCCTCACCCCCCCTCCCCTCTCTCCATTGATCCCATGGAACCCTGGGTCACAGGAACAAGAGGCAGAAAGATTCTCCTTTTCCTCCCACTGTGTTCCTTTTGGATACAAGGTTGGGATAGAAAAACTAGAAGAATTCTGAAAAGGGGAGATTCAGAAAATACAGAAAACAATGACAATAATGTCTACACAAAAGGGCTAAGTGATGATAGGGCGGCATGAATTCAATACTTATGAGCTGTGCTGATAACCACCAGAAAACTAAAAAATAGGAAAATGACTGAAGCTGGTTATTTACAGGAAGTGGGATTTTGGGGGTGGGGTGGGAGTGGTGTAAAGTTGTCGCTTTTTATTATAAACCCATCTTGAATTTCTTTTAACCATGTGCGTATATTACTTCATTACAAATAATTAATTAAATGTAGGTGTTAGGTGCCTATCATTTTCACAATTACTGCTTTGTTCCATTTAAACAGTCAGCAAAAATAATTAACAAAATGTATACACATTATACACCTTTAGAGATAACATGAAAAAGGATTTCAAATAAAGGAACAAGCAAAGAAAATAAATTAGCATCTAATTTGTAATTTGAGATTGTAATCCTTGATTATTTGAAAATGAGTTGACCTTTATGTTAATGTTTAAGGTGGTAACACATTCCATTGAAATTAAATTGACTTCAATAAAAATACTACCAAGAAGGGGATGGGGAGGGACTTAGAGGATTTTTAGGGCAGTGAAACAACTCTGTATAATCCTATAATAATGTTCAACTGAAATGACTGTGCAAATAGTATATAATAGCTGAGAAATAATGTATGATTTTAATACACAGAAACATAAACACAGAGTGAGGAAGAAAGTGGACCCAATGTGGTGAGACATAGTAAAGTTCTGTTTGAAGATTTTGTCTTTAAATCTAAGATTATGGGTAAGTTTCATTATATTCTCTAACAGTAAGAAACACCTGCCCTCTATCTTTTGGAGCTGCTACAAAATTTATCAATTTAAAAATAAATACCTAGAAACTATTTAGCAATCTGAAAAAATAGGTGTATCATAAGTACCAAGCAGTGTCACTGTATTAGTAAGAGGATTACAAAATTGAATGAACTTTTATGACACTTTTTAAAAAAATATATTTTTTGTTGACTTCACAGAGGAAGGGAAAGAGAGAGAGACATAGAAACATCAATGATGAGAGAGAATCAGCTGCCTCCTGCAAGCTTCCTACAGATCGCGGGCATGTGCACTTGACTAGAATCGAACCTGGGACCCTTCAGTCCATAGGGCGATGCTCTATCCACTGAACAACACTGGCTAGGGCTATGACTCTTTTTGAATCAGGTAGATGACCTTTTCCTCACTTTACAGGAGAGAGTTCTTAAGTCCTTCATCCAAAGCTACTCAGAGAGGGTGAATAAGCTGAGACCTAAGAGATGAGAAGAAGGCAATCATATGGGGGTGGGGGATGAGCACTCCAAACAGGTAGAACAGAAGCACAAAGACCACGAATTGGGATTAAATATGATATAATGAAGGGTTTACGAGGCCAGCATGGCTGGGGCATAATGAATTGTGAAGGCAATTCATGGTGGCAACCTAGGTCTGTGCCCAGTCAAACCTGCATTCTAGCATGTATGTGTACAAGCCTATAATTAAGTCCCAACCCCCTTTCCGCTTGTGGCCTAGCCTTGAAAAACCTGTTTCCCTGAATACTTATCTTACAGGGGCCATAGTCTTGGTCACTATCTCACTCCCTTTCCCCCCCCTCTGCCCCCCAACAAAAATTCCTTTTGAAAGCCGAAAACCGACTTCTGTGCATGGGCCACAAAGTTTCAATCGCACTGTACGTGCACGCCCACACGTGGTATTTTGTGGAAGAGCCACACTCAAGGGGCCAAAGAACCACATGTGGCTCGTGAGCTGCGGTTTGCTGACCACTGAACTAGGGAGATAAAAGGAAAAGCCTGCCGCATTCAGCACTCAGCTTTGGGTACTGATTCCCCTGAGCCAGCACCAGTGCTTCCTGAATAAAAAGTGTATTTTCTGAATCTTCCGAGTGCCTGGTTGTCTGTCCTCCTGCCGCTTGGAAATTTGCCATAACAGAATGAGGTGAGAGAGCTATGTCAAACGAGGGTAAGACATAGGCAGGGGCCAGCGCACTTATGCCTCATGGCCCATTCTTGATTGTATTATGAGTACAATGAGGAACTGTCAAAGGCTTTTAAGCAAAAGGAGTTGTATGATGTTTTCATGTGTTTAAAATAATTTACTGCTTTGCAGGGTAAGAATTTCTGTACTTTTTTGATCATCTATCTCATTGAACAGAAAGCATTTTGAGCATGTGCTTCCCACATATTTATACCTGTTCATAAACTGTGTTGCTGCCCTCCAGTAATTAGACATTGGTAAGGATAACTTGCTAGCTTTTGAATATAAAAATTATGATACATAAACATGAATTACTTTTCTCCCTGTCCCTGCACTGTGTCATTATCTGGTGCACTGTGTCATTATCTGGTCCTACTGGGCATGTAACCCCACTGTGAGTAAAATTTTGCAGACAGAGATAGGAAGCGAGTGTGGTGTGGAAACTGTTGGAGTAGACATGGTGCGATGTGGGAAGAGTTGAGATATATTTTTGATGTTGAGAGTTTTTAGACTTCTTGTAGGAATCACCCATCTATTTCCACTGCCTGGCTCTTGACATCAACTCACCCTCCGCACCTACTGGATAGCTCATCCTGTTAGCATTCCATCAATGAAATCTGTTCAAAAATCTTACGGGAATGCTGGTTGGAAACCACCTGATTAGATTGGTCCACTTTGCTACCTGAGTAGGCGATTTGCTTGGCAGTTTTGTTAAAAGGATGAGTGTGAGGAATTAGTGGTATCTATACTTCTGACGGGTGATAGAGGCCAATGGCAAGCAGAGTTTTATGAAATAGAAGATAACAACCAAAAGAAAAACAAACGAACAACAATAATCAACCAATCAAGTTTGGAACCAACTTAATCTAGATCCTTCTTAACCCATTCCTCAAATGGAAAACTAAAATCTATATTATTAAAAGCCTGTGGCCCTAACGACCAAAGACCGGCACAGGTGGGTGGGGCTGTGCGATTTCAAGCGCTGGATTTCTAGTTGGAGAATAAAAAGATGATCAAACCTCAGCGAATTCCTCTCAAATGGATCTCAAACATCTCCTCTCCAAGAGGATAACTGGGGTAAGTTAGTTCAGGAAGAAGGGAGATGTAAACTTTGTGGGGACAAAAAGGTGTATTTTCACATTTCTGCAGGAAGTGCTTCATGTTGGAAAAACGATTTAATGTAGTAATAGTCCTAAGTCAAAATGTAAATGTTTTAAGTCAAAATTAGTATTGGCTCATAGCCTTGCAATATTCTGACTTCTTCTTTCCTACCCCTTTTAATTTTGCTTTGCCCAATCCTATATTTAGGGAGGGATCTATTTGGGTTGTGACGTTGTTATCTGCATTCCCTCTCCTGGAGGATCTCCAGCCCACTTATCCAGGTTGGAACGGAGGTTAGCAGAGCATGAAGAGAAGTCATGAAGCAAATGATCATGCAAACCTCTGGAAACTTTCCGAGAAAGGGGAATGGCTGACCTGGAATTCACCAAGAGTGCCTGCAATCTGAGATGAGCGAGACTCTGCCCTCTCTGCTCTCCTATCTGGAGGTCACAGCCCGCCAGATGTTGACACCTTTGTGGAGGGGTACAGAGCTAGGCTCCAAGGATGAGCCACTAGGCAAGAGCCCCATTGGAATGTCTCTGGAAGGACATTCCTAGCTTCTTGAATGTCAGACATCACTCTGTTAAATATCAACACACTCAGCTCCAGTGGCTGAGAAGGCTGATCTCCTACTTATCTTGGAGTGGTCTTCAGAATGTGACTTGGATACTTTTGTTATAACTCTGCCTTGGGAAGAGTTTGTGCAAGAGAAGTTTTCTTGAACCCAGTTGGAAACATCAATGAGGAACCACTCTTATGTTGTCTTCAAGGTGAGCCTGACATAGACACAGGGGTCATAGTTTCAGTGATGTTACCATGGGAATAGGAATGGAAAGCATACATATATGAGATTGTCCACTTATCTCATATATACCGGAATTTGTACTATTGGTTTTTTTTTCGTTTGCTTTTAAATATATTTTTATTGATTTCAGAGAAGGGAGAGGGAAAGAGAGAAACATTAATGATAACAGAGAATCATTGATCGACTGCCTCCTGCACACCCCCTACTGGGGATGGAGCCCACAATCCCGGTATGTGCCCTGACCTAGAATCAAATCGTGACCTCTTGGTTTATAGGGCAACACTCAACCACTGAGCTACTGCGGCCTGGCAGTCCTATTGCTTTGTACTGGGCATTAATTGTCCTGGTATTCATTTATTTACTCATGGATATCTATTCTCTAATTACTATGTCTTGAAGTCTGTGAGGACTTAAAAATTTGAAGACATGTTAGTCTTGTTTAAAAATAAAAGGCTTTTAAAGAAAAACTTAGTAATTGAAAACACTTAAGAATTTACTCACCGTGGATCTTCATCTGAACTTTTTAAACAGCAGCTGAGGTGCTGGGCAATCATACAAGTCAGATTTTTAGGTCCTATAGGGGGCTTTCTCATCCAAGTAACCCCTTCATTTTAAAGCTTGGTTAGCGGAGAGGTGGTTTGAGCAAACTAGGGGCAGAGTATTCAGTCCTGGAGCTGAAGGTGGCTAACTTCATTTAGGTTCATCCCAAGACATACAAAGCACGCATCACCAGCTCTGGGCTCAGCCTGAAGATGAAGGTAAGACCGAGGCTGACCTCCTCGGAGGATATCTGTCTCAAACTCCCTGTCAGGAGGGTGTCAGGCTCCTTTCTAAGCACCAGGGCTACAACCCAGGGCAAAATCTAACAAGGTGCATGCTCACAATCGGTGATTAACATTATTTTCTGCCCAGGCCGGGACACAGTCTGTACTGTGGGGCAGGCCAAGGCCCCAACATACCTCCACCCAGCGCCAGCTTTGGGATCCCAGAGGCAGTGGGATTCCAGGAACCGGGAGGCAGAGGCGCCAGCCAGTGGGTGGGGGTCCCAGCAGAGCCGAGGGCGCATTCCCTGTGTCCGCAGCGGTGCAGTGGGGAGAGCGGCACAGGGAACACGAATACCGCAGCTCCCGCCCCGCTCGTGGGCTCCGCAGGCGGCGTCCTGGTCCCAAGGTTCCAGCTCCAGCCCGCCCGCGTGGCGGCGCCTCCCTCCGCGCCAGCAGCCGCCACTTGCCCCGCGCCGCCTTCCCCGGCCCCTCCAAGTCCCAACTTGGATGGAGTTGAGGTCCTGAGCGCCTGTCTCCCATCACCGGCCAACAGAGAGTCTGCACCGCCACCTCCGGTCCAGTCCCCTCTCCAGTGCTCTTAGCGCCCGAAGGGGAAAAGTTGGCGCAGGCGGAAGCTCCCCAGCCGGGCAGAGCGCGCTCCTCGCCGCTGGGTACCCCGCGCCCCGAGCTCCTGCGGCGGCGGCTCCTGCTGGGTCCCGCCGTCTCAGAGACCCACCAGTCGGGGGGACGCTTCCCTTACCAAAGGCCTTCAAGCCCAGCGTCTGCTACTCCTTTGCCTTCCTGCGCGCTCCCAGCAGTGCTGGGGGGTGGGGGTGGGGTGGGGGTGGGGTGGGGTGGGGGTGGGGGTGGGGGAGGGCGCAAGGCTAGGACATCAACTGCGGATTCCCAAGTTCCTGGAGCTCAAGAGCTGAATGAACCCAGGCTCAGCCACTGCCCAGAGATGGAGGAACCATCAATCAGCATCATATCTACACTTGACAGGCGACTCCACACGCATCTAGCCATGGTCTAAGGTTTGGGCCACAAAAGCAGCAAGAGGAGAGGTAATGGGGTTGGGGGCAGATGAGTGCAGGGTGGAAAGGGTTAAAGCTGGCTTGGTGAACTTATGGAGAATGTGAATAGATAAGAGCTTCTGGACTCAGGAAACGGGGCAAACTAGAGCCTTTGCCCATTTTTCCACAGAAATGGTATTTCTTTTTGTAAGACCTGCCTCCATCCCACGCAATCCTTATCTTCCCTAGCCTCGATAAAACCATCAGAGTGAGCAGACAATGTGACCTGTCTCCTTGCTCACAGGGGAGTGTGTGTTGCTGAAGATCTCACAAAGAACTGGGAGCAACCAAGTGTCAATACGGCGGAGGAGACCAGTTCAGTTTCAGCAGGAGTTTCCCTTTACTGGCTAGACTCTGCAGTAGGTTCAAGTTAGATTTTTTCATGTTTGTAGGGTCATGTAGATGGGGAGTCCCACACCTTATCTCTTCTCCCCACAGAGAGGAGGAGGATGGCAATGGACAACCCCTCCTTAGAGTATCTCCTGTTTCTGGGTACTCACCACAGCATTGCAGGGAGAGAACTTGGCCGAATTTCCTCAGAGCCCCGGAGACTGGTCACACCCGGACTTTCCCAGCCTGTGGATGAGCCATTGCTCTCAGGTGTGATCAGTTGTAGGAAGGTAAGATATTGCAGTGACACAACCCACTGTGGTCCCCATTGCTTGACTTGCTCTACTGAAAAGCACAGAGCACATATAAAGATGTAGCCCTCCCTCCTACTTTATGAAGGACACAGCATGTGGAAGCCAGTGAGTTTTGGCCCTTTTGGGGGGTCGTTATGGCAGAGGGAGGGTTAGGTTTTTGACAAAATTCTGCATCTTTTTTTAAAAAAATATATTTTATTTATTTTTTACAGAGAGGAAGGGAGAGGGATAGAGAGTTAGAAACATCTATGAGAAACATCGATCAGTGCCTCCTGCACAACCCCCACTGGGGATGTGCCAGCAACCAAGGTACAAGCCCTTGACCAGAATCGAACCTGGGACCCTTCAGTCTGCAGGCCGACGCTCCATCCACTGAGCCAAACCGGCCAGGGCTAATTCTGCATCTTTTAAATCTGAAAGAACTGTTACAATTTAAACTGATCCTGGAAACTTGAACTTCCTGAAAACAACACCAAACAACTTGGGTGCAATAGCTACAGATGGTTTTAAAATGTTCTCCAGGCCTTGAGAACATTAACAGCAAATGAAAGAACCTCTCATGGTGTTTTTGGCTGTCAATTGCCAGAAACATGGCCAGAGGGGTGTCACTTTCAATTGCACTCACTGTCAGCTGACAATGAAATTTGTGAACATGTAAACGCATCGGTTTGGTTTTTCTGACTCCTTTGGATACAGATTGCATTAACATAATTCATAATAGCAGTTCTTACATCATCACTTAATTTTGCCTGTTTTTGAATTTCAGGTAAATACGTACTAGTTTGGATCTGGCCTCTTTTGCTCAATGATATGTTTGTGAGATTCACTTGCAACTGTCTTTTTTAACAAGCAAATGCTTGCTGAAGAGCAACATAACTTTATGAATATCTTAGTTTGGCCTTAACGTGTTGGTATGGAATAACAGAAATAAGGTGTCAAACATATTTTATCAAAGTCCTGCTTTACCCCAGGCTCTGTGCTGGGCATTGGGGAGACGTGGATGACAAGGTCAGGGAAACTGTTCCCCAGGGGTTATCAGTTGAAGACGAGAGTCTTATTAACCAAAGACCATTACCTTACATTGTATTTTCTTTTAATTTTGATATAGTCTCCTTTTTAAAATTTTTACTTATGATGCCTATGCTTTTGGAGTCAAATCCAAAATAATCATCACCAAGACCAGTGTCAAGGAGCTTACTGCCTATGTTTTCTCCTAGGAGTTTTATTTTTCATTTATTTATTTTAATTTTAAAAATTGTTGTTGTTAAAAGTATTACATATGGCCCCCCCCTCTTCCCCCATTGCCCCCCCCCCCCCCAGCCCTCCCTATTGTCTGTGTCCAGGGACCAAGCATATATGCATACAAAGTCTTTGGTTGATTCCACACTTCGATCCAGGCTTTCTCGGAGGAGTTTTATAGTCTCCTGTCTTTCATCCATTAGAAGTAAATTTTTGTGTGGGGGTGTGGGGGTTTTAGTCTGCGGTTTGTGCAGTGCCCTGTGAAGCTAGCCTGCCACGAACTCTGTAATTGTTACGGTTGTTAGGCATATTCTTGCGCTCCATGATGCCCTGCTGGGGGCTCTTGCCCCTCCCAGCGATTTACCTGTTATTCTCATTATAGGTTTCATGATGAAAGGCCTTCGGTCCACCTCCCCCAATTTCCAATGACCGCCTACACCTGGCCCGCACCTGCACCTGGCCCGACTGCTTGCTTACTCTGACCTTTACAAGATACATAAACATCCCGCTCCCCGTCCTCTGGCCCCCCTGACACCCGCACACAGGCCTCAGCTCGCTGTGAGGGAACGTGATAACATTTCTTAAACTCACTCTCTTGGCCTGGCTCCTTTCCGCGGGGACCTAACCATAGTCTCGTGGGACCAGAAACACAAGCTCCCTGGCCGCCAGAGCCAGGCAATCAAGGGGCATCCCAGGGCGGCAGCCACAAAGCACGGTGCACCCGCCGCTGAAAAAGCTCCCCTCTGGGAGGCACAGCTACTGCGGCCCCAGCCTCCGAAGTCTCTGGGAAGGGGTCCAGGGAGCCTTTATCTGTGTTTAATTAGAAGCCTGCCTCAGGCTCAGCTGTGAGAACAACCTGCCCCTCAGGCTTAGCTATGATAATAAGCGAATAGGCCTTTTTCCTAGAAAGAATGACCGCCTGGGCTGTTGCCTTTTGCTGTGTCCTGGAGGTGGTAGCCACGCGGTTGGGCGGGATCCTGGAGCTTAAACCTCGCTGGCCACCAGAGCCAGGTGATGTAGAGGTGCCCCTGCATGATGCAGAGGGGAACCACAAAGCCGGGCGTATCTGTGTGTACAAGCTCCCCTCTGGATGGCACCCGAGCTCCGATCTTGGCAGAGGAAGAAAACGGTGCCCAGCAGCTAGAGCGAGACAGAGAGAGAGCAGAGAGATAATGCCACCTAAAGGGAAGGAAGGAAGGAAGGAAGGAAGGAAGGAAGGAAGGAAAGAAGGAAGGAAGGAAGGAAGAAAGATGCCTAGAGTCTAGAAAAAGAAGAAGGTGCCTGCTGGCTGGAGAAGGCACAGGGAGAGCCCAAAGACGGTGCCCGGGTGGCCGCTGTCCCAGGTAAGTACCCAGCAAACCCCCAAATGTGTGTCAAATCACATTCCCCACGCCAAGTCCGGTGATCCTGGATCGCCCCTTCCGCCTGGGCCCTGGGCAGGTGAGTCCAGCCTTTAAAAGTCTTTTCTCAGGTCGCTATAGCCTGTGGGTCTCCTGGACATGGACCCCGTTGGTTTTAAAAACTAGAAGTTCTGGGGCTTCCTGTCAGGGGCAGGTTTTACAAGTTGAGGTGCTTGGTGTGGGGTGTAAACCCTTCCCTCTCAGGGAGCTCTGGGTTTTCCCTTCCCTCTGGACTGTGGGCCAGCGCACAGGGCTGGGGTTCATGGCGACCCACTGTGGGCTGTTTGCTGCTGGAGTAGAGTTCTCAGCCAGTTTTTCCCCCCACAGGAAGTTGTTCATTTGTTGCTGTAGATTCTGTGTGTCTACAAGAGGAAATCGGTTCTGGGTTCCCCTACAACACCATCTTCAGCTGAAACTGATTAGAGTTTTAATTTAACTTTATATTGATTCCTTGCTTAAGGCTTGCCAGAAATTTGCATTTGAAATGGTCAAGGGAGCTTAGCCTGCTCCTTTAAAAGAAAATTCTTTTTTGTTGAGAGTATTACATATGTCCTCCTTTTTTACCAATTGATCCTCTCCAGCCCTCCCTTCCCCCCCTCCCACCCCAGGCCCTCACCACCCTATTGTCTGTGTCCATGGCTGTGCATACGGGTATATGCATACAAGGCCTTGGTTGATTACCTCTCACCCACCCTCCCCTGCCTTCCCTCCTAGATTTCGCACTCTGTTCCATGTTTCCATGTCTCTGGGTCCACTCCGTTCATCAGCTTAACTTAGATTCCACATATGAATGAGATCATGTGAAACTTGGCCGGCTCTTGATAGTTATTTTTCAGGGTCTCCCTTCTTTCCAGTCAGTGACTCTCCTCTCTTCACAAGTATGTTTGTGATGCACATGTGAAATGAGAGAGTAGGGGAGTGGGCTTTGATGAATGCCCTCACTTGTTGGGCTCTGAGCTCCAACCATCTAGGTTGGTATCATAACCCACCTCTCTCTAGGACAAAGGCCCCGATAAGGCAGTGAAGAGCATAGGATGGGATTTGGAGTCCCTCAGACAGACCTGTGTTCACACCCCAGCTTGCTAGCAAGCCAGGGTTTCTTGGATAAGCCCTATAGCCCCTGTGAAGTAAGAGATGGAAAGAACAGGGGAGGCTTTTTGCGAGAGTTGGGTGTTGATGAAGATGACCATGAGTGAACAGAAAGAGAAGAAATAGATTTTCAAATGCCAAGGCGATGAGCTGTGGTAGGATGGATCTAGTTGGATTGGTGCTCTGAGAGGAGCAAAAACGGGTAGGAAGGTTGGGCACCGCAGTGGTGAGAACTGAATTAGAATTTTTGCCATATTTGACATGGCTCCACTGATTAAAATCACTTCACTGAAAGCTTTCATGGAAATAGTCACAATCTGAGTTGGCACTTTCCATTTTTCATAATCTCTTTAAATCTCACCAAGTAAGGTTATTTTTGCTGCAGTATAGTTCAAGGTGCCAATAGCTTTATTTTCAGTTATGTTTCTGCATGGTTAGATTCATCATTCTTATTAACTGAATACGATTAAGATTGCTCACTCTCTCCAGTTTGATTCATACCTTGGTTGGTCTGAGAGAAGGAGGAGATAAAATTAATAAGTACGTTGATTAGCAGCACATTTATCAGTGGGCTGAACTATCAGTACTATAATCAGACGATTTCTTCTTAGAAAAGTAATAAGTCCATTTTTCTAGGGTAATGGAGATAAGAAAAATGACAACCTTAACCAAAAGTGTATTCTGTGGGATATTACTAAGTGTTACATAAAGTTATATATGTTATATCTATCTATCTATCATTTATCTATATATATATTTTGTAGTGGTGGTTTGGACAATATTGAGTTAAATGATGTTTATTTATTGCATTACTTATCATAGCCTTTAGTATTCTAATGCCCATTGAGTTCTCCATAGTGGACCCATGAAGTTCTCAAATTTATATGAAAACATGAACCTTTTTCCCCTGAACTATCTAGCTAAACTATCTTCTGGGGAGCCCATTTGGAAAGGGCTGATTACTGGCCTATTTTCATGTTGTGGGTTTTAAATTAATAGGAAGATATGGAAAACAATTTTTAGAGGAAGACATCATGGAGAGCCATCACTCATTCTTAAAAATTTCATTTTGCGTCTCTGTCAGAGACATTTTTGGTATGTCTGGATTGAGGGACACACTGAAGGGTGAATGTCCTGTTAGCATTGCCCTTGTCCCAGCAGGGAGTCTTTGTCTCTGTTCCCCTTTTCTTGATTTTTTTTTTTTTTTGCTTTCTTTTTCCCCCTTCTCCTTGCTGTTCTTGTTTCCTGAGGGGGGAGTGGGGAGTGGAGTTACGGTAACAACTTTGTTGTTTGTTGTCAGATATTTATTTTCCCAGCTTCCCTTGCAGCTAAGGGTGGCCTTGTGCCCTAAGTGGTCAATGAAACAAAAGAAGAGATCTACAAGGAGTGGGAGATGGGGGTAGAGAAGACAGAAATTTTCTGGAAAATATGTGGAAAAGCTCCCTAATAGTTTACAGATATAAAGGAACTATCCTTTAGCTGACCTTAAGACTAGAGACATTCACTTAGGTCCACAGATGGTTTTATTGTCCTTTTTCCTTGAATGAGTTTAGAGCTTTGGCCATCACCTTGTGATGATGAAGGCCCAAACCCAAGAATGAAAGGCCAATACTCCAAGGATGGCAGAACCGGGCACAAAGAACTTAGATTTTGAAGCGCTTACTGAGCTGTTGCACTGAATTGCTTATCTTCAAATTCCTTATTCAGGAAACAATGCATGTCTTTATTATTTAAGCCTCTGTTCATAAGCTTTTTAAGTTACCTTGCTGTTGAACACATACTAATTGATACACGTTTTGTTCTCCCGATATGTGCCTTTATCTTATTTTCTTAATCCAGTGTCTGCTCTTGAGACTATGTGTAGCTCCAAGGAAGCAAGAACCCATCTGAGTATCGTGAACAGCATCACATCTGAGCATTCTGATAACTTGTTACTGGTTACAAAGCTAATATGTTGGTCTCTTTTGAGTCACTTTTTCCTTTTCTTGATTTAGTCAAGCAGGACAGGGTCTTCTATGGAAATATCCCCATGTTCCTCAGTGTCATCTGAGGTGAGCTTGTGTTTATTGCAAAAAAAAAAAAAAAAGGATGGATATATTCTATCATGTACTTTTAATAAATTAGGACTGTTATTCACTGGACAAAAGTAATCACTGTTGGGTTAAACAGTGAGCTTCCTGGGAGCACTTCAGATAGGAGTTTAGTAGCAAAAATGAGATTACTCAGAGCCTTTGAAGGACTGTCATTTGAATTGATAGAGTCCTTTCCCTTTTTCTTTTTGCTGCTGATCTCTGTTCACAAATAGCTGGGCAGCTTAATGGTAAGAGGGCTCGCAGGAGCTGGATTTCGGGCTCCCTGGGAAGGGAGTAAAAAGAATGACTATGATGAATCAAAGGGCCTGCGTAGTGGTGGGTAATTAAGGATCTGAGAGTGAAGAACTGAGATGTGCCCTATGGTCAGGGCAAGAAATTTTCAAATGCTTTCAATTTATGGGCTCTTGGTGCCCAGTGGCTGTTCTCCTTTCTAATAGGTTTAACCTGTGCTCGGATTCCCAAAGCTCGGTATGTCATAGTGTAGCCCTTTCTGATTTAGTGTTTTTCTCAGTGGATTGTCATCTAGGAGTTTAAGAAGCTTGGAAAATGGAAAATGCAAACAGGTCCACAGGTAAATTTTATCTACCTACCTAACTATTCTACGTATCTACCCTACATATCTGTTTACCTATGTACATACACATCCCCCCACGCTTCTCAACACTCCTAAACTGCTTATTTTGCCTAACCTACATTTCTTACTATAGTTATCCACTGACTACCTTTTCAAAACACAAAGAACACTGATCAATGAAGTTTTTTTTTTTTTTTTTTTATGGTTTTGCTTAATGTTATCTTGAACTTGAGTTGAGGGGCTTTAGCTCACATTAATGGATTATTTTGTTGTTGTTATTGTTTTGTTTAGAAAATAGGCTTTACTGTGCTACTCATGAGGGGACAGGTAGATGAGATTTGGTCATATTCTTTAATGATGATGATGATCTTGATGATGACAATGATATTGGAATTGATTATGAAGGGGGTGAAGAAATAATCTCTGAGGTTATGGAGATTTTAAAATGATCTCCATGTAGAATGATTTATTTATTTATCTCTTTTTAATTTATATGTTCTTCCTCTATCCCTGATATTTTTCTTCTCTCTATTACTCATCGTGTTCACTAAATGTCAATATGTACTGAGCCCTATGCTAGGTGATATGATAAAAGGCACGTTTGGATTCCAAAGAAATAAAGTTACAGTCCCTGATGACAGAAACTTGATCTTTGTCTCAACAAAAGGAAAAAACTCTTAAAATACTGTAGAAGGTTTATAGTGTACTTCTAAATTCATGTCTATCTGGAACCTGTGAATGCGACCTTACTTGAAAATGGGGTCTATACAGATGTAAGATGAAGTCATACCAAATTAGAAGGCAATTTGGACACAGGCAGAGAGGGAAGAAGGCTTTGTGACAACAGAGGCAGGGACTGGAGTGATCCAGTTGCGAGCCAAGGAATGCCCCAAATTGCCAGCAACCCTGGAAGCCAGGAAGAGGCAGGGGAGGATTTTCCCCTAGAACCTTCAGAAGGAGCAGAGCCCTATCAGCAGCTTAATTTCAAACTGTGAGAAAGTAAGTTTCTACAGTTTTAAGGGATTCTCCTACCACATATGCAAATGCGAGCGCCTCGCTTTCCCAACCTCCTCTAAAGCTCACGAACAGTCAGATACATTCACCTTAGACCTGAACCTAAAGCTGCTGATGGAAGATGGAGGGACCGCAGGGGGGATGGCCATGTGATGGTCAGGACAGATACCCAGGCCCTGGAGGCAGTGGTGCAGGTGACCCTGGGCCCAAGCACCTCAGTCTGCAGGGCTGGCAGCCTCAGTGCCAGAGCCTGGTTTTCTGGGTCCTAGTGAAATACCTACTGTTGTTCTCATATAACTTTTTGGGGTGAACTTAACCAGAGTAGATTACTAGTACTTATAAGGAAATTCTGGCTGATAGTGCATCTTGCTTTTTAAATTTGACATTAGATTGTAAGCAAACTTTATCATGTTACACATCTCTGACCATCCTTTACAATTGTTGGATAATATTCAGTTGTGTTGGTGTACAATGATAGATGTAGTCATCCTTCTGTTAGAAAAGTAGGTTGTTTCAAAACACAAACCTCAATGGCTATATTTGTTTTGCCCTTGTATTATTTTGTTAATGAAAATTACAAGAAATATATCCATTGGGTCAAGGATTGTGAACTCCATATATTACTGTGCTTTTCTGAGTAGTAATCATGATTTATACTGCTACCAGCTCTGTAGGAATGTGATCATTTTATTGCATTTTTATTTGCATGGAGGGGTATTATTAATGGCAAGTAATTTCTACTATCTTCCTGGGTAAAAAAGAGTCTCTCAGTGTTTTTATTTTTAATTCTCTGATTACTAGTGAAAATTGTTATTTTTTCACTAGTTGGGATTTCCACTGCCTTTTCTGTTCACCAGGCAGGGACTTAAAATAGACACATCTAAGCCCTGGCTGGTTTGGCTCAGTGGACAGAGCATCGGCCTGCAGACCACAGGGTCCCAGGTTGGATTCTGGTTGAGGGCACATACCTCGGTTGCGGGCCCCTCCCTGGCACAGGCCCTAGTCAGGCCAAGTGCAGGAGGCAACCAGTCGATGTGAGACAAATCGATGTTTCTCTCTGTCTTTCCCTCTCTTCCACTCTCTCTAAAAATCAATGGAAAAATATTCTTGGGTGAGGGTTGAAAGAAAAAAAAGACACATATAAGCATGGGATGAGCATCTTAGCAAGGGTACAAGTCCAAAATCACTTACACATATTTAAGCAGACTGGGCAACTCAATGAGGGTGGGATTAAAGAGGTACAGACACAACCAAGTCTTTCAGTCCTGAGACTTTTTAATTCCTTTTGGGAGAAAAGAAACACAGAAGCACGTGATGCCTGCAAGTGTTAAATTCGGAGTGGCAGAATCACCAAGGAAAAAGTCTTTCTCTTTTAGGTTTTGCGCTAATGCCCTCGCTTTTTAAAATACATATTTTCTTTTTCCCTTCCCAGGAAACGAAATCTTTGTAACATTTTTCTAATGGTCACTTTCTGATTAGCACTTTTGAAGAACTGCCAAGTTTTAACCTGGCATTTTCTTTTCATCTCAAAGGTCTTAAGATGCAGCCGGTATCTTGTGGTTTCTAAGTTGATTTCTCACCAGTGGGTGGCAGCCTATTGCTTTCAAGAGTGGTAGCTACAAGTGTTTGTGCGTGGAGTTAGGGGAGTATGGTGTGTAAGAGATAACTGGAGTTCTGGGGCAGATAAATCTATTGAATCTACTCAGTAGCAGGATCAATTTGGCAGTGTGCTTGAACAACTTAGAACAGTGGTCGGCAAACTCATAGGTCAACAAAGCCAAATATCTACAGTACAATGATTGAAATTTCTTTTGAGAACCAAATTTTTAAAACTTAAACTTCTTCTAATGCCACTTCTTCAAAATAGACTCGCCCAGGCCGTTGTATTTTGTGGAAGAGCCACACTCAAGGGGCCAAAGTGCCCATGTGGCTCGCGAGCCGCAGTTTGCCCACCACGGACTTAGAATAAAGACTGCTTTAAAAAAAAATGTACAAACTTTAGGATTATTCCTGGGAACTTTGTTTGATAAATATATATATACTAGTGGCCCAGTGCACGAAATTCGTGCACATTAAAAGGGGATTAATTAGAGGAAATAATTTAATATTACTATTTGCCCTTTCTCTATAATAGAAGTGTCAGAGATGAAAGAAAATTAGTAAAATGTATATGAAAACCTTCCTCCTGTCAGAGTCTGGGGCGAACCACAGGACCCAGAGTCAAGTCCCCGCCCATCCACATGCGTCTCAAAATCACGTGAGACCCAGACCCAGCCGGCCCCCGCCCCTATTGGGCTAGATCCAGACCTGGCCAGTCCCACCCTTGTCAAGCCCTGCTGGGCAGGGGACGTAGCCTCAGGTCCCCTGGCCTGGCACCAGGACTGGGGGCGTGGCCTGAGGTTTCCCCAGCCCAGACCAGGGTGGGGGGCGTGCCTTGAGGTCCCCCGTCAAGCCCTGCTGGGTTGGGGTCATGGCCTGAGGTCCCCCATCAAGCCCCGCCAGGCGGGGGGGGGGGGGGGGGGGCGGGGCGCAGCCTGAGTTCCCCCAACCCAGCACTGGGAGTGCACCTTGAGGTCCCTCGTCAAGCCCCGCTGGGTGGGGAGCATGGCCTGAGGTCCTGTCAAGCCCCGCCAGGCAGGGGGGTGCAGCCTCAGGTCCCCTGGCCCGGTGCTGGGACGGGGGGTGTGGCCTGAGGTCCCCTGGCCTGGTGCCAAGGTGGGGGGCATGGCCTGAAGTCCCCGTCAAGCCCCACTTGGTGGAGAGCACAGCCTGAGGTCCCCCGGCCTGGCGCTGGGGTGGGGGGAACAGCCTGAGGTCCCCTAGCCCAGTACCAGGACGGGAAGAGCACCTTGAGGTCACCCATCAAGCCCCGCTGGGTGTGGGGCGTGGCCTCAGGTCCTCTGGTCTGGCACCGGGGCAGGGATCATGGCCTGAGGTACCGTGGCCTGGTGCCAAGGCAGGAGGCACAGCCTGAGGTCTCTTGTCAAGCCCCGCTGGGTGGAGGGTGTGGTCTGAGGTCCCCTGTCAAGCCCAGCCAGGCACGGGGGGGCATAGCCTCAGGTCCCCTGGCCTGGTGCTGGGGCGGGGGATGTGGCCTGAGGTCCCCTGTCAAGCCCCGCTGGGTGGGGGGTGTGGTCTGAGGTCTCCCGGCCTGGTGCCAGGGTGGGGGGGCGCGGCCTGAGGTCCCCAAGCCTGGTGCTGGGATGTGGGGAGCAGCCTGAGGTCCCCTAGCCCAGCACCAGGACAGGAAGCACACCTTGAGGTCCCGTGTCAAGCCCTGCTGGGCGGGGGGCATGGGCTCATGTCCCCTGGCCTGGTGCCAGGGCGGGGGGCATGGCCTGAGGTCCCCCAGCCTGACGCCAGGGCGGGCTGCACAGCCTGAGGTCTCTTGTCAAGCCCTGCTGGGTGGGGCATGCGGCCTGAGGTCCCCTGTCAAGCCCTATGGGGGCAGGGAGGGCTTAGCCCAGCCTTGGGCAAACTACGGCCCGTGGGCCGGATCCGGCTGTTCTATCCAGTTCTCTTGCTCTCCCCTCTGCTCCTTTACTTCGAATTTATATTAGTTCACACAAACACTCCATTCATGCTTTTGTTCCGGCCCTCCGGTCCAGTTTAAGAACCCATTGTGGCCCTCGAGTCAAAAAGTTTGCCCACCCCTGGCTTAGCCTCAGGTCCCTGCTGATTGCTCGTTAAGGCTCCTTATGGGAACTTGGCTTCAGCTGTGGGTGCGGCCATCTTTGTGATGGAGTGATGGTCAATTAGCATATTCCCTCTTTATTAGATAGGATATTTTGCTTCCAAACTCTCACAAAGAGTTTTTACTTCATTAGAGAATATGGGCACTTGAACCACCACCCCCCCACACTTCCTCAGGAGTCCATCCCTCCCTAGTCAGAGGGTGAGTGATAATGGGTGACCTCAAACTCCTCTTATTAAGGACAATGTTTGCATAATGCTTGTGATGATTTCACCCAGTTTTGAATAGTGGGTCTGGGAAAAAAGGGAGTGGGGGAGCTCTTCTTAATTTCCAAAGGAGAAGAAATTTTGATCACTCTATTAACACGTTTCAGAGAATGGGGAAGCTGGGCTATAATGGTCCATACACTGGTTAGTGCGGTCAACAAATTTGTCATTAACTCCAAACAGCTCAAGCCATTCTAGAGGGAGGTAGGGAAGCCTAAGGGTATGGAAAGAGCAGCAGATGAGAAAATAAGCCCGGTTCTCCGTTCGCTCTCAGAGGGACTGGGTGTATTCCGTAAGCCTCTGGGTAGGAGATTTTTAAATATAAAATGAGAAGACAGGACTGGACAACCTCCTGGGCCATTTCATGCTCAATATTCTGTGAGGCTTCTCTCTCCTGTTTTAAACTTCTCAAGGCAATCTAACCCCACATTTTAAAAATGTAATCTTTCCTTAAAAGGGGCTTAAGATGCATAACACACTTTATACACTGAGTGGCCAGATTATTATGTATTCAGAGATCATAATAATCTGGCCACTCAGTGTATATCCTATATAATAAAAGGCTAATATGCAAATTGTCCCCTCGACCAGGAATTTGACCAGCAGGCCGGCCAACCACCCATGTCCCCTCCCCCTGCCCTGGCCAGGCTGGCTGAACCACACCCATGCATGAATTCATGCACTGGGCCTCTAGTGTGTGTGTGTGTATGTGTGTGTGTGTGTATACACACACTGAGTGGCCAGATTATTATGCGTTCAGAGAGCATAATAATCTGGCCACTCAGTGTATTTTCTTCACATTTCTCTCACTGGGAACATCAACATATCCCTTCCCTGGATCCCTTTCCCTGAGGATTTTGCTGCACAGGACGGTGTCCCTTGTGAGAAAGTCCGTAACCTGAGGAATCATTCTCATAGACTATTTGTGCATCTTTTACTTGGCCGAGGGCCCTCTGAATTCCTGCTTAGGTCCATTAGGTTGTTAAAAAGCAATTCATTCAACAAATACTCAGTAAGCACCTACGGAGTCCCAGGTTCTCTCCCATGTGCAATAGTGCTTCCCAAGGACTATTTGAGAATCTACCTTTCTCTTGCCTCGGAGGAGAGAACAAGTTAGATTTTAGCAGAAACAGATGCTGCTGAGAAGTTTTCCTTCACACGGCCTTTCAATCTTGAGGAAGGAACAATAATAAGAACACAACAACAATGGAACAACCACTTTGTTTGGGGTGCTAACAGCTCTGGAAAATAGAACAAAAGATCTTGTAATAATGATAGCCTACTAATTCCTCTCACACCCATGACCTCAAACCTCCCATTTGTAGCCAACTTTACATATTTAATGCCATTTGTTCTTCAGGAGAATCTCATGGGCTAAGTTCTATTGACCTCATTTTGTAGGTGTGGAAACTCAGGCACAGAGAGGCCAGTTAAGTAATTTTCTCTGGGTCACTTAGCTAGTAGGTTCCAATTCATATCTGACTCAAGTCATGTCTGTCTTGAGTCAGACTCTGCTTCTTCTCCCACTGAGAGGGAGTTACACTCTCACTGTTCTTGCGTTACAGATGAGAAGACAGAGGGTCTCAGAGGCTAAGCACCTCAGCTTAGGCTCTTCAGGGATAAACTCAAAGCTTTGAATCTCAATGTCTGTTTCCTGGTCCAAGCCTGCCATCACTACACGCTAGACTTTTGGTTCATTCCTTTGGCTGCAAGTGAACTTGATGGTGTGGGATTGGTGATTCTGAGGGTAAGGACCAGAACTATGAATAAACAACAGTGGCCATGCACCAACTTTCTTTAGTGTCGGGGCTTTAGTCTCCTAAAAAACAAAGTAGCCTTTTCTACTTCTCTCTATTCCTCTGTTTACCTCTGAGAAGTGGGCATCGTGTTCTTTGCACTGCACAGACCACAGGTATTTAAAAATATCCTGAATTTAAATCTGTCTTGGCCGAGTTTCCAGAGTATACACTGGCATCTCAACCCTGGGGGGCAATGAACTCAACTTTGGGAGGATCTGTTTTCTGTGCATGTGTGTCTCACTGGAATGACCAATGCTCGCTAGATGGGCACCCATCTTGGTCATAGTGCCTCATTGTGGGATCCTCACCCTAGTACCCCACCATGGAGAGGACTGTGGCTCAGGGTATGCATATGATGTCTCCTGTCAATCAATAGCCAATCAAAGGCTAATTGAGCATTTATTGCGAGTGTCCCACATCCCGCGTGGTTCAGGGTTCAGGTTCAGGGTTCGGGTTCGGGCTCTGGAGGAGGCCGCGTGCAAATGAAAGAGACAAGAAATAATAATTTGGAAATTGGGGGCCAGGCGGAAGCCCAAGGAAGGACTCGGCTTTGCTCTGGCCTTGCCATCCCTTTTATTCCGGTTTGGGATACTCCCATAGCCTTTAGGCAGGCAATTCCAGTAACAGGCAGACTATCTTATCAGTAAGGATTTACATGACTATCTGGTGGGGAAGTTGCTTCAGCTACCATTGTCTTGACTAAATAGTGGGTGCATAGCTCTGGCCTTTGCCAGAGCTTTAAGGGATCCCTGTCCACAGTTCTCTGGTAGTGAAGACAATGGGCAGCTTCCTGCAATTTATCACAGACTTTTCCCTGTGAGTGCTTCCAAGTGGTTACAAAGTTGGTGTTTCTGTACTCAAGAGGTTTTTGATTGAACTGAACCGAGGAGACAACTAAACCGATCAACTGATTAGAAACAAACCAGAGGTTAGAGATTGGAAGTGGGATGACTGACTCCTACCAAGCGATAACTCCCCTCACATCCCCACCCCAAACACATATATAATGCTTTAAAAATATCTTTACATGAATTGGAAATATTTAAATGCAAACTATTTCACATAAAAATCTTAGATTTTATGTGGCTCTATATGGCAACTCTAAGCTTACACACACATAGAAATAATTGGCTAGAAGTGAGTAGCAACTGCCCTTGAGATAAGACATATGCTATTCCATTCCCCACCCTCTTTATAGTCTTTAATTCTGGGTCTCTACATCTATTAAGATTATCTGCCTGAATGCTGCAGCTATCTAACTCACTTCCATGCACAGGTATAAATCAATATCAAAGTTTAGTGATGAGTGTCTTAGGAAGTGGAGAAGGGGAAATTGTTGAGGGCTGGAGTGGTCAAGGAAAGTCTCATGAAGGAAATGGTAACTGAGCTGAGCTAGAAAAGTGGGGATTGAGGTCAGGGGATGGGGTGTTGGTATGTACTTGTGTGTAGGGTACATGAAAAGAGAAGCAAAAGGTGAGTACTAAGTTAAATTCCAAATGGATTTAAAGACCTAAATGTGAAAAGTAAAATTTCAAACATTTAGAAGAAAATACAGAGACTATTTTGTCAGAACTAGGAAGAATTTATCTTAATGACATAAACAGTCCAGACCATAAAGGAAAATATTCATAAGTTTGTCTTCACTAAATTAAAACAAAAATATACACACACACACCTACTTATCTAAAAACACAGGAAATGAAATCAAAAGCAAGCTGAAGATAGGGGGAATATTTGCAATACAAAAAACGGAAGATAAATGTCCTGAATTTGACAAATAAAAACTTCAACAGACCAACAAGAGAAAGACAACTCAATGATAAAATGTATAAAAATATATGAACATTCAAATGACAGAAAGGAAATAAAATGGCCAATAAATAATGAAAAGATGCTCAGCCTCAACAATTTTATCTGTGAAATGCAAAGTAAAAGAACCATAATAAATATAAACATTCATTTCATAAATATTATGTTGGCACAATTTTTAAATGTGACAGTTCACAGGGGTTGATCAGAATGTTGACACTGACATTTTCACATGCTGTTTATAGGAGAGGGACTTGGTTCAAAACCCAAGGAAGCTATGCAATGCATTAAGTTGTTAAAATGTGTAACAGCAACAGCATAAAGGACTAAGAAAGGATTGGAAGTAGATGTTATAAGAAAATTTCTTATGTTATACATGAAGAGGTATAATATTATTGGAAGATAGATTGTGATAAGTTAAAGATGCATGTTTTAACCCCAGAGCAACCACTAACAAAACAAAAGAATGTAGAATTAAGGAGTCAAAGTGGAGCTATACTGAAATATAATAATATTTTATTAATCCAAAAGGCAAGAAAAAGGGGACAAAGAAAAGATCAGATGTATAGAAAATAAAAACCAAGATAGTGTATTTAAACATAACAATATTGATCACTGATCTAAATACACAATTAAGTGGAGATGGTAAAACTGGGTTTAAAAAGAGATCTAGTTATAATGAATTTATAAGAAACACATAGATAAAAAGACAAAAATAAGTTTAATGAAAAGAACTGAAATATGTTAAAAATATATTTAATACAATGAGTAATCACGAGAGAGCTAAAGTAGCTGTGTGATATCAGAAAAAAAATAGTCTGCATAACAAGGAAGATTGCAAGGGCTAAAGAGGAAAATTTCATGATAAAAGGGTCAATTCATTAACAAAGCATAACAATCCTAAATGTGTATGCACAGTAACATAGTTTCAAAATGCATAAAGCAAAATTTGGCATTTCTGAAAGGAGAAATAGACAAACCTATAATTATAATTGGAGATTTTAAAACATTACTCTAAAATTTGATTTAATAATTGTCACAGAAAAACCATAATACTATGGAAGGTTTGAGCAGCATGGTAACCACCTGGAACTAATTGACATTTATGGAACACAGCACTCAGTAAGAGCAGAAAACAATTCTTTCAAGTGCTCCGGGAACACTTAAGCTGGCCACATGCTGAGCCATGAAACACTTTTCAGTAAATTATGAGGATGGCAGTCATACAGAGCATGTTCTGTGACCACAACAGAAGTAAAACAGAAACCATTTAATAGGAAGATGTCTTGGAAATTCCTGAAACTTGGAACTGAATAACACACTTTTAAATAATGAATGGGTCTAGGAATCACCTGGGGAAAAAAGTTTTAACTGGATGAAAATGAAACAAAACTAAATCTGTGGGTTGCATCTAAAGCAGTAATTGTGGGGAATGTGTGTGTGTGTGTGTGTGTGTGTGTATGTATAGATATATACACATACATCTATACTGTATATATATATATATATACATACGCATATATATACTGTGTGTATATATATGTATGTATATATACACACACATGTATATGTATATAGATTGAAACTTTACAAGAATTATACCATAATTAATTATCAGCTCCAGGGGATAAGATTATGGGGCAATCACAGTGTATGTCTTGAAACTTTCTATATTCCTCAGTTCTCCACAAAGATCTTCCATTATCTTAACATTCAGAGAAACATGGTATTAATAAAAAATTGAGATTCATAGATGTTTTATAACTTTCCCAATCTCAGACAGCTGGCCAAGGCGTGGAGTGGTCCGTTTCAGATGTGAACTCAGCTGTGTCTCAGGGACCCCATGTCTCTTCACTCTGCTCCACGGTTTCCCTGTAATAAAGTCTGGAGAAACACTTGTCTTAGTTAAGCATACCATAGTAGACAGTTGTTTTGTTATTGTTGTTTTCTTTTTTGGTTTGTGTCTTCAACCACTCAAACATGTTACCTCTTGTTCATCTACAACGAGCAGGGCAAGTGAGAGGAACCCAAGAGTAACACTATCTTGGGACTAGTGTTCCTATTCCACATCTTTTGGGCATTTGTGAATATTTTAGTATTGCTGGGTATGTGAGCCTCAAGTGATATCAATAAAACGCATTCAACCTAACATACCTGTGTTAGAAGAGTTCAGAGTGGGCATATATTATTCTCCACATGGACTCCAGTGGCTATCTGAGTAGAAACCTAGTTGCTCTGATGGCGCAGAGCAAGAAGAAAGACCTAGCAACTTCACTTGAGGAGGCTCCCGCCCTTCCTAGGACCTGGTTACTGAACTGTTTCTTAGATTAGTAAGATACCCTGGTATCTTTTCCTACTTGCTAAAGTTGGTTTTTGTTACTCCAGGCCAGGGCAAAAGAACCTAACGTCCATACTCAAGCTCACCCAGATAATAAGTAGCGATTGGGGATTCAAATGCAGATTGGTTGAACTCCAGGACAAGCAACTTGTTTATATTCATGCTCAAATAGCACAGATGATGATTGCTGTCCAATAAGAAATTCTAATCTATCGATACTTTGAAGAAAAAAATAAACATTTGTGTAACTTTCCCCTTTCATGTTTAATTGATTGAAATGATTTTTCTACCCCCCCCATCCCCCTGCAGATCACATTTAATTTATTTTTTAATGAAACAAAAAAGAGACTTCTGATTCATTTAGGAACTTTGGCTTCTCCCCTTCTCCCCTTTCCAATTGCACATTTCTCCTGTTTCCTGCACTGGGAACAGACCTAGCTCTCGCACATAATTGGTTCCACAGTGTTCGGGGAGTCTGCAGAGGTGACTGACAACTGAGCTTTTCTACGTTCTGGAAGCTCATGGCACTCTTGGACTTGAACCACGAATTCCAGCTCCCCTGCAAACATCTGCTCTTCATTGATAGCTCCATCAGGTGCTTATTTCGGCTCTTCACTCTGTTGTGAAAGCATCTGCATAGCTGCCTTTCTGAGGTTGTTTATTTCAAAATGACATGCTGGAAGCAAAGGCCACATAGAGCAGGTTTGCTGAAAGCTATAAGTTAATTTGGTGGTTTTCCTGTTCTTGAGTGGACTTTCTGATACCTTCACCTTGTCACAGTCTGAAGCATATCAGTTCATTACATTCGGAAAAAATACATATTCATGTGTTCAGTAAGTAACTTGGGAAGAAATGTGTTTATGTGATTGCACCAAAAGCTGATGGGCATGCATTTCCTACCCTGAATAATTTGGTTAGAGGAGGGTGATCATGATCACAGAGCTTGGACTGCATCTGTCACAGGTTCTGTTACACTGCTTCCTGGAGAAGTGGTTACTTTTACTACGTCCACACCCTTTGCTTCGCTCAATTTGTAGCTCCTTGAGTTATTGATTTTACAGTTTAATTTGCAATGGTGTCATCAGGGCCAGCTTTGTGGTCATGCATCCTGTGCTGTTACTTAGAAGGACCCCACACTTGGTTTAATCATCTGCAGTTGCTATCTTAAAATTTTCTCTTTTTTTTAATTAATTTCTTTATTGATTAAGGTATCACATATTTGTCCTCATCCCCCCATTCCCATCCCAAACCCCTCCCCACGCATGCCCCCACCCCCCTGTTGTCTGTGACCACTGGTTAGGCTTATATGCATGCATACAAGTCCTTTGGTTGATCTCTCCCCCTTACCCCCACCCTCCCCTACCTTCCCTCTGAGGTTTGACAGTCTGATCGATGCTTCCCTGTCTCCGGGTCTGTTTTTGTTCATCAGTTTATGTTGTTCATTATTTCCCCTAGATGAGTGAGATCGTGTGATACTAGAAATACACTTATAAGAACCGAAAATGCGACAAGCAATAATGGTTATGCTGAGAGACAAATGAATCAGTCTGTAGTGAGTTTCTTTCTGGGCCAACAGTTCTTTTGAGTCCCAATTTCAATGTCAAACAGGTCCTTATGTGTACATGTCAGCAATGATATTTCAGTTCTGGATGGCGGACAAATGGTGGTAATGCAGGTCTGACCCTCTCTGGTTTGGTCCTGGGCAACCTGCTGCGACGCACAGCTGCTGAATGCTAGTATGGCAAGGCGTCGTCAGCGTCTTCCATCTCTGGACTGTTTCTCTTCTGTCTTCATGGCTGGAGCAGTCCTGTCAATTCCTCTCTGTTGCAGGAATCCACATGGTCTTGGAGGTGTTTTCTGAAAATATACAAACATATTCTCGACCTAAAGTTAATAAAGGAATATTTTCTATAAATTTGACTTGGGATCCTTTTTCATTTTTTGCCCAAACAATTTTCCTTTGGCTTGTTTTGACACCATGTGTATTTTTCATGGGTGTCTTGCTGTTAGCATTACAAATGAAAGCTAATTTTCTAAAGTAAAAATTTTCTAGATGAAATTTACTTACAGGATATTTTTCCTTACATGATATTCTTCTACTACATCCCCTTTTTTGATTTAAATATTAGGAGGCTTTTGGAAATTTTATAATGTAGTCTTGATAGCTTTAAAATTTTAATTTTTTTGCACTAAAATATGACTGCTTTAGGTTCATTACATGTTACACAATTTTACCATGAGATGAACTACCAATAAAAATTTTAGTTAACACTTTAGGAACAGCTTTTTGTCCAGTACCATTAATTTTTCTAGAATATTCGCTTATTTCACTTAGCCAATTTAAATTAGTCTGAGAACTTGACTACTATTTTACTGTCAAATTTAATACTCTAACAACAATCTTATTCTACCCTGTAAATATTAGTGGAAAGGATTATTTGCCTTCTTGAGTAGGCCCTGAGAATTCCTGGTGCTAGGCTGGATTTAGATATTGAAAACCCACTTCCCCACACCATGGGTACAAGACAACTCAAACAAGTCTTGTTGCAGTGAGAGGGCAGCTGCTGTCGGCCAAGTCTCTGTCTGTTACCTGGGTCCCGATTTGAGCTGGGCATGGGAAGCGAAGCAGCCATGGGGGCAGGAGACCTCCCTCAGAAGGGGTGAGGGTTCAGGCCCCTGCAAAGTTGGGGGGGGGTGAGGGTCTGTGCCCCACTTCTGTTGACCCCCAAGTTCTCTCCTGATGGCCCCTCTGCGACTGTGCTTGTCTTAGGTTGTTCCTTCCCTGAGGAATCTTACCCGTCTCTGGCTAACCAGCCATCCTCCGGGGCCAAGCAGGGTGATGTGAGGTTCAGTTCTGTCTCCTTGGTAGCCTATGCCCCCGTGGCCTCCACGCCCAGCACCTGCCTTGGGATCCCCTTGCCTGCTGGTGGGGCCCCGGCACTGATCACATATCTTGGGGAACCCAGGTTTATTCTCCAGGAAGGGCCCAGCTCACCCCACTGGGCGAGAGACAGATCCATGGTACCAGCCACCACGAGGCTTCAACCTCAGCATGAACAGAAAGCACAGGCAACAGCTGTGGGCAATTGGATTGTAAGAAGAGGGGCCAATATAGAATGCTCAGGTGCCTTCCCAGGGGGCCCTCTACACAGTGGGAGGGATTAAATCCTTTCATGTCCTTTTTAAATTGCTGCCAGACATTTAAAGAATTAGTTTGTAAGTTTGTTTGGGATAATTGTACATTATGCTGTTGTAATTCTAAAATGTCAAGAGATGTGTTACCTTTGTCTCCAAGCACCAAAAAAATGATTTTTTATTGATTCCCAAGGGTGCGAGGTACTATTATAGGTAATGGGGGTAATACAAATCTGAGATAAATTATAATGACATTGTAGAATAATATCATGTAAGGATATTCTTTGCTCTAGGCCATGGCAATTCCATTTCAAACTGGCTGTCAATTTCTTTTTGTATAGACAAGGTCTTAGTTACATTTTCTGCACCTCTCTCAGGAGCAAGTAGTGATAGTCCCTTCCTTTGGTGTCCACACAATCCAGAAACCTCTCTTTAATTTTACACACACAGGAGCAGTGGTTTGATTTTGTGTCATACAAAAGGGAAGCTGGGTGGCGACCCCTGTGTAATTATACTTCCTTGCCCCACCCATGGTCCTCCTGGATGACCAAGGTGTTTGGTATTATTGGTGACTACATTAGGCAGGGGATCAGCCCATGTAAGGGCTCTTACCCATGAAGGGTCAGGAACATAAGTCCAAAATACTTCCCCATTTTCCCCAGGTAATACCGTATTACCATACAGCTGATGAATGCTAGCATGGCAAGAAAGACTTCTCAGGCATTCTTGGGGTTCTGGTTACCTCACAATTTCTTTTCTATTTTTTTATTTCTATTTTTATTTTTTATTATTTTTATTATTATTTTTTTACATATGTGTCCTTATTCCCCCATTACCCCACACCCCCCACTCATGCCCCACCCCCCTGTTGTCTGTGTCCATTGATTAGGCTCATATGCATGCACATAAGTCCCTTGGTTGATCTCTCCCCCTTACTCCCACCGACCCCCTCCTTTCATGAGGTTTGAGGTTCTGATCGATGTTTCTCAGTCTCTGGATCTGTTCTTGTTCATCAGTCTATGCCGTTCATTATATTCCACAAATGAGTGAGCTCATGTGATATTTATCTTTCTCTGCTTGGCTTATTTCACTTAGCATAATGCTCTCCATCTCCATCCATGTTGTTGCAAATGGTAGGAACTCCTTCTTTTTTACCGCAGCATAGTATTCCATTGTGTAGATGTACCACAGTTTTTTCATCCACTCATCTGCTGATGGGCATTTAGGCTGTTTCCAAATATTAGCTATGGTGAATTGTGCTGCTATGAACATAGGGGTGCATATATCCTTTCTGATTCGTGTTTCTAGTTTCTTGGGATATATTCCTAGAAGTGGGATCACTGGGTCAAATGGAAGTTGCATTTTTAGTTTTTTGAGGAAACTCCATACTGTTCTCCACAGTGGCTGCATCAGTCTGCATTCCCACCAGCAGTGCAAAAGAGTTCCTTTTTCTCCAATCCTCGCCAACACTTGTCATTTGTTGATTTGTTGATGATAGCCATTCTGACAGGTGTAAGATGGTACCGAATTGTTGTTTTGATTTGCATCTCTCTGATGATTAGTGACTTTGAGCAGGTTTTCATATGTCTCTTGGCATTCCTTCTGTCTTCTTTCAAAAAGTGTCTATTTAGATCAGTTGCCCATTTTTTGATTGGGTTGTTTATCTTCTTTTTGTTAAGTTGTATGAGTTCTCTGTAAATGTTGGAGATTAAACCCTTATTGTTGATATCATTGGCAAATATGTTCTCCCATGCAGTGGGCTTTCTTATTGTTTTTTTGATGGTTTCCTTTGCTGTGGAAAAGCTTTTTATTTTGATGTAGTCCCATTTGTTTATTTTCTCTTTAGTTTCCATTGCCCTAGGAGCAGTATCAGTGAAGGCATATGTCTGAGATTTTTCTGCCTGTGGATTCCTCTAGTATTTTTATGGTTTCCCGTCTTATGTTTAAGTCCTTTATCCATTTTGAGTTTATTTTTGTGTATGGTGAAAGTTGGTGATCTAGTTTCATTTTTTTGCATGTATCTGTCCAATTTTCCCAATACTATTTGTTGAAGAGACTGTCTTGACTGCATTGTATGTTCATGCCTCCTTTGCCAAATATTAATTGGGCATAGTGATTTGGGTCGATTTCTGGGTTCTCTATTCTATTCCATTGATCTATATGTCTGTTCTTGTGCCAGTACCAGGCTGTTTTAAGAACAGTGGCTTTGTAATACAGTTTGATATCTGGTATTGAGATCCCACCTACTTTGTTCTTCTTTCTCAGGATTGCTGCAGCTATTCGGGGTCTTTTTTTATTCCAGATGAATTTTTTGAAGGTTCGTTCTAGGTCTGTGAAATATGCCATTGGTATTTTAATGGGAAGTGCATTGAATTTATAGATTGCTTTGGGTAGTATGGACATTTTGATGATGTTGATTCTACCAATCCATGAACATGGTATGTTCTTCCATCTGTTTATGTCTTTCTCTATCTCTGTTTTCAGTGTCGTGTAGTTTTCCACATATAGGACTTTTACCTCCTTAGTTAAGTTTATTCCTAGGTACCTTAATTTTTTTGGTGCGATGGTAAATGGGATTGCTTTTTTAGTCTCTCTTTCTGTAAATTCATTATTGGTGTATAGAAATGCCATAGATTTCTTGGCATTAATTTTGTATCCTGCTACATTGCCGAATTCATTTATTAAGTCTAATAATTTTTTGATGGAGTCTTTAGGGTTTTCTATGTACAGTATCATGTCATCTGCCAATAAGGACAGTTTTACTTCTTTTCCAATTTGGATGCCTTTTATTTCTTCTTCTTGTCTGATCGCAATGGCTAGTACTTCCAGCACTATGTTGAATAGGAGTGGTGAGAGTGGGCATCCCTGTCTTGTTCCTGTTCTTAGGGGAAATGGTTTTAGTTTTTGCCCATTGAGTATGTTGTTGGCTGTAGGTTTGTCATATATGGCTTTTATTATGTGGAGGTTTATGATCCTTCTATTCCCACCTTGCTGAGAGTTTTTATCAAGAAAGGGTGTTGGATTTTGTCAAATGCTTTTTCTGCATCAATTGATATGACTATGTGATTTTTATCTCTCAGTTTGTTTATGTGATGTATCACGTTTATTGATTTGTGAATATTGTACCATCCTTGCATCCCTGGGATAAATCTTACTTGGTAATGGTGTATGATCTTTCTGATGTACTGCTGGATCTGATTTGCTAGAATTTTGTTGAGGATTTTGGCATCTATGTTCATGAGGGATATTGGCCTGTAATTCTCTTTCATTGTGTTATCTTTATCTGGTTTTGGTATTAGGATGATGCTGGCTTCATAGAAGGAGCTTGGAAGTGTTCCTTCCTCTTGAATTTTCTGGAATAGTCTGAGGAGGATAGGTTTTAGTTCTTCCTTGAATGTTTGGTAAAACTCCCCTGTGAAGCCATCTGGCCCTGGGCTTTTGTTTGCTGGAAGCTTTTTGATGACTGCTTCAATTTCTTCCATAGTTATCAGCCTATTGAGATTTTTAGAATCTTCCTGAGTGAGTTTTGGAAGGTTGTATTTTTCTAGGAATGTATCCATTTCCTCCAGGTTGTCTAGTTTGTTAGAATAGAGTTGTTCATAGTATTTTTAAACAATCCTTTGTATTTCTGTGGGGTCTGTTGTTATTTCACCTCTTTCGTTTCTGATTTTGTTTATTTGGGTCCTCTCTCTTTGCTTCTTGGTGAGCCTGGCTAGAGGTTCATCAATCTTGTTTATCCTTTCAAAGAACCAGCTCTTGGTTTCATTGATCTTTTGTATTGTTCTTTTGGTCTCTTTGTCTTTCATTTCTGCTCTGATCTTTATTATTTCCTTCCTTCTGATCACTGTGGGCTTTTCTTGTTGCTCTCTTTCTAATTCTTTGAGTTGTTGAGTTAGATGATTTATTACCATTTTTCTTGTTTTTTGAGGTAGGCCTGTAGAGCTATAAAGTTCCCTCTCAGGACTGCTTTCATTGTGTACCATAGGATTTGAAATGTTGTGTTTTTATTGTCATTAGTCTCCAGGATGTTTTTAATTTCTTCTTTGATCTCATTGATAACTCAATCATTGTTTAGTAGCATGCTATTCAGCTTCCAAGTGTTTGAATTTTTTGGAATGTTTTTATTGTTGTTTATTTCTAATATTATGCCATTGCGGTCTGAGAAAATGCTTGATATGATTTCAATCTTTTTGAATTTGGCGAGACTTTGCTTATGACCCAATATATGGTCTATTTTTGAAAATGTCCCATGTGCACTTGAGAAGAACGTATATTCCGTGGCTTTTGGGTGAAATGCTCTGAAAATGTCAATTAGGTCCATATGATCTAGTGTGTCATTTAGAAATGCTGTTTCTTTGCTGATTTTTTGTCTAGAGGATTTATCCAGTGATGTCAGTGGTATATTAAAGTCTCTTGCTATGATGGTGTTGTTGTCGATCTCTCCCTTGATATCTTCCAGGATATTTTTTATGTATTTGGGCGCTCCTGCATTGGGTGCATATGTTTACCAGAGTTATATCTTCTTGTTGAATTGCTCCCTTTAGTATTATGTAGTGGCCTTTCTTATCTCTTATTATGGCATTTACTTTGAGGTCTATTTTATCAGATATAAGTATCCCCACCCCAGCTTTTTTCTCATTTCCATTTGCCTGAAAAATGTTTTCCATCCCTTCACTCTCAGTCTGTGTGAATCCTTTGCTCTGAGGTGGGTCTCTTGTAGACAGCAAATATATGGGTTGTGTTTTCTTATCCATTCAGCTACCCTATGTCTTTTGATTGGTGCATTTAATCCATTTACATTTAATGTTATTATTGACAAGTACATGTTTGTTGTCATATTTTTCCTTAGTGTTTGTGTTTCTTCTTGCCTTTCTCTTTCTTCTTTTTACAGCAGTCCCTTTACATTTCTTGCATTGCTGGCTTGGTAGTGATAAACTCTCTTCAGCCATTTTTTGATTGTGAAGCTCCTGATTTCATCTTCAATTTTGAACAATAGCCTTGCCAGGTATAGTATTCTTGGATTCAGTCCCTTGCTTTGCATCACTTTGTATATTTCATTCCATTCCCTTCTGGCTTGGTGTGTTTCTGTTGAGAAATCAGTTGATATTCTGATAGGAGATCCCTTGTAAGTAACTTTTTGTCTCTCTCTAACAGCCTTTAAGATTCTTACTTTGTCGTTGGTGTTCGCCAATCTAATTATGATGTGTCTTGGTGTCGGTCTTTTGGGGTTCAACTTGTTTAGGACTCTGTGTACTTCTTGGACTTGCATAGTTTTTTTCTTGCCAATGTCAGGGAAGTTTTCTGTCATTATTTCTTCAAACAGGTTTTCTATTCCTTGCTTCTCTTCCTCTCCTTCCGGTATCCCTTTTAAGCAAATGTTGTTTTGTTTTGTGTTGTCCCAAAGCTCCCTTAGGCTCTCCTCTTGCCTTTTAAGTCTTCTTTCCAGTTGCTGCTGTGTCTGTGTGTTTTTTCCTACCTTGTCTTCTAATTCACTGATGCGGTCCTCAGCCTCTTCTAGTCTACTGTTTAGGCCTTTCATCGTGTTCTTTATTGAAGCTATGTCGTTCTTCATCTCCTCTTGGTTTCTTTTCATGTTGGTGACATTCTTATTCAGCTCCTTATAGTTCTCATTGAATTGTGTGTATTTGTCATTGAGTTGTGTGTATTTGTCATCCTTTCGTTTAAACATCCTTATAACCATTACTCTGAATTCTATCTCTGATAAGCTGCTAGCCTCGAATTCATTTAACTCCCTTTCTGGTGGTTCCTTTTTTTCTTTCCTTTGGGGATTGCTTTTTTGTCTTCCCATGTTTTCCTGTAACGTTTTAATTGTAGATCCAATTGCTTTGCTACCCAGGTTCTTTTGGGGATTGTGCTACTGGTGTAATCTCTCAGTTCTCCTGGGCTTGTTAATCTAGTGTAGCTCTCTACTGGAGCTATTTGGGTTCTCTTGATGTAGGCCTGCAAGCTTGAGAGGCACAACTGTGGTGTCTAGAAGTCAGCCACCGTGGAGGGGAGTGTCCCAGTTTTTGCTGTCTTGCACCCTTAATTGAAATCACGCGTGCCCAGCAGGGACTCACAGTGGCACCCAGGAAGCATCTGTTGGGGTGATGGGGCTTAGGGGGCCTGCTCTCTGGAAAGGTGTGACTGTGGTGCCCAGAGTTCTGCAGTATTGGGGTGGGCAGACCCAGCTTTTGCTGTTGCACCTGTGGTGAATAGGCACTTACTCCCAGTGGCGGCTCACAGGAGCACCGGTGGTATGTTTGCCAGCGAGGCACACTGAAGGACTCTGAAGGGCCCTAGCAGTATAGCCGCGCTATTGAGGCGCCTGTGAGCCGGTTTCCAGGATGAGTGAATTCAAAACATCTACTGCTGGTGGGGAGTACGCCCCTGCTTGTTCAAGATCGCACCCAGGGAGAGCTCATAGTGGCTTTGATTAGTGCCCTGTGGGTAGATGGGCTCAGGGTGCCTGCCTGTTGGAACTTCGCCTCTGTGGAGGTGCGCTTGCTGGGCGCAGAGTTCTGATGCACTCTGAGGGGTTCTGGCACCGCAGTTTAGCCGCTGGGGTGAATGTGGGCAGTTATCCAGGAAGAGGGAATTCAGAATTTCTCCTGGGGGGCTGCGTGCCCTTGTCTGTGCAGAATCACACCCATGGGGGCTCTCAGCGGCTCCCAAGCGCTGCCTAAGAGTGGAGTGCCCTGCGCAGCTGGAATCTCGCGAATCAGGCTGGAAACATGCGAATCCAGAGTGGAGTGCCCTAGCTGCCTGCAGGGCTGGATAAGCGCAAATCAGGAGTTTTGCTGCTGGGGAGGGGGAGGTTGCACTTACTGCTGCTGAGCAGTGCCTTTGGAGGTGGAGGATCCAGGGTCTGAGGGTCTGCAGCTGGGGTAGCAGGATTTTGGCTGGAGTGACTGCTGGGTTGTGGGCAGTGTCAAAGTCCTGTCTGGGTGGTGGTGCTGATGAGTTCCTAAAAAAGGTCGTTCTCCCCTTCAAGATGGCTTGGGCTCCGTGCCTGAGTCCTGCAGTTCAGGGAGTGCCCACAGCGGTAGTAGTCTCTCCTTGTCAAGGAGAGCCTGTCTGCCAGCCCCTGCTGCTCCTGCGCGATTTAACTTTCCCTCACTCACATACACACCATGCACATCCACACACTCTCCTTTCATACCCTCACTCACTCACTTCCTCTCCCTCACCTCCATCCTGCCAGCTGCCATCTTTTCTCCTCCCTTAACATTTTCTTAACACATTTGGAACAAGGAGCTCTGAAACTTTCTTTTGCATTGGTCCCCACAGATCTGTAGCCAGTCTTGGGTGTCACTGAACACTGGAGTGGGCCAGTCAGAATGAAATGAGCTCAGAGCTTGGTCACTGGTTAGCTGTGTGACCTGCATGAAGTTTGGTACTTGGTTTTCTCAATAGTAAATGAATGACTGACTGAATAAAATACCCCTACTCATCTATATATATAAAATCCTAAGTGACCATTACAACTGGTCGACCAAATGACTGGTCAACTGGTAGCTATGACACGCCCTGACCACCAGGGGCCAGATGCTTAATGCAGGAGCTGCCCCCTAGTGGTCAGTGTGCTCCCATAGCCAACCTCCCGCGGCCTGCCAAGCTCCTGCAACCCCTCTCCCCCGCTGGATGGCCCCGATAGGCCCCAATCAGGACTGGGCGAGATGGCACCCATAGGGCCCGATAGCCGGCTGGGCTGAGGGGCCCCAGCTGTGCACGAATTCGTGCACCGGGCCTCTAGTTTCCAAATAATTGTGGTGCTTAAAATGAAATGAAGATACAATGTACATAGTAGTATTAGCCATTAATTTCCTTTTTCTTTATAGACCTGTAGTCAGGTTATGACTTTGGAACAAGTTGATTAACATTAAAGTCTTTGTGGTTGGAAAACAGCTGTGATAGGGCAGATTGTTTCGCCCCAGCTCACCTGCTAGAAATTTCCACCTCTTTCACTTTCTTACTATGTAGAATCTTCAGTATTTGGGCCACATAATGGCTATTGTTCTAGTTCAGATCTCCTCCTTGGCTGTACAATACCAAGCTTGACATCCGAAATAAAGGCCAGACTTCAACTGAATAAGAACTTGAAGCGAAACCCAGAATTTTACATTTGCTTTGTTTTTATTGGAAAGAGCTTTGATGTCAGACAGTCTTGGTCCTGCCCAAGTTGCTAACTTAGAAAATGGGGAAAAACTAAGTGCGAATTTTTAAAGTATTTGTGAGCTTCAAGATCACTTCTGCAAAGTGCCAAGTTCTGTGGGCCCTCAATAGGTGCGACTATTATTTGTTTTTCATCTCTTATTGTGTACTCATTTCATGAATGGTGTGAGTGTGTGTGTGTCCCCACAACTGGAATGTAACGTTGTTGAGGTCATCAACTGTGGTTTACTTTTCTTTATAATCGCCTGCAGCTTCCAGTATTTAACAGACAGGTTCATAAAATGATTTTTTGATTTATTATTTTTGATAGAAATGAAATTAAAAATCAGCTAAGCTCTGTGAAATGCATTTAAAAGCACTAAAATGGCATTCTGGCAGACTCAACACAATCAAACTTACTAACACATTCATCACTTCACATAGTTATCTCTTTGTGTATGTGTGATGGGAACAATTAAGATCTACTCTTTCAGGAAATGTTAAGTATACAATACAGAATTATTAACTATAGTCACCATGCTATACATTAGATACCCAGGACTTATTCATCTTATAACTGAAAGTTTGTATCCTTTGCTTAAGATCTTCTCATTCATCCCCTCCAGACCCTGGAAACCACTGTTCTACTCTCTGATTCTATGAGTTTGATATTTTTAGGTTTTCACATATAAACGGAATCATATAGTATTCCTCTTTCTCTGCCTGGCTTATTTCACTTAGCACAATGTCCTCCAGAATCATACCATGTTTTGCAAATGGCAGGATTTCATATATATACTGAGTAAATAACAGAAATTAACTACATGGTTTGTCTCATTCTAAAATCTGTGTTGTTTTTGCTTTTTTCCATCATATGTTATGTTGCATCTAAAAAATAAGTTTATAACTCTATAGCTATAATAACTCAAATTATGACTGCTTTACAAATATAAAGTGGCATGTTGCAAAAATTTGAATAAACATGGAGAATTCAGCATGAATGTGGAAACTGAATAGACAACTCAGATTCTCCAAAGATGATATTACACACACACACACACACACACACACACACTCAGGAAGACTACACTTACAGATAGGCTTTATAGACCAAGAGTCTCACTTTACTTCTGTTCCAGTTGTCCTTCCTTTTAAGGTGCCATAGAGATGCTGATGATTCTTGGATTTTGCTTTTGCCTTAACATTGGCTGTCTAAACCAGCGATCACCAACTGGTGGTCCGTGGACCACTGGTGGTCCGTGAGTTCTGAAAGGTTGGCGACCGCTGGTCTAAACCATTTGGGGACATTGTCCCACCTTTTTGCTACAGTTGGCCATATCCATCTAGAAGCTGGACTATTCCTCTCCAACCTCTTTAAAACCATTAAGAGTAAGGATGGTGACTTTTCATTCTTATATCTTTAGTACTTGGCATAACATTGTAGAGATACTGGCTGGAAGCTTGTTGCCAGAGGATTTCTGCTGATTCAGCAGTCTTTAAACTCCCAATGGCAATCATGTACTCTTCTTCTTTACTTTCCAAAAGGCCCCACAAACATTTGGCTGATGCTAAGACTAGTCTGCGCTTTCTTTCTTGTAATATTTGCTAATGTGCTCAAAGGGTTTATGAAACCTCCTTGGATAATCATTTCAATAGTTGTTTATTCTACATACTGTGAGGTCCTTCCTTATTCCTGGCCTGAAGTTACTGCTGATCTTCACCTTTTTTCTGGCTTTTATTTTAGCGAGGTCTTCTTTTTATATATGTTAGGTTTATGAGAATATACTTTATTTCATAAATTTTGTTCTTCCTTCTCCTACCTTTTAAAACAAGGAGGCATTGGAACCTCCTCATCCCAGCCTTCTGGTGAGCAGGTTTGGGCCATCGCAGGAACTTAGGTTTACTATAAGAAACCAATGTTTGCCTCCATAGGGCTGCCTGAAACATACCCACACCAGGCAGTGTCCCTGGTGGCCACAAGGTCATTAGAATAGTGTACTCACTTGCTTACACAATCTGATCTCTTCACTCATACACAGGACTTGGCCAATGATGAGGGATTATCATAACAGGATAGAAAGAAAGAATCAAGATTACTTAGCAGACTCTTTATAACCCCAACACACCTTTATTTCATATAAGCTCTCTTTTAACCTGTAGGAATGTGAAAATTTCACCCTAAAATTACACACACTCCAACAATGTATTGCCAGTGGCCCTGCAGTTCCCCATCAGAATGGGCATCTGCTGACTCTTCTCTCACTCTTGCCTGTAGGTGGGTGTGGATGAGCATGTTTACACTGGTAAGACAATGACCTTGTGGAGATGGTTTGTCACCAAGGGCATCATACCATCTCATCGTGACTGCGGAGGTTTACTGACTATTGTCCGAGCCTCTGCTGTGGTGTCTGCCCCCCAAATAAATATCATGCCATTAACATTTGAATGAAATGGTTCATTTGTCATGGTCTTGAAAGGCCTTGAAGGCGAACAGCCTTTGAAAAGGCATTTTGAGTTAATATGGCGAATTAGGTATATCTTTGCTGAATACAGTAAAAGAAAATTAATTTCATCAAAGATGCTGAAGACGGCTTCTTTAAAAAGGCAGGCCACGTATTGTATGCAAGCTCCTGCTAACAAGGTTACAGTTAATAGATTATTGATCCATTTAGTGTTCAGCAGCAAGCTAATTTTTTTCATCAGCTATGAGATTGGGCATTTGTCGGTTTTAGAGGCCAATCCAATAAACATCGTTCATTTGGTATTACTTTCTAATGTTGAGTAGCATATGTGTTGGATGCACACAGCCCTGTTGATTGCTATAGTCACCCTGCGCTGGGTATTCCTGCCCTTGTGAGCCCTCTCTTTTCTGAGGCTTACTTTTCTTTGTCCAGCAGGAGACTGGCAAATCCTTTCTAGTGTGGAGCGGCTGGGGTTTGCTGGCATGGAGATAAGGGTGGAATCTGATTGTATCATCCTCCACTAACACCTGCTCCACTTGACGAAGGTTCTGCTATGTGGGGTTTTATTTGATGCTGTGATGAGAAACTGGAAATCACACATGGCTAGTTATCTCCCAGGGGTCCAGGGTGTTCTAATCTTTGAATAATAACAAAAGGGTAATTGCGATAGCTTTTAAGCCCTGTAGTTCCTGAGTTTTGAAGAAGATACTAGACTTTCAAAAGAACAGGCATAGGACTTACAATTACATGTGGTGTGTGTGTGTGTGTGTGTGTGTGTGTGTGTGTGTGTGTGTGTGTGTATGTGTGTGTGTGTTTAATTTTCCAGGCCTTTGTGAGACTGGAGCTATGCAATTTTTTTTCTGATTTATGTAATAAGGAAATGAAAACCTTTTTAGTAAATGCAATAAAGATGTGTAGTCGGTTTCACCTCCCATGGAGATACAACACACATCCATGAGGTAGCATAGCAGAAAGCAGAGGTCCAGAGTATCAACCTGCTAAACATATCAGGTGGCCTGGGTTCAAATCCCACCTCTACCACTAAGTAGCTGTGGAACCTTGGAAAACACACCACATAACTCTGTGCTCTTTTCTGAAAAAAAAAAAAAATTAACACTTTATTCATGGAGTTTATAGGACATTAAATGAGGTAATATATGTGAAATGCTAAAACAATGCCAGAATAAACACCTTGGGAAAACGCCTGGCTTTGCCTCCAGGACTATATGTTTTCATTATTTCCAGACTAATAGTTACTATTTTTAAATTAATAAACTTTATTTTTTAGAGCAGTTTTAGTTTCACAGAAAAATTGAGTAGAAAGTAGTTTCCATATACCCTTTGCCACCCCCCCCCCCCCCCCCGCAACACACAGCCTCCCCGACTAATGACATCCTGTACCACGGTGGTACATGTGTTACGATCGATGGACTTACACTGACACATTATCATCCAAAGACATTTAATTTTTAAAAACTGTATTTTCTTTTATTTAAATGATTTTTACCATTTCTTGTTCCAAACTCATTATTTTCTTGCCTGAGTCCAGAGAGCATTGGGAACAGAGGATTATCCTATTAATAAAACCCTAATAGGCAAATAGACCAAAAGGTGGAACGAATGGTGGAATGACTGGTTGCTATGACACGCACTGACATCACGGGGGGAGATGCTCAATGAAGGAGCTGCCCCTGACCAGGAGGCAACCAATGGCAGCCATCAGGGGGTGGGGCCGGCCAGTGGGTGGTACCAGGCCACCAGCCAAGGCAGGTGCAGGTGGGAACCCCTGATCACCCCGCCTGCCGGTTGCCCCACAGAACGGCCCTGATCACCGGCCAGGCCTAGGGACTCTACCCTATATATTGGAAACAGTCTCTTAGATTTAAAAATTAAAACCTGGCAAGGCTATTCTAACACTGAAAAAACAGGATGATGCAGCAATGACATGCATGGACTCTGGCTTGCACATTTTGTGGTCAGCCCTGATTCTGACACTTATAACTATGTGACAAAGCCAATTACTTAACTTCTCTCTGCTTCAGTTTTTCCACCCACAAGATAGGGAAAATGGTACTACTGTGTCAGAAGGATCATGTTATGTACTACTTTTTATAATCAGGGCAAAAAAATGTAGCTGCCCATACAACAGCAAGATGCCTTTCACCTCTATGAAAAGTATGGTCACTGGTGCATGTAGCATCCCGGATGAATTTTGTGCACTGGGCCTTTAGTTACCCTAATAATTTAGTAGGAAAGAATGAAGGCATGGTTAAAAGTGGAGCCTGTCCTTCTAGTTTCTGTGGTAGGTAGGTGTACATTTTTTATATTGATTTGATATTTAGATATTCATTTAATTGACATTTAATGGATTCCTTCTGTGTGCTAAATACTTTTTTTTTTCTGTTTGGGGATGTAAAGCTGAATGACATAAACTTTAAATTCAAAGGGTTTATGATCTAGTTTTAGAGCTAGTGCCTGGTATGTTACAATCCACAGAGGCGTTGGGGGCAAATGATACTAGGTGTACCAGTTAATAATGCAGATTTTGTAATCAAAGAAAACATGTTAATTTTAAGAGAAACATCAAAAGTGCTTTATTCAAAGTAATGCCTATTGCTAGCTACACATTTCCCCCATCGTTAGGTAATTTGTGGATACCGTCTCAATAGAACTTTTCTTGTTTTGAGGCAAACCATTCAGAGACCCAATTTTCCATTCTTCATATGCTTTGAAGTGCTGCTCAGAAAGTGCGTGTGCCATCGATCGGGACAAGTGGTAATCTGAAGGAGCAAGGTTTGGTGAATATGGTGGGTGCATTAATACTTCCCAGGAAAGATCTTTTAATGTGTCTTTAACTGGTTTTGAAGTGTGTGATGGTGTGTCATCATGAAGCAAAATTACTTTGCCATGTCTTCTGGAACATTCTGGTTGTTTCACGATCAAAGCGTGGTTCAAATTGATTATTTGTTGTCAGTAGCGATCAGTATTAATGGTTTCATCTTGTTTTAGAAGCTCATAATACACCACACCATCCTGATCCCACCAAACACAGAGCATTGTCTTCTTTCCGAAGCGATTTGGCCTTGCAGTCGATGTTGATGGTTGACCTGGATCAACCCATGATTTTGTGCATTTGGGATTCTCAAAATAACTCCACTTTTCATCGCCAGTCACAATTCAATGCAAAAAAAGACTTTCTTTCGTGCCATTGAAGCAAAATTTTACTGATGACTTTTCGGTTTTCCATTTGTCTTTTGTTCAGTTGATGTGGCACCCATTTTCCTTCCTTTAAAATCTTTCCCATTGCTTGTAAATGATCGGAAATTGTTTGCTGAGCAATCTTTAAACTTTCTGCAAGTTGTTTTTGAGTTTGACACGCATTTTCATCCAAAAATGCATGTAATTGTTGGTCTTCAAGCTTTTTCAGTTGACCTAGACGTTCTTTGTCTTTCACATCGAAATCATCACTTTTAAAGCGTTTAAACCATCATTCACAAGAATCTTGAGATGGAGCATGTTCACCATAAGTTTCCCGAGCTATAAGATAACTTTTTCTTCAAAATAAAGTAATGAATTAAAAGTTCCCACAAATGCTCTTTTTTTGGCATGACATTCAACATTTTTAAGTGTAAAAATATCTGTGATGTTAACACCTTCAGCAAATTTGACATATGAAGTTTTGAAGCTTGCTGTCAATACAACAAAATAGCATACATATCAAATCACAGATATATCAACAAATGTGTAACTCTATCTGTTGAGAAAAATTCTCATTATTAACTGGTACACCTAGTATTTCATGTGGAAACTAGAGGCCCGGTGCACGAAATTCATGCATGGGGCGGGGGTGTCCCTCAGTCCAGCCTGCACCTTCTCCAATCTGGGACCCCTTGAGGGATGTCTGACTGCCCGTTTAGGCCCGATCCCTGGGATCGGGCCTAAACGGGCAGTCAGACATTCCTCTCACAATCCAAGACTGCTAGCTCCCAATTGCTTGCCTGCCTGCCTTCCTGATTGCCCCTAACTGCTTCTGCCTGCCAGCCTGATCACCCCCTAACCACTCCCCGGCCAGCCTGATTGATGTCTAACTGCTCCCCTGCCGGCCTGTTTGCCCCCAACTTCCCTCCTCTGCCAGCCTGGTCACCCCTAACTGCCCTCCCCTGCAGGCTTGATCACCCCCAACTGCCCTCCTTGCAGGCCTGGTCCCTCCCAACTGCCCTCCCCTGCTGGCCATCTTGTGGTGGCCATCTTGTGTCCACATGGGGGCAGGATCTTTGTCCACATGGGGGCAGCCATCTTGTGTGTTGGAGTGATGGTCAATCTGCATATTACTCTTTTATTAGATAGGATAGAGGCCTGGTGCATGGGTGGGGGCCAGCTGGTTTGCCCTGAAGGGTGTCCCGGATCAGGGTGGGGGTTCCCTTGGGGCATGGGACAGCCTGGGCGAGGGGCCTGTGGTGGTTTGCAGGCTGGCCACGCCCCCCAGCGACCCAAGTGGAGGCCCTGGTATCTGGGATTTATTTATCTTCTACAATTGAAACTTTGTAGCCTTAAGTGGAGGCCTGGGCCAGCCAGGGTGTGCCGAAAGCTTGGCTTTCTCCATCGCCGGGGAAACCCAAGCCTCCCTCCTGCTCGTCTGTGGCTGCAGCCATCTTGGTTGGGGTTAATTTGCATACTTGCTCCTGATTTTCTAGTGGGCGTGGCTTGTGGGTGTAGCAGAGTGATGGTTAGTTTGCATATTACTCTTTTATTGGTTAGGATCACAACATCCACTTTATTACTAGCCTTCAGCCCTCACCCCATCCCTAAACATCTGCTCAGTTAATTTGAGAAGTTCAAATGGAGTCCATCAGATGTTCATCTACTTATTTTTGCATTTCTAAATATTCTCTCCACTGAATCAGAGATCCAATTCAATGACTGCTTCCTTGTTTTATCCAAAACAGTTTACACTCAGAATGTAGGATACATTGATTGTAAATAGTGATGTCCATGATGGATGCTATCTAACCTGCTCATGACAAGGACCCCTAATGCATCTGCCCAGATCTCTCTCTTCCCTAATTTCTTTTTCTTTACTTTATGTGCCTGCTGACATGCTGAGGAGTGCAGTGTCTATTTATCATATACAGAGGCTGGTGGTCCCTGGAATTTTGAGAAAGCAAGAGTATGAGAGCAGTAGCAGTCCATAGAATCAAAGGAACCCAGATGATCTTCCTTGGAGGTGGCTGCACCAACTGTTAAATATATAAAAATGTGGAAAACACCTTGACCATTGTTGGCACTGATGCAGTCTATAGGAAGACATTGTATCAAGTTCCAATATTTTTACATTGTGCCCATCTGAGTTTTCTTTTTTCCTGTGACTTAATTGGAGTAATGCAGTAGTGTAACAATTAGAATAGGGCTTATGACACTGAATCTCAGACATTAATTTACATGTGGAGACCCATAGAGGTCTGTTTTCTGCTCAAGATGCAGTAATCCTCTCTACAGATGAGACTCAAGGAGAAGTACATTTCTGTGTAATGCCAGGGTACTTGTATCCCTTTGGAACAGTCCATGCCATTCACCTCCACGCTTTTCAGGTTCCTCTTTATTTTTCTTAGGGATAGAGCTTATTTTACAAAACGCCAGATGAGTTGGGGCTTGAAAAGTGCATGCTGATGGCAATGGAAGGACACTTGACTTGGGGTAGTGAACACACAATACAACACACAGATGATGTGTTACAGAATTGTACACCTTAGGCCTATCCCATTTTATTGAGCAATGTCACCCCAATGAATTCAATAAAACGTGCATGCTGTGTTCTGTAGTAGTAAGAAAAGACTAGAAGTTGGTGTGTTTGGTGTGCAGGCCAGCTGGGGAAGGGGTGGCACAGTCCAGGCTCCCTTTGGACCACAGCTCAACCCTTCACCCATTCCCCTCATCACACGGTTGTACTCCTCTTTAACAGAGACTTTTATTGCCACCTGGGCCACCCTGTTTTCCTCTCTGTTGGTGTCCTGAGCTCTTTGCAACAAAATGTAGGTCCAGAAGCCCCTCCTCCCCAAATTAGGAGCTCCAAGATGGGTTGCCTTTTGGTTTCAGAAGCTGCCCGTAATAGTGACAGTTTCTTTATGCCAGTGTGTGGCAGGATGATATTAATTATTTTATTATATTGGCTTTTTAAAATATTATAGATTTAAGAGCAGTACCTTTTGTACTGTGAATTTTCAGAAGATACATTTGTACCTTTTTTAAACTTTTGGTGGTGTGTGCTTTATATACTCTCTGTGCTACTTGTGATGAAAATAAACAAAACATGTTTTTTAATGGATTTTAGAGAGAAAGGAAAGAAAAGGGAGGAGAGAGAGAGAGAGAAAGAACATCGATGTGAGAAACGTTGATCTGTCCCTGACCTGGGACAAAAACACCTGGGCATGTTCCCTGACCGTGAATCCAACTGGCGAGCTTTTGGTGCACGGAACAGGATGACACTCAAACAATTGAGCCACATCAGTCAGGGTGAAACTTTTTCTTTATAAAAAAGTGCATGATAGAACATTACTCCCACCGTTTTAGCACCTAAGATCTGGGCACAACTCTTCCCCATGCCTGGTGGTCCTAAAATACTGCTTTCATTTATATCTTTAATGGAAGATAAATGGGTAGGCATACTAGTAATTACTGCCATTAGGAAATAGGCTTTCAAGCTAAAAATAAAGGAAGAGGGTTATTAGGACTGTGCATTTTTCTGGGTATCAATTTTAGACTAATCTGGATAAAGCCCTGCAGACATTACTGTATGGAACAATATCACATTATCTCTAGGGCTGGATCAGGTGACCTGTCTATAATGGCCTTTTTCCCCTTCTGTACTCACTTCAAAAATCCTATTGTGATGGAAATGGCCTGGCCAAATTCACTTCAATTGCATCCAGACTTCAAAAGTCATTTCATAACTGCTTTTAATATAGCTATTTAAAAGTATAACCTCCAGGTAAAAATGTCCACCTATCTTCCTTATAGAAATCGCAATTATTAATAAGGAAGAGATATTTATTTCAATATATTTCTTATCACTTAACATTATAAAATCACACCTACCTGTTTTAAATACATCGTGCATGTTTCTATAATTACAAATACACTCCTGCCTCTTTTCTTCCTGCTAAGAAAATCTTCCGGAAAGCACTTATTGATGGCTTACAATCAAATGTGCAAATAATATGCTTAGATAACATTAACACATCATTAGTAGGGTGACAATTTGTTTCCTTTTAAAATACATATGATGGAAAACTTCAGTAGCATAAGTGCTTAAGAAGAATACATTTCCACACTCATGCAATTCTAAAATTCCGTGTTGCTTGTACAGTATATTTCTTAGGAAGGATGGACAGGACCACACTTGATTAAGAGTGGGCCTAGGGGATTTTTCTTTTGTTGTTTAATATGTATGTGTTTCACGAAGCATTTTTCTTCCTTTTGGAATTGGGAGAAAACCAAGATCCAATGTTATTTCTGTAAAATAATGTGTGTCTTTGAAAATACCACCCAAAAAGCTAACTCCATTGAAGGGCCAGTGGGTCTTTTGATTTTGGATAGGGACATATCTCTTTGACCATCTGGGTCCATATGTCAAAGTTTCAGTGGCGGTGTTAGCGAGGTGGTGAGTTCACTGGAGCCCTTGAGGCAATAGACCTGGCTCTGGCTCTTAATGGGGCATGATCTTCGGTGTTGCAAGCATCCAAACTAGCCCTAGTACCATGTAGAGCAGCTCAGGGTCCTCTCTTTTGAAGAAGTAAGGGTTACTATTGTACAGAATAACGGAAACAGGGCATAATAGTACTGGGTTCCACCTATTTCATGAAAGCAATAGAGAAGTCTGGGGAACATTTACCATGTCTTGATCATGCTTACTCTTGCAGCTGTAGTTTGATTAGCTCTACTGCTTTTCTTAGACGGGAGAGTTTTTAAAAAAAATATTTTAATGATTTTTACAGAGATGAAGGGAGAGGGATAGAGAGTTAGAAACATCGATGAGAGAGAAACATCCATCAGCTGCCTCCTGCACAACCCCCACTGAGGATCAAGCCTGCAACCAAGGTATATGCCTTTGACTGGAATCGAACCCAGGACCCTTCAGTCTGCGGGCCAACGCGCGGTCCATTGAACCAAACCGGCTAGGGGAATGGGAGAGTTTTGATACACTATGTACTATTGCTGCGAATGAACATTTCAGATGAATAATGCTAAATAAGAAAGGGTCCTACCTGCCATTAAGAAATTCTTTAAGGTCCAGATTCATACTTCGGTAATTAAACCTTGTATCAAATATACATAATAGTGACAGTTTCTTTATTATAGTTGCCAATGATGCTATGAATGTCTGTTGATACCCAGGGGTTGGGTTATTCTGGTTAATTATTGTTATTTTATGCGAACACAGCACCTTTCATCCCAAGGAGTTACTAAGCATGGTGAAAACTTTAGCCCCACCAGTATTTATGAATCTCTCCAATTGTTAAGTGAGAAGGCAGTCTGAGATAGATTACCCTGGGTAATTTTAATCAAGAGCTTAATTTTAATGATCTGCTGCACAAATAAAGAGAAGCAATGCAACTAACATTATCAAGGTGAGTTGTATGTGTCTCTGAGGAATGTTATTTTTAGCAATGTTCATTAAGATTTTCTGTAGACTCCGAATGGAATAACAGGATGTAGAATAAAACTAAAAAAATAGCATAAAGATGTAATTAAGTAAGAGGAAGCATCTTATTTTACACTTGTTGACGACTGTTTGGGGATTTTTCTTTTGTTGTTTAATATGTATATGTCTAGTTCTACAGCCAGGTGGAATATTTCTGCAATGCAGTGCCCATACTGTCCCAGTGATGAGAATTTCTCTATGAGGGACCAAAATTTAATGCAGGTTCAAAACTAGCTCTTCTCTAATTAGATATTTAAGAGAATAGATAAAATTAGTTTGGATTAGTGGTAAAGGTTAAAAAGGAATAAAATGTGAAAAGATATGAGGACTTATAGGTACGTCCCCTTCCCCAAAACTGATTTGGGCTTTCTGAATAAGTGTAAAAGATGATATAGTCTGCCATATCTTAGGAATAAGGAAATAATGCATTTCAAAGACCTGTGTCCATGTATTTCCCTCCTTAGTTTCTATGGTTGTCAGTTGTTCTGAGTTTCATGGCAGTTCTATTAAACACTCAAGGCCCGGTGCATGGAATTCATGCACTGGGGAGGGGGCTGGGAACTCAACCCAGCCTGCACCCTCTCTCAGTCCTGGACCCCTCGCTCCTTCCTGCCCGCCTGCAGTGGAGGTGGTGGGAGAGGCTCCTGCTGCCTCCACTGTGCTTGCCAGCCGCTAGCCTTGAGCCCGGCTTCTGGCTGAGTGGTGCTCCCCCTGTGGGAGTGCACTGACCACCGGGGGGCAGCTCCTGCATTGAGCGTCTGCCCCCTGGTGGTCAGTGCATGTCATAGCGACAGGTCATTCTGCCATTTGGTCGATTTGCATATTAGGGTTTTATTATATAGGATAATAAATGATATTCAGTGGATAAATTAGGAATTGTTTTTTGTACCAAATAGAGTCTTCTCCATTGTCTCTATATAATTGAACTGATTTTATCCAGTCCTTCCTTCCTTTCTTCCTTCCTTCCTTCCTTCCTTCTTTTCTTCTCCTCCTCTCTCCCTCCCTCCTACCCTTGCTCCCTTCCTTTTTTGCTTCCTTTTCTCTCTCTCCCCCTTCTCCAGTCTCTCTTTATTGATAGGCACAAAGCAACATGTCTCTCTGTATGATATGAAATTTGTCTAATATTATTAAATTAAAGACTTTATTAGGCCAAGTTCAAGTAATGAATTGAGAAGAGTATTACAAAAGATTTATAGCTTACTCATTTATAATTTCCACAAATGTTTCATGATTCCTTATACTCATAAATGCCATCTTGCTTTGACTTCTTGGTCCTAGTGACCTGGGGATGCTTATGTTTTGCCAGCCTGTAGAATGAGAGCAAAACAAAACTTACACTTCCAGATCCTCTAAGGCTAGCATTTTCTGAAATCCCTTCCTAATGATGGAGCTACATTTCCCTACAATGCAAAAGATGCTACACCTGTAGTTCTTTCTAATTGGCTGCATTGACTCTGATGCAGACAATTAGTACAGGAAAACTGGAGAATATGAAATGTCCAGCTAGTTGCTAATAAAATATGAAGATGCAGTTCTGGAGTACACAGGGTGGACTCATTCTTGGTACTAGTTCCCACCTTTGCCTCCAGGGTTCACTGCTGAGAGGCTTAAAATCTTATCACCTGGATTTGAAATCTTGGCATCATTGGTTACTATAGAGAATGGTGAGATGAGATGGTAGGAAAGGCTATAAAAATTGGGGCACAGGAAAGGAAAACTTTATCTCTTTCCATCACCACCAGTTAAATAGTTGTGAAGACTGAGCTAAACCTCCCTACAGTACCAGCACATACTTTCTGGTGGTATAACTAGTCATAACTGCTATTTCTGAGTTCTGAACTGTGCTTGTCTGGTCAGGCTGCAAACAGTTACTAAGTGCCAACTATGTGTTAGGATTTGGGGTTGTGAAAGGTTTTGGGATGATAGTGGAAAATTTGGTTTCATCATTGAAAGTTCTAAAGTTAGACAAACTTCTCAATCATTTCAGACACTTACCAGCAGTGGCACCTAGGTCAGATTACTTAATGGTTCTCCACCTCAGTTTCCATGAACTACAAAAGGGAATAATAATATCTAAAAGTTCTGTAATGAGTAGTAAATAAAAGATACACTTAAGCACTTGGTAGAGTCTTCAGTGTTTGAGGATCCTTAACTGCTATTATTATTATTACTAGTGGCCCGGTGCACAAAATTCATGCATGGGGGAGGGAGGGTCCCTCAGCCCAGCCTGCACCATCTCCAATTTGGGACCTCTCAAGGGCTGTCTGACTGCCGGTGGGATCGGGCCTAAACCGGCAGTCAGACATCCCTCTCACAATCTGGGACCGCTGGCTCCTAACCCTCACCTGCCTGCCTGCCTGATCACCCCTAACTGCCTCTGCTGGCCTGCCTGATTGCCCCTAAACCATCTGCCTGCCTGCCTGATCGCCCCTAACCTCTCTGCCTGCCTGTCTGATCGCCTCTAACTGCCTCTGCCTGCCTGCCTGATTGCCCCTAACTGCCCTCCCCTGCTGGCCTGATCTCGACCCCAGTGGCCCTCCCATGCTGGCCTGATCTCGCCCCCAACTACACTCTCTGCCTCGGCCTCCACCACCATGGCTTTGTCCAGAAGGAAGTTGGACGTCTGGAAGATGGCCGGTCGACCCAGTCTAATTAGCATATTACCCTTTTATTAGTATAGATATTAATGAATGTCAACCATGTACTATGCCCACTGGTAAGGTAGAGTTATAGAGTTGAATAAATACTGGTCTTTTGTCTTAAGGACTTCATTGTTTATAATGAGAGAAAGTGACATGAAAAATGAAATATTTTCATATGACAAGTGCCACAAGAGAAATGACTACATAATCCTGTGGAAACACAAGAACATGCTGTATATAAATAGCTTTTAATGGCTTAATTGATAAATTTCAGAGAGTTTTGTATGTCAGGGGAGAGTAAGCTCTGTTTGGATCAAAGTAGATATTATGGGGGAGCAGAGGGGTACAGGTAAAAAGTGATCTTGTTTGAGATCATGGAAAAGTTAACAGAATCCAGAACCAATGAGGCTCCTTTGCCAATAAGATCTTTTATCTTGGTCACTTTAGTCTTAGTAGGTTGGTCTGTCTCCTGATGTGAATTTGCTAGGTCTCCAAAGGCTTCTCAGAGGTGAGGGATTTGGCTGACATGCAGCAGCCTTCAGGGTATGTCTTTCCAGGGAGCATTGACTTCACCACGTGCACATAGGTTTCCAGCATTTCCTCAGTAGCTCTGTAGGTCAGACTAGAAACAGAGTTAGTGATATCTACTAGATGCTGCTGCCCAGGGCTTTGTGCAGGAGACACAAAAATGAATACGATGTGGCATCTGATTTCAAGGAACTCAAAGTACAGATAGGCATTGACTCTGATGCAGACAATTAGTACAGGAAAACTGGAGAATATGAAATGTCCAGCTAGTTGCTAATAAAATATGAAGATGCAGTTCTGGAATACACAAGGTGGACTCATTCTTGGTACTAGTTCCCACCTTTGCCTCCAGGGTTCACTGCTGAGAGGCTTAGAATCTTATCACCTGGATTTGAAATCTTGGCATCATTGGTTACTATAGAGAATGCTGTTAACTTTTCCATGATCTCAATATCTATCAGGTATTCAGATAGATATTCTCACATGAACCCGAATTTCACAAAGCAATGAGCACAGGGGGGTAAGGGTTATGAATGTTACTCTTAGACCATGATTCAACTTGGGGTATTTTGTAAAGCCATTCTCGATGATGAAGTTTTATATCCTGGCTCTGCTGTTGGCCAGCTGTGTGACAGTAGGCAATTTAAACTCTCTGAACCTTGGTGTTCTCATCTATAAAATGAGAGTAATGATACTATATCCTCCTAGGGCTATTGGGAGGTGATGAGATTAAAATATGTCAAGTGCTTATCACAGTGTCTGGTCTGATAGTTATTCAATGAATAATAGCTATTAATTTTAGAGGAAGTCAACTGGCAATCTATGGTAAACATGACAGGGACTTTTAAAAGGATTTCTTTAAAGATTGAGAGAGAAGAGGTTAAATAGTAAACACAAAAAACTCCAGATATTAATGGAACGAATCTCAGTTTTCAAGTTTGTCTAATGATTCCCAATTTTGCATACTGGAGATCAGGGGTCTCTGTTGCTGACCAGATGGCCATTTTACTCAGTAGCTCTCCTTCTCTTCCACTCTGGTGCTTTGACATTAAAGCTGATATCCAGAGTAAAGGCTACTTGGTTTTTAATATATTTTCTTACAAATTTATTTCTTTTAAAAAATATATATTTTTATTGATTTCAGAGCGGAAGGGAGAGGGGAGAGAGAGATAGAAACATCAATGATGAGAGAGAATCATTTATTGGCTGCCTCCTGTATGCCCCCTACTGGGGATCGAGCCCACAACCTGGGCGTATGCCCTTGACTGAATCGAACTTGGGATCCTTCAGTCTGCAGGCCGGCACTCTATCCACTGCTATCCAGCCAGGGCTATAACTTTATTTCTGTAATCCCTTCTGCCCTCTTAAAGTAAATAATTATAAATTGTTAAAAATTATGGAAAATTGAATAATGGGAGTCTATTAAATTCTCCAACTCTATGTTACTATGATCTAGGTGATGAATGCAAACAGCAAGGTTATATCATTAATTAATAAAGAAAGGCCAATGTCTTTCATGATTGTATAAGCCTAGGACTTATCTGCCACTCCAAGAACAAGACTGTTTTTTTTTTGTTCTTGCTCTGCTGCCTCCCTCCCCAAATCAAAGTGAAGTCCATTGATAAACTTCTCTTCCGCAAGAGAAAACTGTTTCTGTAGTTAAAGTGTTAAACACTGGCACCCTTTTGAAGGTGACTGCTGTGTGATTAAGAGCCCAAGAGTACACCAGGCTAATTATGCTGTTGGTTTTGTTCCAAAAAAAATGACTTATTCTTGCAACTTATTAGAAAGTTTATTGGATTGCTAAATCATGAGTATATTTAAACAAACTGTGATTTTCCTTAGCTTTGCCAAAGCACTTGGGTTATAGAATAAGGTGCTTAAGGTCATTAAAGGCTACAAAATTTGTAGGCTTGATGCTTATTAAGCAAAGTTAATTTGGCTTAAAAATAGCAAAGCATTTTTGCTTCATACTTGGAAGTCTTAGCAAATTAACTCTCATTCTGTGAGAAAAGGTGCCCTGAGTTTGAGGGGAAATGCAGGTCTTGATTTTGGGTGAGAAGATAGGAAATGTGAGGAAATAACATTGTGTCTAAATGGCATAGAAAGGGAGGAAAAGGGGAGCAAATGGGAGCCATCTGTAATACTGTCAACAATAAAATAAAATAAATGACACAGAAAGGGATATGCTACTACTTCATAGACCCTGGCTCCTAAAGAACAGTTATCTACATCTGTCAACAGCAAAGCTTTTCTCCTTGTTTCCCATGGGTTTCCAGTGACTTAAATACTTCATGAAAGTCTTCATTACTAGTGAGAAACAAACATCAGAATCTGAATCAATATGTGTTTTTGAAATGTGAAAGCATCTTTTGCATACTTTTGAAGATCCACCATTCCTCTTACCCATCCCAATTGGAAGACCCTGCTCAGTTCCATTGGCCTCTGTGCTGTTTTCCATGACTACACGGAATCCCAGTCAACTCCCAGAGCAATACTCCACTGAGCACTTGATTCTGTACTAACCCATGGTGTTTGCTTACTCCAGTGGTCGGCAAACTCATTAGTCAACAGAGCCAAATATCAACAGTACAACGATTGAAATTTCTTTTGAGAGCCAAATTTTTTAAACTTAAACTTCTTCTAATGCCACTTCTTCAAAATAGACTCGCCCAGGCCATGGTATTTTGTGGAAGAGCCACACTCAAGGGGCCAAAGAGCCACATGTGGCTCGTGAGCCGCAGTTTGCCGACCACACGCTTACTCTCTCATGAGGGAAAATTTGTCTTTCCAAAGGAATTTCAAACTCCTCAAAGTAGACACAGTGATGCCTACAGATGGCTTGACCAGATTTTCACGAAAAGATAACGTATCCTTGCAAGAAACCATTCTCTTTTCTGGCCTTCCTTTACAACACTGGTGCACATAGTAATATGGTGGCTGGATTAGTGATATTTCCTAGGCCTAGAGGCCCGGGCCAGACTGGGCTGAACCATTTTGCAATTGAATCTAAGACTTAAACCTCATTGGTGTTCCATGCTAATTAAGTGAGCTAGTGAGCAAGATTTAAGAGAGCAAAGGTAGAGTTAATGGGATGAAACAACAGCAAGGAAAATAGAATTGTTCTTTCATTTTATTGTTAGGCATGGGGGATGCTGAAAGGGAGGAGAGAGCCAGAGGCATGGAGCAAGATTACTGGAGAGGATTCATGCATGTCTCCCCAGTGGTTGTATGTCCTGCCAAGAATTTATTTGCTTGGGACTTAAAGAAGGCCCTGAGAGAAAATCCTGCCTAAGGGAAGAATTGTCTGGTGATGAAGAAAGCTTCCATTGTTGGAGGTGAATGACAATTCTGTATATAGAGTCCATTACTTAACTTTCTTTGTCTTTTTCTTAAAATATATTTTTATTTACTTCAGAGAGGAAGAGAGAGGGAGAGAGAGATAGAAACACCAATGATGAATGAGAATCATCGATCGACTGTCTCCTGCATCCCCCCGCCCCCCGGGGGATCGAGCCCATAACCCTGGCATGAACTCTTGATGGGAATTGAACCCAGGATCCTTCAATCTGTAGTCCCATGCTCTATGCACTGAGCCAAACTAGCCAGGGCAGCTTTCTTTGCCTTTTGAGCCAACCTGAAGGGAGTATCTATAAGGTCAGTGTAGCACAGGGATTTAAAACAGAAAGAAACTCTGCACGGGCCTTGTGCACAGGAACGTTCTTTGGGTGTCCCTATAGGGCATGACCCAAAGGAAGACAGAAATCCTTCCGTTTTTCACAGTAATAACTTACCACTTACTACTTGCATCTAGTGTCTCCGCTACAGTAGGAAACAGAAGACTTGGTAGTTCCTAGTGGACACCCAGCTGGAAACAGAAACATCTGAAGGGTGTAGAGAAAATGAAGGACTTCTTCAGAATTTCTGTTCACAGTTGTCCTGTAAAATGTATCTGTAATTGCTCCTTTTATGTTTTTGATAAATTATTCAAGATAACTAAAATCCAAGCATATTATAATTTACTATTCTCTCTAATTACCATGAAAACAAAAGACTTAAATTTTAGACAAACAACTGAAGAGAGTTAGCAAATGGAAATGTAAAATCTGGATGATATGTGTTTTTTTTCCTGCTCAATTTCTCCTCCGTTGTTCACTCTAACTTCTTTGCCTTTAAAGTTATTTATGAAATAATAGGCAATACTGTTTCTCCTCTGGGGAATATATATTTTACAATCAAAGTGGATGATTGAGTTTTCCTGGGGCCATACTCAGTTCACTCTAGTGGGGCTTAGCCAGCTCTAAGAGAAGTGGGGGATCTTAACATATTATGAGCTGGTATATTTAGATGAACTGTGTTGTGTAAATATGGCATTCATGGAGTTGAGCTCTTAAGAAGCAAATAAGTTGTTCCCTTATACAAAGCTGTCTGTGGTGGAAGGAAGGTGTTTCTTTTGTTGTAAACAACAAGAGAAATGAGAATGAAAAGAGAGAGAGTTGTAATTAAAATGTTTGAATGAGAGCTGAACATTGTTCCTGGTGAGGGATTTATCCATAATGAGGTTAAACATTAAAAAAGTCAAACGGGAAAAGAATTCAGGAATAAAATGAAGACCTTGCATGTTAGTTAAAGAGGAAAGGGACTTTCTCAGAGTATGGTGTTTTCTCCCCCTCCATAAAAAGAAAAGCCAGCCTTGAGCCTAGGTGATATGGAGGTAATTGTGAAATGGGTTTAAGGGATGGGAAGGGGAAAATCATCAGGTGGTAAAGAAATGGATATGCTGGTTGGGCTGAATTCTGAGCAGTGTGAGTTATGTGGATGTGGGTGGATGGAATGAATTCAGTAAAAGGCAGTCAGAGAGCAAAAATGAGAATCCTTAGGCACTCATCAGTGGTTTCTTTTTTAAAAAATGTATATTTTTATTGATTTTAGGAGGGAGAGGGAGCGAGAGATAGAAAATCAATGATAAGAGAGAATCATTGATCGTCTGCCTCCTGCATGCCCTCTTCTGGAGATCGAACCTGCAACCCAGGCATGTGCTCATGACCTGAATCAAACCCAGGACCCTTCAGTACTCAGGTTGATGCTCTATCAACTGAGCCAAACCTGCTAGAGCCACTCATCAGTGGTTTCTAGTGAGCCTCAGGGAGAGTTGTGAACTCCCCACACCTAGCCTGGACAGTAAAGTGGTAAAAATAGACTTTATTCAGGATGACTGCCTTAGGAGAAATGAGACCTCAGTATAGAACTGGGTTCAAGTTCAAATACAGCATGGGCAAGTGGGAATTTATAGCTGAGGAGCATGGTGAGGGTCAGTGGGTAGAAAATTACACAACAGAAACATCAGGGTAAGGAGAACTCTGGCTAAACTGACCTCAAAGGACTCTCGCTGAAGACAGGCCAGGGGGATCAGACATCACCTGGGGACGGTGGAGGATGGTGAACCTTATTAGATATCAGGAGTGATCAGATGTAGAGGATGGGGGATTCTAATTAAGCTAACTTAGCAGGGTTCTTGCTAAAAGTAGATTCTATGAAGAAGTGCTCAGATGAACATAGGAGAAAGTTCAGGAGCCTGAATAAAGTTTGGTCAAGCAAAGAGCTTTGTCAAAGCTTTATGTGAGTGTGCACCTGTGTGCGGCTGGCTGGGGTAGGAGAGTGATACTCTGGTACTGGGTGTCATGACATCTCCATTGTTGGAATTGAAAGATGGAGCTAAAAGGGAGTGGAGAACTCAAGTGTTGGTTTGTCATGGCCAAAATGTATTATTGTTGATATCATTGCTGATGGAGGGAGTAGAAAATGAACCTGGAACAACTTGTTGAAACAGGAAGCAAGGAAGTAGTGAAAGATCAAGGGGTTGGAGTTTAGATCAAATGGATTATGAGTTGGCTTGAAGGGGCCTATATTGGTCAAATTTGAAACAGTGATGAATTGAGATGAGGCATATGTAGATATTTATTATACTACTAGAGGCCCGGTGCACAAAAATCATGCATGGTGTGGGATGGGGGGCGGGGGGAGAGTGTCCCTCAGCCCAGCCTGCACCCTCTCCAATCTGGGACCCCTCGAGGGATGTTCAACTGCCTGTTTACAGGGATTCAGCCATGGGGTTGTGGCCAGCCTGGGTGAGGGGCTGAGGGCTGTTTTCAGGCTGGCCACACCCCCTTCAGGGTGGGGGGTCCCACTGGGGTGCCTGGCCAGCCTGGGTGAGGGGCTCAGGGCTGTTTTCAGGCTGGCCACACCCCCCAGTGACCCAAGCTCCCAGCCCCTCCTTTTTGTCTTCTTCTTTTTTTATTTTTTTTCAGTGCCTCCTTGAGTGGAGGCCAGGGCCAGCTGGAAGCAGGTATCTGAGATTTATTTATCTTCTATAATTGAAACTTTGTAGCCTTGAGTGGAGGCCAGGGCCGGCCAGAGTGGGCGGGAAGCTTGGCTTCCTCCATCACCAGGGGCAACCCAAGCCTCCTGCTCGCTCCAGCTCTGTGGCTGCTGCCATCTTTGTTGGGTTAATTTGCATACTTGCTCCTAATTGGCTGGTGGGTATAGTGGAGTGATAGTCAATTTGCATGTTTCTCTTTTATTAGTGTAGAGTTTTTCAAATTTGTTGTGAGCATGAGCAATTTCAGTACTCACCTGTTATTCTAATCACTAGTCAGGACATAAAGTTCTGCACATCTTATCTTTCTTGTCATATAGATATAGATATATAGATTATAGATAGCTATAGATATGGATATATAAATGGATATAGATATAGATATATAGATGCATCGATATAGTCTTCTTTAGGGCACCAGTACAGTCCCATTCTGTAATATTTAAATCATAAAGAAAATGTAGCTGTAGACAATAGGAAGAATCTGTTCTATGACAGAATCTATTCTTTAAAATTATGTCCAATTATGGAAGCATACATCTAAGAAATATGAAATTCAAAATGAGAGAAAACATATCCTTGTAGAGATCTCTCTAATTTCATTGAAAAATGCCTAGTATGGGTTTTCCCCGTGGTATCAAGACAGAAGCACTTCCTGCTCTGTTTACTGAAAGAAAAAGGATTTTCTATAATGAAATCGGCCCCCAAATGGGACTAATGCTGATGAGTTACTACCCTAAAACAATACCAATCATAATCCCTGAAGTTTAACTTTCCAATTCTCCAGTATTTTCAAAGAAAAAAAATTAATTTTACCCAAAGACAAATGTGTTACTATTTAATAAAACAAAGCCACATGAATGTGTCAGTGAAAAATAAGGAATTTACATAGAGCCCTTCTGTATTTGAATAGGATCACTGAATTGAATAGTGCTTACTCCCAGACCTGAAAGGTAATGTAGAAGAGAGAAAAATGTTTTTGGCCAAAGAAACGTGTGGCCACCGAACTATAACATATTCAGTGAATCTGTGTTAGCAAGGGTCCAAACTCTCATTCTTAGAATGGTTGTCTTTGCAGCTACTGATGGACTATAAACATATGTTATGCCAAGTAATCCAGGAATTTGACAGTATTATATAGTAATTTATCTACCAAAGTACTACTATAGCCATGGAGCATATAATGCAACAAATTGGTTTTTCCTATGTTGATCCTCCTGAGTAATGGTTCTAGAGTGGGAACATGACTCAAACCGGTAGAATTAGGGTTGGGTCTGACATTTGTGCTAAAAAAAAATAGGAAAGCAGTGTTTTTAGTAATCAGAATAGGCCAGACTCTGCTGCAGAAACAAATAATCCCTGACAGCTTAATTTCTTGCTCACATCAAGTCCAATTCAGGTCGGGCAGCCCTCTGTGATGTTTAGATCCTCCTGAAACACGGGGCCTCTCTAACAGGACGCAGGCCTTTTTGTATTTTATGAACACTCTTCGAACAAGATGATTTATTGAGCTGTTTTGCAGGATTTTGTCATTTACCAACCAGCTGTAGCGTCTTTTTTGTGACAAGTTCAGGCTGTTCTCCCTTATTACAACAAACTCTGAGTCCTGATATTTTCATACAAATTAGTCTTGTCATATCAACTCGATTGAACATTATTTGAAAATAGAGTCCTGTATCCCCATAGAGACAAGTACAGTGTAGGGGACATAATCATTTCTCAGACAAGATTTCTTATTTTTTGGAATCATCAGTTCTCAGGGGTATCTGGCATTGCAGGTCTTTCCACTTTATGTACTCAGACATTTTATACAAAAGGAACAACAAAACTCCTGAATTGTGTCTATAAATCTTCCTATTCTTTTCATCTTTGTGACTAGCCAGTAAAGGGGCTAAGTTGTAACATTTCAAGTCATGGACTTTCTCTGACCTTGCAATTCATCTAGGTGTTTTTCAGAGTCCCACTCTGCTGGCTCACATTACCACTGACAACACAAGTTGTGTTGAATTATTTTATACTTTGCTACATTTCCACTCCCTGCTTTGCCTACTGAGGAGACTGAGTGCTGGTGTGCCAAGTTGGGTGTGTGAGAATGGTTTATTGTTCTAGTACCATCACCTGAAGTCTAAGGCTTTCAGGAGACAAGGACCGGCTACCTCGAACTGAATCTGCTCACTGAGGAACATCAGTGAGCAAATAAATTGCAGTGACCCATCGTGTAAAAACCAATTATGCTCTGCTTGGCGTGCCTTCTAGAACCATTTTTCAGCAAGGAATTTCTAATCTATATTATATTTGTACCTTAAAATAAATGAAAGTGGAGATCTACAGATCAATATAGGTAAGAGAAGAATTGACTCCAAATAATTTTAACTCTTTAACCCGGAGTGTGCTCTCTGGTTCAGCATAGTTTTAGTGTATTTCCCTAATTGCCAAGGAATTTTATACCATTAGACATCTTGACAGCAAGAAAAATCAGTCAAAGGGCAACGTTTCTCCTGCTGAGTCATTAAGGTAGCCCCCCGGAGACCTTTGTCTTCAGTTCTGGGCAAAGAAAAACCTGATTTTGAGAAGCTTTTATGTGAAATTGGGTCTGTTTTGCCTGGCACAAATGACATCCTAAAGTGGCAATCAGCAGAGTGGCCAAATGGGGTTCTTTAAAGGTCAAGATCTCTTGGAAAGAGGAAAACTTGTTGGCTGGAAGAGTCCCAAGTAAGACTTCTCTTCAGAATCACCCTAGGTTTTATCTTTATTTTTTCTCATTCAAATAATAAATGAATTGACCCAACTAACACATGTGGAATCACATATCAAAGTTCCCAGGACTTCCCAAGTCCTTCCTCCTTTGAGCCCAGCAGTCCTATCCTGCAGTCAGTCCAGTGCTGGTCTTCACCAAGGCACTGTTGCTGTCCTGGTCACCATTTCTAGGTCTTCCTGGGAGCTAGTGGTACTCCCATTCATTTCAGAATGCAGGTACCCGACACAATCTGTTAGTCTTGGAGTCACACATTCTCCTGGCTTGGCCTGGCACAGCCTGAATTGTTTGCCTCCAAAATCAAGGTCAGGAGAAACTCAGATATGAGGGTCAGAAAATGAGAAGGGAGGGGTGGAGGGAGATAAAGAAGAGAAGACGCCCCCTAAAGTTGAAAAGCAGAGCAGACAGTTGAGTATTTTAAGATCAAGGGAGATTGGAATTTAGGTGTGGAGAAATGTGAAATAATCCAGGTTTACCATGCTGTTTAATCCAAAGAACTCTTCTGGCCGAGGAAAGTATGATGATGATGATGATGATGATGATGATAATGGTGATGATGATAGTGGTGATGATCATAGCAATAATTAATATTTTGAGTAGTTATTATAGTGAAGGCACAGTTTAAAATTTTTACATTTATTTCTAATCTCCTTATACCAAATATATAATATGCTATTATCCTGTTCCATATGAGGAAACCGAGGCTCAGGAATGAGAAGTAGCTTGCCTAAGGCCACCCAGATAATAAGCATAGAGCTGAGATTCAAACTTAATTCTGATTTATCTGTGGTATGTGTTTTCTTTTTTCTCAATTGTTTTAAATATTGGAGTGGACACTGTAGACACCCTGCTACGATACTCTCTGGTCACCTTTATCAGTTCTTTGGACATACTAGTAACTATTACCTTCTGTGTGTGTCTCCTACGAACTTACACCTGCAACCTTCTTTAGAGGACTACCCTTAGGCCCCAGGGGCCTCTTCTACCAGAGCAGACCATGCTTAGTAATTTACAGTCCCTTGCATGGCACAAACCACTGACTAGTGTGGCAGTATGAAAGCCCTGCACATTTGTGTCAACTTGGGACAGTACTTAAACTGAAAAACTGCATTGGAATTGATGTCCAGATCTCCAGAGCTCCTTGCGGGATCAAGAGGGGACTGGGACTTCACCTGAAATCATACCTTTGCTTGGCCTCTTCCTCCTCATCCTGCAACTCCCATTTCTTTACCAGCTTCTCCTCATAGTGTTTATTAGTCAGTCGCTGGTGCACCAATTCTTGTCTCCATGTCTGTTTCTGAGGAATCTAAATGAAGACACATAAGGTTTGGTTTTGCTCCAAATTTGACCTTGGAAAAGAAGCAATTTTAATAACTGGATTATGTAATTTTATTTGTCATCATCTAATGACAAAGCCTTAGAAACTATCTTAGCAGTTTGGATTAATACCCTAGTTACCCTCGTTCATTCATTCATTTATTTATTCATAATTCAGTCATTTCTTAATTGATCAAACATATTTCTGCCTAGCTCTGGCATCTTTTTAGATGCTCACAAATGCACTTCATGTAGAAGGGAAAGAACAACCTCCTTTGCATGTGCTAACAAAATATACCTGACTAGAGAAGGGAAAGCAGGCAAAGAAGATTTAGTGAAATGAACTTATTTAAGTCTCTATACTACCTGTCTATTATGCCCAGTCTAATTTTTCCCAGGATCTGAGTTTGGAAGTTAGAGATCTTTTTTATGTCTGAATTGGTATATAAGTCAGGGAGTCAAAGGCTGTGAGTGGTAGCCTCAGGATTCATGGTAGAAACTGACATTTACTGAAAGTTGGTTAAATGTGTTACATAGTCCTTGAACCACCCACTAATTTCTATAATTTTTGGAAGATGATGATGGGAAAGGGGAAAAGTCATAGAAATGAAATATCCCACCTATAAAAAAAAATCTGCATTGGACTGCCTCTGTACATGAGATAGAATAGAATTCATAAAGTGCATGGTGAGCCAAAGTTTGGAACTTGGGTCTCTTCAGGCTTGACTGATTGCCTATGAACATTACTCCTGTTCAGTGAATTCCCCAGCACTCCCCCATCTACTCAGTGTATCTCACTTCTCCCATTTTCTCCTCACATAAAGATTTGTATTATCTGAATATTTTATCCCTTATAACACACACTCTCTCTCATTCAGTAACCCCGATCTGCTTTTCAGGGTTATAGATGTAGTACTGATTTGAGCTGTGTATGCTGTCCTTTTATCCTAATTACATTCTTCATCTTCTAATCCATAATAGGAACATGTGCAATGTTTAACCAGGAATATGAAAGCAAAATTCCAAACAATTACATCATCATGCTGACTTGAATATAGTATCAAATAGGGTCTTAGTAATTAAAAAAAAAATCTTCACCTGAGGATATACTTAGAGAGAGGAAAGAGAAAGAGAAAGAAAAAGGAGAGGGGAGAGAGGGAGAGAGGAGAGGAGAAAGGAGAGAGGGGAGAAAGGAGAGGGACATCCATATGCGACCAGGGATTGAACCTGTAACCCAGGTATTGCCCTGACTGGGAATCGAACCAGCAACCTTTCAGTACACAGGACAATGTTCCAAGCAGGCTTGGTACTTTTTTTTTTTTTTTTTTTTTTAAAGAACCAATGTAAAAAAGAGGGACTCAAATTTTGTGTCGGTGTAAGAAAGAAAGAGTTTTAGCATTTGTAGAAACACATGTGAAAGGGTACCGTTTGAAAACATGACACAACATGTCTAGCATGAATCCTGGCTCACAGGGAAGAATAAAAGTGCAGAAGAACCTCCGGCCAAGAAGACTCCCAAATTCAGATCCCTTGCTCTAAAAAGGTCACATGAATTTGCTCTTTCTCTGGTAGAAAAGCTGGGTGGGTAGGAATTTTGTTATTCCTTTGTATTTCAATAAGTAAAAAAAAAAAAATAAAAGACAGTAGCTTGTGCAAATAGGTTTGGACTGTCAAAAGTACATTAAATCAAGCTACATATATTACGAAACAGCAATTGTCATGGTTCTATTTGCTCTCTGATTGTGTCGAAAATCATAATCTTCATAGCGTAACTATAATAATGGATAAAAGCTATGAAGGCCCTCTCAGGAAGAGAAACCATTTCAAGGTATTATACCCCACATCGGATTGAATGTAATTTGCATACTATACAAGTCATCTACTTAAAGTGTACAATTCAGTGCTTTTTGGTATATTCACAGGATTGTGTAATCATTGCCACAATGTAAGTTTAGAACATTTTTGTCCCCTCTAAAAGAAATCTCACACCCATTAGTTGTCAATCCCCATTCTTCTCAGTTTACCAATCGCCAAGCAACCACTAGTATATCTCTAAAATATGCCTATCCCTACTTCATGTACATGATATCGTAGGATATGTCTCTTGTGATTGGTTTCTTTTACTTCTTTCACTTAGCATAATTCTTTCAAGGTTCATCAATGTTGCATATATCAGTACTTCATTCTTTTTGATTGCCAAATAGTATTCTGTTACATGGATATACTGTATTTTGTTTATCTACTCATCAGTTGATGGACACTCGTGTTTTTCTCCTTTTTTGGAAATTATGAATAATGCTCCTCTGAACACTCATGTACAGGATTTTGTGTGGACATGTTTTCATTTTTGCGGGTTATATACATAGCAGTGGAGTGGCTGCGGGGCCGTATGTAACATTTTTTAACATTTTTGAGGAATTGTCAAATTGTTTTCCAAAACGGCTGTCCCCTTTTGCATTTCCACAAGTAATGCATGAAGAAATGTGCTCATTTCCCCACATCCTCACCAGCACTTGCTTTTGACGACCATTTTTTATGCTAGTGTCCTAAGTGGTTGTGAACTAGTGTCATAGTGGTTTGGATTTCTATTCTCTCAATAATTCATGATGTTTAATTGTTTCCATGTGCTTATTGGCCATTTTGTATATCTTCTTTGGAGAAATAACTACTCACAGTTCTTGTTTATTTTTTAATTGGGTTAGCTGCCTGTTTATTATTGAATTGTGAGAGTCCTTTATATATTCTGGAAATGAGTTTCTTGTGATTTGAAATTTTTTTCTCTCATTCTGTGGTTTTGATTTTCACTTTCCTGATGGTGTTGTTTGCTGAAAGTCCCCGAAGGTGTTTTAGTGTCCCTAAGGGGAGTCTCATGTGAACTAATGAGCAGGTCTTGGCAGATGCCACGCAATGTTCACTGAGCTCTGCTGCTCCAGCAGTCACGCTGTGGCTTCCTCGGAAGGATCCAGGCTCCCCCAGTGCTCAGTCTCTCACTGGGCCTCTGCGCTGATTGCCTGCCTGGATCCTAGAGCTTCGTGGATGGCCCAAGCTGTGTCATCTGTGAGTTCTCGTCCAAGAATTTTATTTTTCGAACCCACCTTTCCATCAGACTTAAAAAAATATCTGTGATTCTCATCAGCGGCCCAAGACACTTATGAAAGAAAAAATTAAGTACTAGAGTGCTCTGGGACTTCTGCTGATTTATAAACATGCCTCCTTTACCCTGGCAATGAGCCAGGGAATTGAGGAGCAGGACTGAAGCAGCACCAAGGGGCTCAGGCCCACCACTGCCCCTTCCACAGCATGATAATTTGCTCAGATCCATAACGAGCTCACTTTGCTTCCATGCCACATGTCTCTCTGGGAAAGATGCAAAAGAATTAAATGCTGAGATTATCAGAGCAAAAATTAGGCATCTTCCAGAGAACGAAATGACACTCCTTTCAGATGTGGCCTAAGTTTTATTTCAACCTGAGAGCTGTTGCTCACTTTCTAAATGTCAGGGAAAATTCAGGAAAAAGAAATAGGTTTATTCTAGATGTGGGTAAGGAGCACAGATGGGCAACAAGAGAGGTGAGGTTAATGGGCGCTTTAATGCTGATCACTTTCCAGGACAAACCTGTCAGACTGGGGCCATGTAGGCAGATAACACATCTACTTACCTCCGTTGTTCAGAGAGCTTGCAGCCAGGTAAAAGATGTAGAGGACACAGCATGGAGTTTTTACCTCATTCCAGGTCAGGGAAGCTGGAGGGAGGTGATCTATGTTTTAAAGTTGACTCTGGATGTTGTATGGTGAGCGGAGAGGTCATAGCCCTGGATGCTGAGTAGCTCCCTGCCACCATGGACCTTTGGGACCTAGGTGTGTGCATGTGTGTATATCCTAGTATAGTTGTTTGGGGTAGAGAGTCTATGCAATGAAATTGATACTGGAGCCCTCATCCCAATGCCTGGAGAGGACTGGAGTCTAATACTGTCATAGTATTAAAATAGTCAGCAATTGACTTTGGCTCTTTGTATTAGATTTAATACCTCATATGACAAGGCCATACCATGCCATGGCAATGAGGTCCACTGTTCCATTTTGCAGGGTTAAGAGGAGTAGTTGTTTGTGGTGGTCACCTTCAAGAGTGGCTTACTTAAGTGATCGAACTTGGATGACATAGCAGGCATGGAAAAGGAAAAACACTGATCAGAATGCCGTAATCATTTTTATATTCACAACCCCATCTCATTTCTTTATCCCCTATAGTTGAGGACAGGGAAATCTGTCAGTAAATGCAGCTCCACATGGGAAGAGAGAATGAGAGACTATGAGACATTATCACCCTATTCAGCACTCATATGCCTTCTACTGATTTATAAACCTGCCTCATTTACCCGTGAGGGTTGCAGACAGCACTGATCACATTGCCTTTGGATGCGTTGACATCTAAAGATCAGCATAGACACTCATATACATTTCCTTTTATTTATTAGAGTCAAAATAGCATTCCCAGAAAAAAAAATGGGACATGGAGCAACAGAGTCCTTTGAGTGACAGATAGCATTTGGGCTACCCTTCGAGTAATGTAGCTGCAGCTACAACCTCTTCCTTACTCAGTAAAAGAAGGAGCCACATTGGAATTTTTACCATGTTCTCTACTAGCTCGTGATCTGAGAGATAGCTAGATGTAAAATAAAAATGGAGAGCTACATCTTTTGAAATAAGGAAACCCTAGAGGGAAGAAAAATGATTTAAAAGAGAACTGACTTTGAAAAATCACAAAATCACACTGGGGCTGAAAAATGTATGGATTTAGGAGAAGAGAGCAATGAATATGTGAGTGGTTTTCTATTTTGAACGCTTCGAGATGCACATATACTAAATCTCCAACCTCTTTTTGTTCTCATGCAAACCCCAGGGATTCTTGTCAGAGTGGATGAAAAAGTGATAAAGAATGTCCTTAGGGAAAAAACAAAGCCAGAAAAAGAGGATGAGTGATGCTGGGCACATTTTTATGTGCAAGAGGATGAGTTTTCCCGTGGAATGTTGATTAGCCGATGGAGAGGACTTGATATCATAATCAAGTTATAGGAGAACAGAAGCTGATAACTATGCCACATCCCGATGCTGGTGGTTGAAGCCTGGTTTGTTATTTTAACTGCCTTTTAAGACACAGCTTATCCCAGGCCACCTGCACATGTTCATAAGGGACATGATTATTAGAATAATTCATGGACTGTCATGTGTGGAGAGAGAGGGCTGGCTGAACTCTTTCCAATGATTTTTACAATTAGGTCTCATTATGGCTTGATATTTTTTTTAAATATGGTATTTACTCAATACTATAATCAATAAATACAGCCCTCTTCAAATGAAATCAGAGGAAGTTTTAGGTGGAGACACTTTTATAGATTCTATGAGACACACCATCATATAGGTAGTAAATGTTTATATTTGTATAGAAACATTGATCAGTATACTGTAATCATTTTTATATTCACAACCCCATCTCATTTCTTTATCCCCTAAACAAATTTCTTACAGCTTTTCCTCAATGTTATGCTCCTTTGGCCATTTAAAAAGACTTTCATTTTTTTCAGTGTTATCACATATATTATTATTCCCAATTTTATGATTCCAAAGTTTCTTTGTATGGTGCAATCGCATACTTTGAGTGTGGTAAGGAATTTTTAAATACTGTTATTTTCCGAGTGGGCTTTTATCACAGGGATCACAGTAATAGAGAGTGACAGAGTAATAGAAGCAAAGGAAGATGAGTTACAAAGGAAATGCTGGCATCCATTGGATGGAGATGTGAGATGAAGTGGCCCCAGGAATTTCAGGAAGACTAGAGGGAGATTCTCAGGTGAGTACCTCATGTGTCAAACAGCAGATTCCACCTGCCTTTGGTCTGGCTTACTTAGAGCCAAAGGCAGTTCTTTGCTTACACAGTGACAAGAGGCCGGGGTGTGGAGAACCAGAACGCAGATGTGCACATGTCTGTAACCAGCATTTACAGACCACGTGGTATCGGCCAGGCCCCTGCTGTGCCTTGTACGAGCCTAATGTTATTTAATATTCACCACAACCCTGTGAGGTGGGTACTGTTGTCACTGACATCCTACAGATGGGTGAGGTGAAGCTTAGAGAAGCTAAGTAAGTGCCCCAAATTTCACACCTCGAGAAAGGCAGACGTGGGATTTGGTTTTATGTGACCAGAAATATCTTAATTATTATTGAGCCAAACCTTAGAGAGTTAGCATTAATAATTGTCTCTTGCATTTTTGAAGTGAGAACTTTGTGCAGGGGCCAGGGAGTAGTAGACTTCAGTCTTTGAGAACTCTTCTACTTGCAGTCAGCAGTAAGCGCCCTTACAGTGAACCAAAAATCCTCCAAGTGGACTTGGCTTTGAAATTCAGAGGTGTATGTAACAGTGAGAGAGCCAGGGATGAGAAACAATAAGCAGTTTTGATACAGAAAGGGAGAAAGAGGTTTATACAGAGGACTCCTTTTTTATTTTTTTATTTTAAGAAAATCTTTATTTTTTTAATTTAATCTTTATTGTTCAGATTATTACAATTGTTCCTCTTTTTTTCCCCCATAGCTCCCCTCCACCCAGTTTCCACCCCACCCTCTGCCCTTACACCGCCCCCCCCCCAGTGTCCTCATCCATAGGTGTACGATTTTTGTCCAGTCTCGTTCCGCACACCCCACACCCTTTTCCCCCGAGAATTGTCAGTCCACTCCCTTTCTATGACCCTGATTCTATTATATTCACTAGTTTATTCTGTTCATCAGATTTTTTTGTTCACTTGATTTTTAGATTCACTTGTTGATAGACATGTATTTGTTGTTCATAATTTTTATCTTTTTGTTGTTTTGTTTTTTCTTGTATTTCTTTTTTTGTTTTTCTTATATTTCTTTTTTTTATTAATTACTTTATTGATTAAGGTATCACATATTTGTCCTCATCCCCCCATTCCCATCCCAAACTCCTCCCCACGCATGCCCCCACCCCCCTGTTGTTCGTGACCACTGGTTAGGCTTATATGCATGCATACAAGTCCTTTGGTTGATCTCTCCCCCTTACCCCCTCCCTCCCCTAACTTCCCTCTGAGATTTGACAGTCTGATTGATGCTGCCCTGTCTCCAGGTCTGTTTTTGTTCATCAGTTTATGTTGTTCATTATTTCCCCTAGATGAGTGAGATCATGTGATACTAGAAATACACTTATAAGAACTGAAAATGAGACAAGCAATAATGGTTATGCTGAGAGGCAAATGAATCAGTCTGTAGTGAGTTTCTTTCTGGGCCAACAGTTCTTTTGAGTCCCAATTTCAATGTCAAACAGTTCCTTATGTGTACATGTCAGCAATGATATTTCAGTTCTGGATGGCGAACAAATGGTGGTAATGCAAGTCTGACCCTCTCTGGTTTGGTCCTGGGCAACCTGCTGCGACGCACAGCTGCTGACTGCTAGTATGGCAAGGCATTGTCAGCGTTTTCCATCTCTGGACTGTTTCTCTTCTGTCTTCATGGCTGGAGCATAATTTTTATCTTTACCTTTTTCTTCTTCTTCCTCTTCTTAAAGAATACCTTTCAGCATTTCATATAATACTGGTTTGGTGGTGATGAACTCCTTTAGCTTTTTCTTATCTGTGAAGCTCTTTATCTGCCCTTCAATTCTGAATGATAGCTTTGCTGGGTAGAGTAATCTTGGTTGTAGGTTCTTGCTATTCATCACTTTGACTATTTCTTGCCACTCCGTCTGGCCTGCATAGTTTCTGTTGAGAAATCTGCTGACAGTTGTATGGGTGCTCCCTTGTAGGTAACTAACTGTTTTTCTCTTGCTGCTTTTAAGATTCTCTCTTTGTCTTTTGCTCTTGGCATTTTAATTATGATGTGTCTTGGTGTGGTCCTCTTTGGATTCCTTTTGTTTGGGTTCTCTGCACTTCCTGGACTTGTAAGTCTATTTCTTTCACCGGGTGGGGGAAGTTTTCGGTCATTATGTCTTCAAATAGGTTTTCAGTATCTTGTTCTCTCTCTTCTTCTGGCACCCCCATAATTCTGATGTTGGTACGCTTGAAGTTGTCCCAGAGGCTCCTTACACTATCTTCATATTTTTGGATTCTTTTTTCTTTTTTCTTTTCTGGTTAGGTGTTTTTTGCTTCTTTATATTTCAAATCTTTGACTTGATTCTTGTGATACTCTAGTCTGCTGTTAGATCTCTGTATAATATTTTTTATTTCAGTCAGTGTATGCTTAATTTCTAGTTGGTCCTTTTTCATATCCTCGAGGGTCTTGCTAAATTTATCGGCCTTTTCTAGAAAATTCTTGAAAAACCTTATAACCGTAGTTTTGAACTCTATATCCAGTCATTTGCTTTCCTCCATTTCTTTCATTTGTGACTTGTTTCTTTGTCTCCACATTTTGGCTGCTTCCCTGAGTTGGTAGCGTAGCTTTGTGTGCTAGGTGTCCTATAGGGCCCAGTGGCTCAGCTTCCCCAGTTACCTGAGGTGGACACTCTTGGTGCACCCCTTTGTGGGCTGTGTGCACAGTCTTGTTGTATTTAAGCCTTGATTGTTGTTGGTATCACAGGGAGGAATTCACCTCCAGGCCAATTGGCTGTGAGGATCAGCTGTGTCTACGCTGGGAGAACTTCTGTGCTGGAGACACCCTTATGAGACAAGACCTGCAAAAGCCTCTGTGCTCAGCTTGGATGGGGCGGAGTCTCAGGGCGGAGCAGACAGCATTGGTTTCCCATCCACCTGCCGTAAGAGGCCCCTGTGTCTCAGTGTCCCGTGGTAATAATTGCAAGCACCTCTGAGAGAAAGCTGCCCTCGAGTTCCGCCTGCTGCCAGACAGTCCAGTTTCTCCCTGAATGAGTCTGGGTCCCCATAGTCTCGCCCGGAACTGGAGTTCAGTGCAGTCGGGAGCTTGTATCTCCCTCCTGCTTGAGAAAGCCAGCCACGCACTCAGTTGCCAGTCCTCTTCGAGCATGTGTCTCAGTACCTCTGCCTTCCACAGTTCCTCTGAGTCTCATTGTGCTTTTCTCTTTCCTTCTAGTTGTATAATTTCCACTCAGCCAGCCTTCCAGTGGTTCTGGATGATGTCCATTTTGCCTTTTAGTTGTAGTTTTGAAATTGTTGTGCAAGGCAGCAGTTTAGGTGTTTACCTATGCCGCCATCTTGGTTTCTCCTATACAGAGGACTCTTAATCTCTATTGCTTGAGGTTGAAAAACTTACAGCATGCCAAACTATGATTCTAAAACAAATGAGTGACAACAGTCATCGTTTACTTCTTTTGTCATGTTTATGCCTGGGGATTAAATATTTGATCATTTTTCTTTTTAATGGTCATAAATAAATGGACAAGCTATTGAGAGCTACAATACCTACAGGTGTAAAGTTAAGAGAAACAAACAGAGAGTGAGAAAAAGTTTAGGGTCTGGAGATTTTTTTTCTTCCTTTTCCATGCCTGCTATGTCATCCAAGTCAATCTGGCGCCAAAAGAATTGAGTTATATTTGAGACAAGGAAATCTGTCAGTAAATGCGGCTCCACGAATCTATCCTGGAAAAAGAAAGGCAGGAGGAGGAGAAGGTCCGAAAGGGAAGCCCTTCTGATGAGTTGTCATTTCTATGTCAGCCAGAGGTTTTGTCCAGGTTTATCCAGCACACACTTCATTGATATTAACAGAGATCTCTTCTTTAAACATAGCATTGTGTACATGTTTGGGTGATGGGGGAAGGATTTATGGATCACAGCTTCTATGTTGTCTCCATTGTAGGTCAAGACTCTGGAGACTCTTAGACCACAGATTCTGCATCAGTTGTTTGGCTCTTACCCTGGGGGTCCTGGCCCTGTTCTATAGACACCCAGTAACCAGATGCTTGGGCCTAGCTAGATATCGGGCTCTCTCCTTAATTTATTAAGTTGAACTTCCCCCACTTAAAACATGAGGAAGCCCAATCTAAGGACACCACTCTACATGGCCTCAGTTGCCTGATTAACTAAGTCCAGAAAAGTATATTAGAAATCCATTTCCAACCTTAATATCAAACACATTCAGGTTACTTTCCATATTAGGAATCCCGGCTATAGCAGGAGACAGAGAACATTTTCTCATTTCATTCACTAGAGGTCGATATGGGGATAGAGGAGGGGGGTGAAGAAAAGAAATAGCTTGTAAAATACATATACACACACTGGTACCTATAAACACATGCATATATATTCAGTGTTTTAAGTTTATAGTGGGCCCTTTCATCCTCAGAAGAAATAGTTTGGGGCATAATGAAAGCCAAAGGTGGGAACTCCTATAAAATCTGGATTTGTTTCTCATCCCTCCCAACCTCTCCCCACTCTCTGGAAATTGGGTGTGATAACCGTGTACCTCACTCCAAGCATCAGCATTCTCCCCCCTGAGATGGTGAGCATTACCGAGGAGCCCCAGTTAACCAGACACACCAGCAGTGTTTGCACCCAACATCTGACTCATCCCCTCCCTGTAATCATTCATTCACTGCGGTGGGCATGCTTTCCTCCCGGCATAGCAGTGTGATTGGAAGGTGCTGCTGCTGGCTTCTCAGAGTGCAGTCTGTGGACCACCTGCATCACACCACCAGGGAAGTTTATGAAAGTGCAGATTCCTGGCTTCACCCACAGAGATTTTGACTCAGCAAGTCTGGGGTGAGGCCCAGGGATCTTTTAATTTAATTAATTAATTTTTATTTTGTTTATTTATATTTAAATTCTTTGTTTAAAGTATTACATATGTCTCCAGGGATCTTTTTAAAGAAAGTGTCCCAAGGGATTCTGACTCAGGTATTTTGATACCACATCTTGAGCATCTTGGGAAACACTGGTATATATAGATACTATAAACTCACAGACCCTTTCATAAATGTTTGCATTTTAGAATCACATTTAAAAATCATATTTTACCTTCTAGGTTTAGTCTTCTGCCTTGTGCCTCTTTTCCTCCTTGTGTGTTGACGCTGTCTTTTACAGCCTATGCCTGCCCTGTTTTCATCGTTGGGTCCTCATGAGATCTGAACTAGCAGACCTGGTTTTCAGCCGAGGACACTGAAGCACAGAGACAGTAGGTGGCTTGGCTCAGTGACTCTGGTCAAAGCGACCAGTCTCAGTTCTATTCCAGAGGCACTTCTGGCATCTGATTGTCTGCCTCAAAGCTTAGTCATATTTGTCCCTGATACAGACCTTTGGAAGCCACCTGGAGCTTTCTCAGGGCATCTAATGCAGGCTCGCTGAAGGAGGGTGTTACCACTTAGGTGCCTTGGAAAGAGGCCTTAGAGTCAAGGGGTCTTCAGAGACTTTAGTCTGCAAGTGACCAGCAACTGTTCTCTGACATCTCCAGCCAAATCTGGGGCACCTCGGGTTTGAGATACACTTCTCTGAGGTCCATTTAGAGCAATTGGATTTCTCTCCATGGGTATAATCAATTGCTCCATCCCCTATGCAGGCTGGCCTTAGTTTCCACCCCTCTGCTGGGTGCAAGGTCCCATTTGTGGCCAGAAAGAGATAGTGATGGGGCCAGGATATATATATCTTTTGAGTTATCCCATGGTGTGGAATGAACCCTGGGAGGAGTCAGAAAACCTGGCTTTGCATTCGGCACCTGGCTTGGTGACCTTAGACAAGTGGCTTAACCTCTCTGAGCTTTGGTTTCTTCATCTGTGAGATGCAGATAACAATGCATAACTCATGGGATCGTTAATCATACTAAAGGTCTCTGTTGTGAAGCAGCATCTGGCTTTGTTGATCAAGGTGGGTATTCAGGGAACACTGATTCCCTCAGGCTCTCTGTTCCATTTTAGGACATGGCTCTTCTCTCCTGAGGTGCAGTCTGAGAACAAAGACCCTTCTCTGTAATTACTGTAACATAACACCTCTTTAGAGATGGTAACAGCTGTGAGGTAGCATCCTGCTGCTGAATCTTTGACATTAGCAAGCGATTTCTGTTTTAATTTTAAGGGCATCTTGATGTCACTAAGAGGCTTTCTAGAATACCTTTCTGGGCACAGTGACATCATGCCCAACCACAGCCTTTGGTGCTGATGACCTCTCCTGCTGCCCCCAGTTGTCCCAGCCTCAGCTCTCAGAAGCCCAGAAGCTGGAAGGATATTTTGTACCATTTCCTGGGGATGGCAGTCACCCAGGGCCAGGGCCAACCTGGGTCTCAGAGACTGGCTTCCTCCTTCAAGGAGGTGCCCCTGACTCTGGAAGGAACTTCTGGGCCCCATCAACAAAATCCAAGAGGGTTCTGGTGCTGCCCCAAAGGAAGCTTCTCAGTTGGGGATGGTGTGATGCCAAATCCATGTAGCTGGCTTGGGCTGGGGAGCCTTTTCTGGAGGGAGGGCCTTTCAGCCAAAATTGAAGAAGAGGGGCAGGTATTGCTTTGCTTATATTTCAGAAAGCCTCTTACTGGACATGTCCTTACAAAGCAAATAGAATTGGCTGCTGATGTCTAAGATGAAACTCCATCTCTGTTGAATCTCTGAAAAATATGCTATTTGGTTCTGCTTTTAAAATCAGCGTAGATTGCAGCATTCCTGGGGTGTTTGCTCTTTTGAGACTTTTTGAGTCTGAGAAGGTTATTAGTGGGAGCACTTTACAGTGAAATCATTTGCTTCCTATCACTCAAAAATAGGGCTACAGAAAACTAAAATATCATTATTATTCTGTGTCAAAACAGGACTGAAAAATATTCAAAGATGAGAAAGGCTACTGTGAGATTCAGTTGCAGAAAATAAATGGCAGGGGTGGGAAACTGGGTATGGCTCACTCCTCTCCCCCTGACAGCCCCGGAGACCTGCAGTTCCTGACTGTCCCTGAGTTTAGGAAGGATCAATGTACAGCCACAGACGCAGCCTGATACCCATCCAAGGACAGAAATCCCAAGCAGGAGGCTCGTGCTGCTGCATATTCATGGTGCAAATCAGACCCCAGGACTCCAGCTCTTGACTCTGAGATGTTAGATTTTGGAATTATATGAGTTTCCTGCAAGTTTCTGCAGATTATATTAGCTAAGAGGGCAAGCAGACAGGAGCACCTGCAGGTCCCTTTCTTTGTCCTCATTTGAGAGATGGTTGCTTCTTAGAGAGAAGACCCCTCACCGAGTCCTTTTGTCTGGGATAGGACAGGGCTTCAGCAGTAGAAGGGAGCAGGGTGCCCTGTGCTACAGACTCTAAGTGAGTCACCCACACCCTTGGATGGTAATCACTGGAGTGCGGCTATTTTAGTCGTGGCTGCATCTCACTTAGTACTAATATTAACAAACAATTGTCCAAGTGATGCTCAGTGGCCTTCTTCCTTCCCCATCCATTTGAAAGATAAGGAAAATTAGCCTGTAAGATGTTAGCTGACACAGAACCCTCAGATGTTGGTGGAGCGGGGATGTACATGCAGGTCTGATTGACCCCGGAGTTCACTAAAGCATATAACTATTAGGTGCTGCTGTTTCTCATGAGAAAGAGGGTTGCAGACTAAAACTGCATCACCTTGCAGAGTGTGATGTGATGGGGGTCACAGTGCTGTTCACTGGCACATGGTCAAAGCTGACTTGGCTTTCCTGGCTGACTGGAAAGAGGATACTTTAGGGAAGGAGATCTTATCCAGGGACCAGGGTCACTGAGTGGTCCTTGCAATGTCTGGGTTGAACAACTCAAAAACTCTCCATGTGGGTATGTTAACCATTTCTTTCCTGAGCAAATTATTCAGTATTCAAAGTAAAGTTCAGGAGCAAAAAAGTGCTACTTGGCAACACCACACTAGAGCCATGGCAAAAAATGATTCCCCTTCCTCATTAATTCCAGTACTTTTCTTCAGGACCTTAATTTGGATTTAGGCTTTTCCCATTAGCTACATAAATGGGATTAATGATCTGATTCCAGCAGAGAACATAAGGTACTTAAGGAACTGTTTCGGCCAGATGATGCATTATTATTACTAGTGAAAGGTGGAAATATTAGCATTACTATGGGTCTTTATTTGCAGAGACTATTCTGCTGGCTCATTCACACGCATATTATAATCTGAACGGTCATTTGGTGCTCCTCGGTTTGTCACGCTTGCTTATGTATATGCAACGTTAACATTTTTGTAGTACTAAGGGCAAGTACTGTCCACAGAAGCCTGCAACTGCCTGTCCTGTGTGGTTCACAGAACATTTGCCTCCCCTGCTGAGGATCCGGAAGGAGGTTGTCCACCTGCAACGGCCACTCCTGGGACATGCGGGTTCAGGGACTCTAGAATCAGTCTTCTTTGAGGGGAGATTCAATGATGCTTTTTCTCGCTCACTATGGACATTCTATTGGGGGAAGGGGGCAGCTTCCCCGCTGAGCAGCAGGGAGTCAGGGAGTTGGGGTGGTAACCTTTATTTCTAGTCACACATTTTTAAATGCTATATTAGCTCCATTTCTCTAGTTTTTAATGAATTAAATTAGACTTAGCCTTTTTTAAAAATTATTTTATCTTCAATTGACCAGAGTAGTAGAGTTTATCTGGTGTAACACAGGGTAGAAGTGGGTTTGCTATGGGCAATGTTTTACATCACTTCACATTCTAATGTCATTTCTTTCTTTTTAATTTTTTTTTTTACTGTTGAAAGTATTACATATAGTATTACATATGTCTCCTTTTTCCCCCATTGGCCACCCCCACCCCCCAGCACATGCCCTCACCCCCCTAGTGTCTTTGTCCATGGGTTATGCTTATATGCATGCATACATAGTCCTTTGGTTGATCTCTTACCCCCCACCTGCACCCTCCCCTACCTTTCCTCTGAAGATTGATGGACTGTTCGATGCTTCTATGTCTCTGGATTTATTTTTGTTCATCAGTTTATGTTCATTATATTCCACAAATGAGTGAGATCATGTGATATTTTTCTTTCTCCTACAGGCTTATTTCGTTTAGGACAATGCTCTCTAGGTCCATCCATGCTATTGCAAATGGTAGTATTCCATTGTGTAGATGTACCACAATTTTTTAATCCAATCATCTGCTGATGGGCACTTAAGTTGTTTCCATATCTTGGCTATTGTAAATTGTGCTGCTATGAACATAGGGGTGCATATGTCCTTTCTGATTGGTGTTTCTGATTTCTTGGGATATATTCCTAGAAGTGGGATTACTGGGTCAAATGGGAGTTCCATTTTTAATTTTTTGAGGAAACTCCATACTGTTCTCCACAGTGGTTGCACCAGTCTGCATTCCCACCAGCAGTGCATGAGGGTTCCTTTTTCTCCACATCCTTGCCAGTACTTGTCATTTGTTGATTTGTTGATGATAGCCATTCTGACAGGTGTGAGATGGTATCTCATTGATGTTTTGATTTGCATCTCTCTGATGATTAGTGACTTTGAGCATGTTTTCATGTCTCATGGCCTTCTATATTTCCACTTTCGAAAAGTGTCTAAGTCCTTTGCCCATTTTTTTGATTGGATTGTTTATCTTCCTTTTGTTAAGATGTATGAGTTCCCTGTAAATTTTGGAGATTAGGCCCTTATCGGATATAACATTGGCAAATATGTTCTCCCATGCAGTGAGCTTTCTTGTTGTTTTGTTGATGGTTTCTTTTGCTGTGCAGAAGCTTTTTATTTTGATACTAGTGACACGGTGCACAGATTCGTGCACGGGTGGGGTCCCTCAGCCTGGATGGTGATCAGGCGATTGGGGCCAACTCGCCAGGGGGAGGGACCATGAGAGGTTGGCAGGCTGCAGGGGGGTTGGTTGTGGGAGCGCACTGACCACTAGGGGGCAGCTCCTGCATTGAGCGTCTGCCCCCTGGTGGTCAGTGCTTGTCATTGTGACCAGTCAAACAGTGGAATGGTCAAATGGTCACTTAGGCTTTTATATATAGAGAGAGTCCCACCTGTTTATTTTCTCCTTAGTTTCCATTGCCCTAGGAGCTGATATTTTTCTACCTATGGATTCTTCTAGGATTTTTATGATTTCCCATCTTATGTTTAAGTCCTTTATCCACTTAGAGTTTATTTTTGTGTATGGTGTAAGTTGGTGGTCTAGTTTAATTTTTTTTGCATGTATCTGTCCAATTTTCCCAACACCATTTATTGTAGAGACTGTCTTGACTCCATTGTATGCTCTTGCCTCCTTTGTCAAATATTAATTGAGCTTAATGGCTTGGGTCGATTTCTGGGTTCTCTGTTCTGTTCCACTGTTATATATGTCTGTTCTTATGCCAGTACCAGGTAGTTTTGAAAACAGTGGCTTTGTAATATAGCTTGATATGTGGTATTGTGATCCTTCCAACTTTGTTCTTCTTTCTCAAGATTGCTGCAGCTATTCAAGGTCTTTTTTTGTTCCATATGAATTTTTGGAGAGTTTTTTCTAGGTCTGTGAAATATTTTAATGTCATTTCTAAGACCTCTATTTCTTGCTTAACAAACTAGAAGATGATGATAACAAGAACAATAATAATACACTTATGACAAAACTATTTACTATATTTCTGTTCACCATTTTCACCTACCCATTCTCCCTCTCCTCTGGCAGTCATCAGTTTGATCTCTGTTCCTATGAGTCTGTTTTTGTTAAAGAATTAAATTTTGTCATTTGCAACAACATGGATGGCCTTACAGGGTATTATTCTAAGTGAAATAAGTCAGATAGAGGAAGACAAATACCATATGATTTTACTATATATATCTAAAAAGCAAACAAAATAATCTTTACCTTCCAACAAATGTTCGTTCATTCATTCCCAATAAGGATCTGACCAATAAAACTCTTCTGCTGACCACTCTTTCCTTTGCCCCTTTCCATTGGCCAATCATTCATTGTTTCTTTTATTCAGGTACCAACACCTATTACTTGGAACTTTATTATATGGTAATTTTATTCTGCCAGAAATAAGTAGTAGTTTGCATTTTTTATATTCCTACTCAAGTGTAAGCTCTTTAAGGAAAAAACAACATGGTATCTTCTTAATTCATACAATTCTAGATTGTGTCACATTGCTAAGCACAGAATGTGTTCTAGATAAATGTGTATGTTCAACTGAATTGCATCGAAATAATTTTTTAATTATAGAGGTAATACATGCCATTGTAAAAAAAATCTTGAAAAATAGAAGCAAATAAAAATAATTTGTAATACATCCACTAAAGTTAACCAGTTTTAATATTTTTTTAAAAAAGCAGCTCTGTTAAGGTATAACTTATATACCATATAGAGAGGATATATAGAGTTCAATGAGTTTTATTTATACCATTTTGAAACAATCACTGCAATTTGGTTTTAGGACATATTCACCCACCAAAAAATGGCATTGTACTCATCTAAATCTTATTTTAATAAGTACATTTAAGACATATAACTGGCTGTCAAATTCTATGTAGAATTTCATACTTAAAAATTATTTCCTAATATAAATATTTTCCTAGTATAATTAGAAATATAAAATGTAGTCATTTGAATCTCTGCTTTATAATCTGCTAACAATATGTTCCAAGTCACCTTATTGATTCTAATCTTATTCCAATATAAACTATAAATGGAGTAGACAGATTTGTGTATAATTTTCTGAAGTAACAAAAAGTTTTGATAGTGATTTTTATCAGGAGAATCACTGGATTTTGACATATTACATATCATGTGATTTTTTTCAAGCATTAACATTTTTTCCCCCAGAACAGCATATGAATGATTATTGACATCTTTAAGTATACACAATCTCTATCATTAAATACAATGATACAAACCTTTGCAAATTTGAAGGGTGACTCTCGAGAATGTGGTTATGTATTGGGATCCGGACTGATATGTAGTTTTGAGCAGTTTGCATGCTCCTGCATCAGAGAGAGCTTGAAACTAGGATCAGCCTGTGTTCAACCAATCAAACCCCACACTTGGGGCTGCCACTGCCCAGGGCTCTCCTTCCCGGAATTGTGCCAAGGCACGCTCTGCTCACCACACCACATGCTCATCTGGTGAGGGCACTTTGTCTAATTAATTTAGGGGTGGGGAAGCTTTTTTTCTGCCAAGGGCCATTTGGATATTTACAACATCATTTGAGGGCCATACAAAATTATCAACTTAAAAATTAGCCTGTTATAGTCGGTCAAACATTTAATTAACTCACCCCGAATGCCTTGGCAGGGCCAGACCAGATGTTCCCCACTCCTGAAAGGCTTCCTGTAGCCCAGCTGGGACTTCGATTGATTTTTTTTTTTTTTTTCAGAAGGAGGCACTTGCAGTCTGAGTCTTTGCTTGATTTTTAAATACTACTTTGTGGAATAGCAAAACTCAACTATGGAGGCTAGGCTGCAGAGGACTGGGCAAACAGAGCCATCTGTTTGGGGAGCTTGAAAGGTTTTGACTTGGTAGTCAACTTTCTCTGCAATGGACCTGCCCAGCCTTATTTCTCACTCCCATTCATCTGGGCTCTTCCTTCCTGCCACCCCCTACTCACTGCCACCATCATGCTGAATTTCCTCCCTCTACTGCCCATCCAAATATCCTCATCCTTTAAAATTTGGCTCACCATCTTCTTCAGATGTGCATTTTCTCTTGTTGCTACACTTCTTAACTCTCCTTGGTGTACAGTTATCCTAATTAATTATCCTATCTTTCCCTCCTTTTAAAAAATTCTTTATTGTTTAAAGTATTTCATATGTCTCCTTTTTCCCCCATTGACTTCTCCCCCCGGCCACCCCACCCCCATCCCCCAGCATATGCCATCAACCCCCTCCTGTCTGTGTCCATTGATTATGCTCATATGCATGCATACGAGCCCTTTTCATTTTTATCATTATATCATAGTAGAGGCCCGGTGCATGAAATTTGTGCACTCAGGGTGGGCGGGGGGTCCCTCAGCCAGGCCTGCGCCTTCTCACAGTCTGGGAACCCTCGTGGGGAGCAGGCCTAAGCTGTCAGTTGGACATCCTTAGCGCTGCTGAGAATGCAGGAGAGGCTCCTGCCACCGCCGCTATGCTCGCCAACGTGAGCCCAGCTTCTGGTCTTCTGGCTGAGAGGTGCTCCCCCTGTGGGAGCGCACTGACTACCAGGGGCAGCTCCTGCATTGAGCATCTGCCCCCTGGTGGTCAGTGCATGTCATAGCGACCCGTTGTCCCGCCATTTGGTTGATTTGCATATTAGCCTTTTATTATATAGGATGGCAGTTAAGTGGGCATGCTCTGAAGTTGGCTGGGCGTGAAGTTGGCTTGCTCTATTACTTCACTGAGAAGTGTTATAATGTTTCCAAATTGCTCTGAATTACAGTTTTTTATGTGTATAAAATAGAAATAATTATAATGCCTAGCTCTTTGGATTGTTATGAAGATCAACAAGTTTATACTATTTTTTGGAGCAAAACCTAGCAAATGGGTATTTATCTTTCATATGAATTACTTTGTTTTGCCAAATGTATTATACATTGTTTGAAGACAGCAATTATATCTTACCTATCTGTATTCTCAGAGGCATAAATGAAATAAGTTATTACGTCTACTTCCCAGCCAAATGAATGTAAGTTCAGAGAGGTTGTGACTCACTAGCTGTAGAGCTGACATTAGGATTTAGGATGCGGGTCTACTGGTTCTTAGCTGTGTTCCTTTAACTTTCACCATTTTGTCTGACATCAATAATATTATTTTTCATAATGCAATAGTAATAATATGGATAGTCATAACAGATATCTTCTAAGTATGTTTTGCACTATATATATATATATATACATATATATATATTAATTCGTGCAAATAAGCCTGCTTATACGTGAGATGTCATGCATTTTATATTATGACCTAGATAATTTTCTTCCTCAGGCATCCTATCCCATCACATGAAATACATTTAATTGCTGTTTTCTTAACTTTAAATGAGATACAAGAAAGAGTGTTCAATCAAAACAATTCTAATTGGCTATAAACATAATCGTAACTTCAGTTCACCCATATTGTTAGAAGAGCTAATTGAACCTGCAGAGCCACTAGCTAAATACATTGGTTTATGCAGTGAATTTAATTTTCTCCAAAATCAGCCCCTGCAGGAGCAGTTGAAGGAGATAGGAAGGAGTGAAGATTCTGTATAGAGCTTCAAAAGATCAATTTGGTGTCATTTATGTGCTCTCACTTGATAGGGTTGGAAAAAAAATGACTTAAGTGAAAAAATAATATAATTTACACCCATTATATTACTTCAAATTGGAAGAAATAATAAATTTCACATTGCAGTTGGGCTCAGCCATAATCAACTAGGATGGAATTCCCGTGCTCCCTGTCATCTTCCTCCAATATCCTTCATAATTATTGTCTTTAAGAGTTTGGAGAATTAGACTTTTTTCTTCTTTCTTTTCCTTTTCTCCTTTGCATTCTTTGTTGTATGGGCATACGTATCTCTTAGAAAAAACCAAACAAAACCAAAGCAAAACCATATTTATTTAGATTTAATGGACTTCAGTAATAATAGACTTGTTAATACTTATTTAGAAGTTTATTTAGACTTTACTGACATGGAATTTGTGCAATTCAGACTAGTTAACTGATGTATCTTTGCAAGTCAGGATACCTTTCCAAGCCTCATCATTTTTCAGCTGTGAAGGGTGAAGGGTGAAGGGTGAAGGGTGAAGGGTGAAAGGTGAAGGTTCACATTAAGTTACCTGAGAATGTGTTGCTAAAGTAATGCACAAATGTGGGGGAAAAAAAGTAGGGAATTAAATTCAAGAAACAATGATTACAAAAATATGAAAAGGGATATTGGTCTTATTTTTTTAAGACTGTTTTTCAGCTAGTCCGGAAGCATTGTTTACAACCTAACAATTAATATGCTAATATAAAATCTTCATAATGGGTTTGCCAAACACGGTGCTCTCTGTGGAATATTTTTCTTTAACATTTAGTTAATCAGATTCTAGTTATTGTGCCTTTTAAATAGGCCTCATAAGTTTTGCTTTTCATAAAGTCAAAATTGTGGTCATTTAGTTAATATAAATTTGTGAGCCCTGCTTATTGCTTTCTACATCTTAGTTGTCAGGTCTCAGGTTTGCAAATCCAGGTTGAATTACAAACTTCCACTGCCTCATAGAAAGAATGTTGCTTTTGGTAACTATTCAGAACTTCCTGGGATTTCTTTAAGCAGAGAGAAACAGAGGTCAGGTCATTACATCCTCACTCCTAACTCATTTTCAGTACAGCGTGTTAGGAGGACAGCAAGTGCTATCACATATTTTGCAAACACTTGAGATCTTTCCTTTGTATAGCATTTGGTGGCTTGAGATTTTACCTGAGCATAGTATTCAGTCATGTCTCAGCAAAGAATCAGCAACCCTGCTGCTCATCTGGTCGGCTTGCTGTGGGGTTATTGGTATGCTTTGTGTAACTAATGTTAACTTCCATCTTCCCAAGGTCTGTACCCAAACATGTTTGCTAAGATTACACTCATTGTGCTATAAGTTGCATGGGATAGACTAAAGGAAATCTTTAATTATTAACAATGTGAACTGTAATTTGTTATGCCCAGATTTCGTGATTCCCAAAGACCACGAGGGAGCCGAGTCCGATGCAAAAGCAAAGAGCCTTTTAATCGAGCTAGCTCGAGCTCAGTCCCACACACACACACACACACACCGGCGCAGCGGCGAGGTGGAGAGAGAGAGAGAGTCAGCCCCCAAACGCGCTGATTTATAGGGGGCCTGGGAGAGGTAGGAGGGGTGAGGTAGTGTGGTCTCTGCTGATTGGTCGGGATCAGGTTGCACATGGGGCAGGGTGCGGCTTACCTTCCCCTTGCATTTCTATTGGCTAATCCAAAAGTGTGGGTTGGGCTCTTGAAGAGGTTCTAGGGCAGGAACCTGACTCCACGAGGTGGAGGACATAGAACAAAAGGAACATGGAGTCTCCCCGCCCTTTCATAATTGTTATACAATTATTAAGGGGCTTAAAATTCCAAAGAGGAGATGACTTGTATGCCTACTATAATTAACAAATAATAGCAGGATCTGATCAAGGGAGATATAACATGAATTGAGTTGTCAGTGGAGGCCAGAAATAGATCACCGAAGTGTATGATACCTGGGGAAGGCTTCTTGAGTTAAGAATTGGACCATGAGGGTCATGGCCTATGCCAGCCCATATGGTGGCTTTTAGCAAATTAGGAAAAGGCTCTCCTTCCAGCCTGCCTAATCTCCATGGATTCAGGGAATTTTGAGAGGAGTGGGACTGGATTTCAGACCCGATTGCCTCCAGTTAAGAGCTCTTACCCAGTAAATCTGCACAGGCATTTGTGGGATGCCTAAAAAGACCCTCAATCCTCAGCCTTGGGTATTAACCTGTTTTGGCTTAGAGCTCTCTCTCTCTCTCTATTTACCAAACTCTTTGCTGTGGCTTTGTAATTACCCAAGGCATCATGTGATACTCACCAAGACAACCCATCTTTGAATCAAGCTTTCTGATCCTCAGGAAATGGTTTTGATCACTTCTGCTCAACATGGCTTTTGCAATATCCCACATACATGAGAACTCTTGTGAGGCATGGAGGTTAATGGATAGTGCTGATAGTTGTTCATAGGGATAAAATAATATTGGGCAAGAAGGGCAAGTGGCTGGCTTACATTCTGCTTTTGATTTGAGTAGAAATTTCTAAAAGGAAATTTGATGAGTACAAAAGGGAAAACTGTAAACAAATATCATTTATGAATATTGATGCAAAAGTACCAGATAAAATATTAACAAACATAATTATATAGCACATTAAGAAAATAACAAGCCATGGTCACATGAGATTCAGTCAATGAATAAATGATTTTCTCAATATAGAAATATTATTAATATAACATTTTATACAAATAGATGTAAGGGAGAAAAGTCATGTGGTTATCTCTAGTATGCTGAAAAACTTTCCACAGAATGAAATATCCGTTTCTGATGAAAAAACATAAGAAATTATTAATTAATGAATAAATTCTTAAGGTGATAAAAATAAATATGTTAGTCCTAAAGCCAGCATGTTACTTAAGATCTAGTAGACACTAGAAGCATTTCTATAAAGATCAGGAGCATGGCGAGGATGTCCATTTATCTCTATATGTCATTGTTTTAGAGGCACTAATTTAATTATACATGAGATTTCAATTAAAAGAATAATAAATGATCAAGAAAGAGGAAGAAAAATTAAAGAAGACCTAAAAAATGGAGGCATATACCATTTTAATAAACGGAAAGACTCAACATTATTAAAATGTCAATTCTTCCCAAATTGACCGAATGATTCAATGTAACCCCAATTAAAATCCCAGTAGGTTTTTGTGGAAAGTCATAGATGTTTCTAAAATTTGTGTGGAAACACACAGGATTTTGAATAGCTAAATAATTTTTTAAATTAAGAAAACTGGAGAACCTAAACCACCTGATTTCTAGTCTTTCTGTAAATTTTAAGTGTATAACACATTACTGTTGACTATACGTACAATGTTGTACAACAAATCTCTAAAGCTTATTCATCTTACTCAACTGAGACTTTATGTCTATGGATTAATAACTCGCCATGTATCCCTCCCTCTAGCCCCTGGTAACTACCATTCTAGTCTCCTGGCAACCACCATACCAATCTGCTGGTGACCATCATTTTAGTCTCCAGGTAATTAATTCTTTTCAATAAATTGTGCTGAAAGAATTTGATCAGACATCCATATGCAAAAATATGCAGTCAAACCCTTTCCCTAATACTGTATACAAAAATTAGCTGAAAGTAGAACATAGACCTAAATATAATTGTTAATACTGTAAAATATCTAGATGCATACTTAGGATAAAATATTTGTGACCTTCCTTGGGATAGGCAAACATTTCATGAACAGGACAGAAAGCACATGAATCATAAAAATATGTTATATTTAAAAATATGTTAGATTTGTTTTTTTATGTAAACTGTTATAAAAGTAAAGTAGCACCCGGCCGCAGTGTCTCAGTGGTTGAGTGTCTACCTGTGAACCAGGATGTCATGGTTCGATTCCCAGTCAGGGCATATGCCCAGGTTGTGGGCATAATCCTCAGTGGGAGACATGCAAGAGACAGCTGATGAATGATTCTCTTTCATCATTGATGTTTCTATCTCTCTCTCGCATTCCCTTCCTCTCTGAAATAAAAAAAAAATATTTTTTTAAAAGATTGAAGTAGCAAAATGTGGTCAGATTTTCAAAAGACAAATCTGTAAAAGGCCTTAGTTCTTGGATGCTCAGAGAACATTTTAAACTCAGGAACAGGAAACTAAACAACTAAATAAAAAGTGGGCAAAGGATTTGAAAAGACCATTCACTAAAGAAGGGATAAAAATGGCAAATAAGCACTTTAAAGAAAGGCTCATCATCATTAGTCATCAGGAAAATTAAAATCAATGTGATACCACTACACATCCACTAGAATGGCTAACATTTAAAATACTGACCATATTAAGTGATAGTGAGGCTGTGGGGCAAATGGAACTCTCAGATGCAGCTGGTGGGAGTGAAAAATGGTACAGCCAGGTTGGAAAACAGTTTTGAAATTTTTAATGAAGTATCACATACACTTACCAGATGGGTCTCCCATTCCATTCCAATGTATTTCCCTAAAAGACATGAAAGCTCTATGTACACATATGCTTGTAAACACATGCTTATAACAACTTTAATCATTACAGCTAATTATTGGCAATGGCTCTGTGTCAAGTGGCAAATGAATAAACAAATTTTAGTTTATAAAAATAAACTACTGCAATACTATATGCAGCAACATGGATGAGTCTCAAAAGCATGTAACGGGTAATGAGCCAGATAGAAAAGTTCACAGATTTATATATTAAACCAATAGAAAGTGGATCTGTGATTGGGATTTGTGTGGGGGAAAATTACTGGCTGCAGGAAAGAACTTTTGGGGGTAAAAGAAATGTTCTGTGTTGTTACTGTGGCGAAGGTTACGTGACCATGCCCATTTGCTCAAACTCATCAAACTGTTCACCTAAAATGGGTGATTTTTATTAGTTATAAAATATATGTCAAAAGCTGGTTATTGGAAACATTCTTTTTACTTCTAGAGACAAAGTAATATGCAGTAAAAAAAAGCATGGCAGATAGAAATCCATTTTATGGCAAAATAAAATGACAGTCGCTCTGTAGATATGGGATTTTATTTTAAGAAGGTGGGAAGTAGATGTGATATTAGCAAGAAGAGGGTGATGACTTATGTATGTGAAACCCACTTCAGACAGCTCATCGATCCCCTGTTTATTAGTATGACTCACTGAAGGCAATTGCCCATGAAGAAGGTACATTATTTCTTTCAACAAATTCTTTATTTTTCATCATGATACAGTCACGTGCCACTTAATGATGGGGGTCTATACTGAGAAATGTGTCCTTAGACAATTTCATTACACAAACACCAGAGTGCATTTACACAAACGTAGGTGGTATAGCCTTTTACACACCCAGGCTGTAGGATGTAGCCTACGGCTCCTAAGCTACAAACTTATACAGCATGTTACTGCACAAAACAACGAGATTAAATCAGGCACAAGAGAAAATGATGCAATCAAGAGATGCAGGAAACACAAGATGTATGAGGCCTTTGCTAGCAAGACGGGGCATACTGTTATACAGCAAATGTGTAAATAGAAAGAGTTCACTCTAAAATAATGATAAAAAGTATATGTTAAACATATAAACCAGTAACATAGTCATTGATGATCAGGTATTATGTACTGTACATAATTGTACATGCTGTACTTTTATATGATTGGCAATTCAGTGGGTTTGTTTATATCAGCATCACCACAACCATGAGAGTAATGTGTTGTGTGATGATGTTAGGATGGCTGTGACATCATTCAGCTATAGGAATTTTTCAGCTCCACTATGATTGTATGGGGCCACTATCATACATGTGCTCCATCATTGATTGAGCCATTGTTATTTGGCACATGACTGTATTGTTATGCTGACAAAACCCCAAAATTATTTCTGAAAAGAAGCCAGAGAAAAGTGAAGATACACTGGGTGTGAAGGTAATGTTGCATCTGGTGTTTGAGTAATGGGCAGTACAGCATGGTCACCAGCATTTACCCTCTCCCCCAAATGTACTTAGGGAGACATTCATTGGCACATGTGCCTTAGGGCACCCAACACAGGTTCGTTGAATTGAAATGGTAGCTCCAACATTCTAGATACTTTATAATTATTCTTATACTAAATCTATGATATGGCTATTATCTATTTTATATAAATAACTAGTAACCCTGCGCATGAATCCGTGTGCCAGTAGCTCTCTGCGGGGCCTGGCCACTCTGTGCCCACTGCCCAGAGGCTCCTCACGGCCCAGAGGCCCATCCGTGCCCCGGCCTGGCCAGGGGCCCATCCGTGCCCCAGCCTCGCTAGAGGCCCATCCGCGGCCGGGCACGGAACGCTGCCTTGTAGCCAGGGCAACAATGTAAGCTTTCTGCGCCCCGGCCTGCCCAGAGACCCTCTGTGGCTGGAGTGGAATGCCAGGTTGCTCACGCTGCCAGCTCTCAGCGGCCGCCCCCCCGGGACTGGGGGACTCCAGTGGGGCTGAGAGGACTGGGCGCCGCCATTTTGTGGCTATGGGCACCTCCATTTTTGAGACAGAGTGATGGTTAATTTGCATATTACCCTTTTATTAGATAGGATAAGAGAGGCTTGAAGAAGTTTGAGAAATAGGTTGCCTCCAACTAGATTTGACCAAGAATATTCAAATTCAGTTATTTTCCTAAAGTCCTTATCATCTCCACTGCACCAAGCAAAAAAGTAGGAGAAAATACAAAAATTAGAGGGGAAATGTATCACTGTGGATGCTATTTGTCTAACTTCTTCTCTCATCATCTGTTTTTTGTCTCTGTCCCTGTGTCTGTCTTGGTATCTGTTTTTACCATCTCTCTGCTACATGGAAATCTCTCCAACGACCTGCCTTTGTGTGAATGCCTATACAGACTGTTACCAAATATAAAAATCTTTTGGGTTACTCAACATTATTAGAAGAAAACTGAAAATTGGTTTTGGGAAAAACATGTATCCTTCTGGAGGGAAATGATTTATCTTTAATTTAACCATATTAAATTTTAGGTTAAATAATCTCCAAATCTGTATTAAAGTCATTAGCAATAGGAAAGCCTATATATAATAATAAAAGCATAATATGCTAATTAGACCAGACAGCCGAATGACCTTGCTGATGAAGCCGCGGCAGCGTGGGCTGAGGCAGAGGCGGTTAGGGGATCAGGCAGGCAGAAGAGCTGTTGGGGGCAATCAGGCAGGGGCGATCAGGCAGGCAGGCAGGCAGGCAGGCAGGCAAGTGGTTAGGAGCCAGTGGTCCCAGATTGCAATGTCCAAACAGCAGTCAGACATCTCCCAAGGGGTCCCAGATTGCAAGAAGGTGCAGGCCGGGCTGAGGGACCCCCTTATGCACGAATTTCGTGCACTTGGCCTCTAGTATTATATATGATTCGAAAAAAAGTCACTTGGAACAGGTCTGTCCATGCCTTGCCCACACCTCTCTGGTCTTACCATTGGGATATAAGGTCTCTGCTCTTCTGTCTGATGCTTTCTGTGGAGGCTGGGCACTGGGCTTGGGCAATTCTAGAGGATTAAGGATGCCTTCCATGCAGAAACCCATGAAAGTGTTAGTGTATCAGTGATCTCTTGGTCCCCCTTCCCCTTCCGTTGGCAAGGGATAACTCTCAAGACCATATATATATATTCACAGTGGAACATTGCTTGAAGAGTCGCCCTTTCTCAGCTTCCTTCCTGTACCCACCTCTTTTTCCTACCCCTCACTTTGTGTTTTCTGCGATCACCTCCCAAGAAAGGATGGTCACTAGCATTCTCCTCTCAGGGTCTGTTTCTGGAAAAAACCAAACTGGGTCTTCTAAGATAGAAGAGGGTATACAAGACCTGGGAGCCAAGAGGAGCTGCCACTCATTGGATCATTAAATTCTCCAAATGTGTGTGTGTGTGTGTGTGTGTGTGTGTGCGCGCGCGCGCGCACGTTTGCAGGGGGGCAGTTAAATGCCTTCGGAAGCACCACAGTGGAGACCAACATGCCTCCTCTAATTACTTCCACACAGCCCGATTGTCTTCTTGGGTTGGGACTGATGGCTTGCTTTGTTTTTGTTTGAGAACCTGATAAAATAGTAGGCTTAATATTACCATGTTGTACGAAAAATTAAAGCATTAAACACTAGAATGTCACTGAGAGTTGCGTGCTTGGTGCTCCTACTGTGAGCAAGGGACAGCCCAGCCAGTTTCTGTCCCTTGCTCCCTCCAGGCTACTTGACCACTGAGAATAGCAGGGAGCAGCCCTCTCACTGTTTGAATAGTTATCCACATCTCCCCCTCCAAATTCTCCAAATGATTATGATTTAAATATGAGGGTTATGTAGCTCATACTCAGTGTATAATGGTTAGTTGTCACACTGATTGCATTTGAATTTAGACTATGATTTATCTGCCACCTAATCAAGCGACTTAATCTTTCTCAGCCTCAGTAGTCTCACACACCAAAAGGGAATAATATTAGGAAATATCCCATATGTTTGTTATAAGAATTAAATAAGAAATGTAGACTATTTAACAAGTGCCTAGCATTTATTAAGCACCTGTTAAGGCTAACTGCTAATAATTCCCCACATTAAGGCCAACTGCTAATAATGCCCTATCACCCATTCCAGGCATTTTCTTCAGAGGTCTCCCCCTATCTCACCCTAGTTATTTGTTTCCATTACTCACTTTGGCTACCAAGGCCTGAGAGCTGACAGGCTGTGTTATAAATGATTTTCTTTCATTTAGCTTAGATCAGCGATTTTTAACCTTTTTCATCTCATGGCACACATAGATTACTAAAATTCTGCGGCACACCAAAAAATACATTTTTTGCCGATTTGACAAAAAAAATTAGTCTAATTTTGATTCATTCACCCTTGCAGCTGTTGCTGTGTTGACTGCTGTCATCTTTGTTTTTGTTGTGAATCCTCACCTGAGGATATTTTTGTCATTGATTTTTTAGAGAGGATGGAAGGGAGGGGGTGAGACAGAAAAAGAGAAACATTAATGTGAGAGAGAAACATCGATTGGTTGCCTTCCATACATGCCCCAACCAGGGCTGGGAACCGAGCCTGCAACCGAGGTACATGCCCTTGACCAGAATCGAACCTGAGACCCTTCAGTCTGCAGGCTGACACTCTAACCACTGAGTAAAACTGGCTAGGGTGATTAATTTTTTATTTGACAATCTAATGGAAAGGAGGTCAGTACCCCTGACTAAATAGTCAGGTATTGCATGTTTTAAAGATTCTTGGGGCACAGCAGTTGAAAAAATTGCAGGCTTAGTTAGCTGACAGTGTATCTCATTAACTTTTGCTCCAGTGTCTGCAGACTGGGATTTTAGATAAACTGTTTGTGCTCTGTGCTGGCACTTATTTTTTAGTTGGAGATATTTCTTTCTAAACTGGAAAATTGTGGTAAAAATAAAGCAAGTACTATGGGAAATGAAAATCTTAAAAGTAACATGGAGAACCTTTATCTCGCCAAGAGTGTCTCTTTCTCTCAGTGTGTTTTGACTCAGCTAAGAAGATTTACTATTCTCTGGTCCCTAAAAAGAAATCCATCTTCAGAAAGAGTGGAAGTGACAGTAGCTATATAGCAGATGGTGAGTGTACTGACTACACTGTAAAAGAGACCCAGCCACCAATGTGACAGGAGACTTTGCTTTTGAAAATAAAGAGAGACCCAGCTGTATTTGGGTGTGTAGATCCCCCTGAAGTGCTAAAAATGCTACTTCATAAAGATACAGAATAGATTAAAGCTTCTCCACCAGGTTTGCTCTTAGAAAATATATCCCAGTTGCTGCACAATTTGAGTTACTTTTAGCAAAGTCTGATTCAAGAGTAAATTATCCTGTTCAATGTTAGTCTGGTACTTGCAAAATGTTATAGCCGAAGATGAAACATGTCTATAGGAGGGAGTGGCATTCAGTAAATTAATGAATTGAGGGAGATAGGAATTTATAATGAATTAGATTCTGCTTTGACTTATGTTGTGAAAGGTAATTAATCTATGTTTTGGATTAGTTGTGGAAACATAACCTAAGTGGATTCCTGTTGTGAAATGAAAAAAGGGATGAAGTTAATGGACAAATGGAGGAAAATCAACATTTTTAATTAAATAGTGTACACTTAGGATTTAATGAATGCAGACCTGTCACTAATATCAAATGGCCTGCTTTGACGGATTATACTGTGACTAATGCATTTGCTCAGTTTTTAATACTCCAGATTTGAGAGAGTCATGAGATTCTTGCTGCAACATGTTTGGTGATGCATTTGTCACCAGTCTTTGTGTTTAAGGATGATGCTATTGAGGGTGTGTATAGGTGTGTGAATGTGCAGGTAGGTGTTCACACATTCTTTTTGTACTGTTGTCATAATATTCTTTTCTGTTGTCTGAGATTTTTTTTTTGGGGGGGGTCCATGCTTATAGCTGACATTGAAGCTTAGATTCTTGATTGGCACGTATGATTGTGCCATTTATATTCAATAGCTTCAAACATCTTATTTTCACATAACTATGGCCAGCTCATTGCTGTGTACTCCCACACTTGTCTTCCCATGCTTCTATATTGGCATGTTGCACCAAGGTATCTTTAAGGTTATTTCTTTTTATTTGACAGCTGTTAACACAGCTGTAGGGGTTTATATGCAGTGAAAGAAGAGAGCATGGTCCATACTATGGTGACATGTCATTCAAGTGTCTTCCTTTCACTGCCTGATAGAAAGCTAAAATAAAACTGCAGCCCACCTCTCAAGGGTGTATGTTACAAAGACGACCATTCTTTATGGAATAAAGTTCAGTATTAAGAGTAAATAGTTAGATACGTTTCATGGTCCCATGAACTCTATCTTCATATCCTTTTCCCCCTTTAGTCATTGCATAGATCATTGGTAACATAGCATTCCCCACATTCTCCCTGACACATTACAAGTCAATTAGATACATGTGGATGTGTCAACTGAGACTTGACCTTCAGGAGTTGACCTGCAGGATGAAGAGCATCAAGAGCCAGGAGAAATGTCCTATCTTAATGTTGAAATTGTAATCATACACAATTTTTTTTGGCGACATAGCAATCTAAGGGTTATGGATACCCTACAGGATTTTTGGGAAATCCAGAATATGGTTGATAGTACCAAAATACGGCTAAGGACTGGGGAATCTGACTCCTATTTTCTCTCCATCCCCAATTTTTGTATTCTGAGCTCTGTTTCATCATTCTCTTTGGCCTCAAAAGAAGCTGGACTCCCATGAGGATGTGTTTGTTTCCTGATGAGATGTCTGTCTGGCATTGTTACTGAATGAAGCTTTGGCTGCCTACTGCAACAAAAGGCAATACTAGTGAAACAGGTGTTGGTGTATAGAAAAGAGGTTTATTCAAGTACTGACAGCCTGAGAAAATGGGGGAGTCTTGTTGCAAAGCGCATCTTAGCGTCTCAGTGCAGGCAGGGGTTTTTATAAGGAGGGAAAGGGAAAGCAGAACAAAGCAGGAGGATGGGCTGTGGATGTGCAGGCAGTGTTCTTGCGGGTCCTGATATGGATCTTTAATGTCAGCATACTGGAACTTGTCAGTGCCAGCCAAATTTCTGCAGGAGGGTGATCTGCATCAACCAAAGTCATGGTCAAGGCCATTTCTTGTACAGTCAGGAACTGGAACTGCTGATGCCCGCAATATGCTTATAAGGAAACCATCAGTATTTGAGTTCTTTTTATCCATTTGTTAGTACATTTTATTCTAATTCTATTTCATGGTTAATCAGAGTAGTATAAAGTTTTTATTTCCTAATATAGCATGTCTCCTGGTCTCCCTGCCAACACCTTAGCTCAGGAAAGATTCAATGCAGGTGTGAGATCAGGATAAGACATCTGATTAATGCAATTGAATTTTCACTGGGTGTGATGCTGATAATGGACATGTATTAAATTCGGATATAGATCCTCTCTGCATCTTTCTTGGCATCTGTGGTGCCCATTTGTTTTTTATAGTTCTGGAGGTTGAAAGTCCAAGATGAAGGTGCCAGCAAGGTAATTTCATTCTGAGGCCTGTTCTCTTGGCTTATGGATGGCCACCATCTTACTGTGTGCTCACATGACCTCTTCTTGTGCACATGTGAGGAGAGAGTAAGCTCCTACGTTCCATCTTACAAGAGTACCAGTTTCCTCACAAAGGCCTCACCTTTATGACCTCATTTAATACTAATTAACCCCCAAAGGCTACATCTCCCAAATATGATCACATTTTTGCTCAGGGCTTCAGCATATGAATTTTGGGGAGACATTGACATTCAATCCATAGCACCATTGTTTACTTAGGAAGCCTTAATGGGCCACTACAAGGGCTTAAAAGCTAGACTCTGCCCTGGGACTGTGGGGCTTAGATCGGACAGAGGTGGAGGAGGAGTGGGAGCGGGACTTGGATCATTAAAGAAGTGACTCATGGAGCCTTAAAACAGTCATCTTAAAATTATTATTTTCTTCTCTAAAACTCTTAGCCTGAAATACAGAATTCTAGAGGAAATCAGATTGCAATTAGAGAAGGTTAATAACTCATTCTGCTTCCAAAGAACAGAGCACTTACAAATAACTCTGAAAACTTCATTACCTGACAGTTCAGAGAGAGGCTAGTGAAAAGTTTAATTGCTTCATTTGTCACTCATGCCTCCCCCACCTCCTCCACTCTGTCCTCAGCTCTCTCCTTCTCCTAATTTGTCTTTCCCTGACCCTTCCTCATCTCACTTTACCTGGCAGGCTTCTCATTCTTGATTTGAATTACATGTCATTGCTTTCCAGAAACTGATGGCTGGTTTTGGTTCTAAAAGGAAACTCTCTTTAGCATTTCCAATTGCTTCTGTACCTTCAGATGAAGCTCCTGCAGTCTCCCGTGACTCAGCACATCCCAATGAACTCTTCCCATTCTTTCTTAAAATCGTTTCTTTTTCCATATTTGTCATCTTAGTGAATGCTATCACTTTCTCATTGATCATATATGCCAGAGACTTTCTTTCCAGTCTCATTCTCATAGCTCATGTGTAATTTCTCATGAAATTATATCAGTTTTAGATTCTAATGACCCCTGCTCTCCTCTTGTCAAGTTCACTGTTTAAGTAAACTTATCCCCAACCCTCCCATTTTTCTTGTCAGAATTAATATAGTAGCTTGCTAGGTGGTCTCCTGCCTCCAGCCTTGCCAATTTCCAATCCATCTTCAGCAACTTTAGTATGATTTTCCTAAAATGAAAAATAAACTTCTTTCTTTAGCTATGGCATAGCTGGGATGTGGTTCGGAGGGAAGAGGGAAAAAGAAGACACAGAAATTTGGAGGACTGAGTTGTGGCTCTTGATGCTCTTCATCCTGCAGGTCAATAAGTTAGACACTCACAGAGATGCTCCTGGCCCCTCAGGCAGTGGCCGGCAAACTCATTAGTCAACAGAGCCAAATATCAACAGTACAACGATTGAAATTTCTTTTGAGAGCCAAATTTTTTAAACTTAAACTTCTTCTAATGCCACTTCTTCAAAATAGACTCGCCCAGGCCATGGTATTTTGTGGAAGAGCCACACTCAAGGGGACAAAGAGCCGCATGTGGCTCGCGAGCCGCAGTTTGCTGTCCACAGCCCTAAGGTGATCTGTTTAAGGAAGTCCAAAGGCAACATTTTTTGGAAAGGCCAAGTGGATTATTGGCCTCATCTGTGATAAAACACTATTTTGAACAGAACTGTCTCAAGATACACCAAAGATGATGTGAAATTCTCATCAAATTCAAATTCTTTTGTACTGCACACAATGTCATCTGGGCCACCATTTTTGATTCTTCAAAAATTGCTATGGAGATTGTATAAGATGCTCCTCCCTGCAAATTTGCTGTGGAAGTTAAGGTATTTCCTTGAGAATTTGTATCCCCATCCAACTGTACCTTTTATTGAGCATTTTTTAGGTGCCAGACCCTATATGTAGTACTTCACATGCCTTGTCACATTTAATCATAATCCCCGTCTCAAATATCATTCTAAAAACTTATTGCACAAAACCCCACTTTTATAATTCTTAAATCTAAGGTCCCCAAATCAACTACTCTCTATAATAATTTTGTTCCATTTCCCAAGACAGCCTCTTAATTTTTCCAAATTCTGAGGAACAGTTTTATTTTATTCCCTGACAGTCTTAGCATACTGATACAGTGAAAATTATTTAAGTCCCAAATGCGCCAATGAGCAAAGAAAAGGAGGAAGCAGGAGGTTTCAATACACCCCAACTTTCATAGCATAATTTTTCTTTATATTACATTTATTAATATATTTCTCAAAACAGTCTTAAAGAAAGATGGGAGAGAGAATGATAGGGTAGCTTGTAGACTATGCTACTTAATGTGAAAGAAAAAAGTATCTATACTAATAAAAGGGTAATATACTAATTAGACTGGGAGCTCTTCCAGGAGACCTTCTAGATGCTCTTCTGGACAAAACCATAGTGGCGGGGCTGAGGTAGAGGCGGTTAGAGGCCAAGAAGGGAAGGCAGTTGTGGATGATCAGGCAAGGATGGGATGGCAGTTGTGGGTGATCAGGCTGGTGGGCGTGGCCATTGGGGGTGATCAGGCTAGCGGGGTGGGGCAGTTGGGAGTGAGTAGACCAGCAGGGTGGCCAGTTGGGGGTGAGCAGGCCATCAATGGGGGTCAGTTGGGGGTGATCAGGACAGTAGGGGGAGGGGCAGTTTGGAGTGAGCAGGCCAGCTGGGGGGCAGTTGGGGGTGAGCAGGCCAGTGGGGAGGGAAAATTGAGGCAAGTAGACCAGCAGGGGGGGCAGTTGGGGGCAAGCAGGCCAGCAGGGGAGGCAGTTGGGGGCAAGCACACTGGCATGTGGGGCAGTTGGGGGTGATCAGGCTGGCGGGGGGCATTTGGGGGCAAGCAGGCCGGCGGCAGGGGGCAGTTGGGGGTGAACAGGCCAGTAGGTATAATGGTTAGGGGCAATCAGGCAAGCAGGCAGGCAGGTGAGCGGTTAGGAGCCAGCAGTCCCGGATTGCGAGAGGGATGTCTGACTGCTGGTATAGGCCCGATGTCTGTAAACCGGCAGTAGGACATCCTTCGAGGGGTCCCAGATTGGAGAGGGTGCAGGCCAGGCTGAGGGACACCCCCCCATGCACGAATTTCGTGCACCAGGCCTCTAGTCCTATATAATAAAAGCCTAATGTGCAAATCGACAAAACGGTGAAATGACTGGTGGAGCGACTGGTCACTATGACATGCACTGACCACCAGGGGGAAGACGCTCAATGCAGGAGCTGCCCCCGACCCGCAGGCCCCACACCAGCCAATACGGATGCCAGCGGGGGGGCGGGGGCCCTCTCCCCGATTGCCCCACCAGTCACCCTGCAGAGGGAGGCGACTGGCAGTGGTGGCAGTGGGGGTTGGGGCTGGCTGGTGAGTGAGCCAACACTGCCCCCCATTGTCCCACTGGTTGCCTACCACAGAGGGAGGCAACCTGTAGTGGTGGTAGGGGGTGGAGTTGGCAAGTGGATGGTGCCAGGCCGGCCAAGGTGGGTGCCAGTAAGGGCCCCCCGATTACCCCACTGGTTGCCCCATAGATCAGCTCTGATTGCAGGCCAGGCCTAGGGACCCTACCCGTGCACAAATTTCGTGAAGACAATAAATTTCATGAAGATAATAAGAACAGGAACTTGTCTGGCTTTCTTGATAAAGCCCTATTTCTACTTCTGAAGGTTACAGAAGAGAAAAATCATCCCAGGAATGTAGGTCTCTCTCTCTCTCTCTCTCTCTCTCTCTCTGTAAATGCTTAACAACTCTACATGTATAAAATACATTTAGCAAAATGCTACCTTGGGTTTCAGAATTTGTAATACTGAAAAGCACCAATTAAGACCTCCTGTGACTCATAACATATGCAATAAGAGGTTTTGAGTAAGATTGAAAATAGAAGGAAAATTTGTGCTTTTCTCAGGGAAAATATTGCTGACATATCTAATAATAATGAAATATAATACCTCCTTGGGGCAAAACCGAAATCCATTGTGCAGTGAAAGAATAGATCATTTAATTTGTTTAGGTTTCTTTTTTCATTTTGTGTTTCTTAATAAATCAGTTTAAGGGTTATGACTGGTATTACCAATATCTGAGTGCTGAGGGGAGGCATGGTACAGAGAACTGGCTTTCCCAATCAGATTTCAAAAGGCAAGATATTTATGTGAAAAGTGACTTTTCCTCCTTTTCTGTAAGAATATACTTTTATTTACTATTTAAAAGATCAATAGGAAAAGAACTTTCTTATGTATAAAATATATTGCTGTAGTAGACATAAATGTAAAGGTATATTTCTGTTTCTGGTTTTGGTTTATATATTGTCACATTTTTTACCTCCCTCAGAAAGTTGTCACCACCTGGATCCCTCATGGTGTTCGGGTAGAATACAGGATCCCTGTTAAATCTGAATTTCAGATTAATTATGTGTAACTTTTTAGTATAAGTATAATTATGTTCCATGCAAGATGTGGACCATACTAACAATATATTTGCTGTTTATTTGAAATTAAAATTTAACTGGGTATCATGTCTTATTATTTAGCTTAATTTGGCTATCCTAATCATTGCTCATCCTTGTGCAGAGGGAGATGGGGAGACAGCGCTATGGTTTCTAGAAAATTCAGGTTCCATAAATCAAGCTTTAGATGTGAAGCAACACACTATTACTTGAACTTCAGTTGGGCTTTAAATCATGCATTTTAATGCTGCTTTAAAAAGCCTGTAATATGAAATTTAAAAATTGTGCTGCCCATATGGACACATTGATGCAAGTTGGTGTGAATGTTGATGACAGGGTACTTATTGTTTGCTGGGTTCTAGATTACTTTTTTTGTACAGTATTACTTGTATGGTTCAGAAAATTTCCAAAATATTATCTACTCAATGTAACTTACTTACATATTAATGAATGTTATTAAAAATAGTTTTGACTTTAAATAAGTTTGTTGATTCTTATTTTTTAAAAATATATTTTTATTGATTTCAGAGAGGAAGAGAGAGAGAGAGAGAGAGAAACATCAATGATGAGAAAGAATCATTAATTGGCTGCCTCCTGCACCCCCCACACTGGGGATCGAGCCCACAACCTGGACATATGCCCAGACCAGGAATTGAATCGTGACCTCCTGGTTCATAGGTCGAAGTTCAACCACTGAGCCACGCCAGCTGGGTGAACCTGGGTTCTTTTAAATTTAAATATACAGTATATGGTTCATAGCAGGAGTTTGGGGATCATTATTAATTAAAATACATTGAGACTTTCTAAGGCATGGAGAGTATGTGTATTTATGCTTCCCTAAGGTTGTTTAATCACAGCCTCCTTCCCCCTTTACCTGAGGTCTTTTCCTTGAGATGTGTTTTTATACAATACTCTGTGGGATGCTGGGATAGAGAGATTTGGGCAATTCTTTTTTTTTTTTAATGTATTTTATTAATTTTTTTACAGAGAGGAAGAGAGAGGAGAGGTATAGAGAGCTAGAAACATCGATGAGAGAGAAACATCGATCAGCTGCCTCCTGCACACCCCCTACTGGGGATGTGCCCGCAACCAAGGTACGTGCCCTTGACCGGAATCGAACATGGGACCTTTCAGTCCGCAGGCCGACGCTCTATCCACTGAGCCAAACCGGTTTTGGCTGGGCAATTCTTATTTGGAGCTCATTATCTCATTTACAAGGCTCAGCTTATCTCATCCAAGAGTCCACACAGAGTTCACCGAAGCCCTTCTCAGGTGGCCATGAGTCGTCTGTATCCTGCCCTGCAAGGGAGGTGGTACTTGAGTTAATGGAGATGCCCAACTGTCTCCCAGTGATCAGTGAATTAGGTTGTAAAACCAAACTTCTCAGTGATAGGTACACTTTTTCTAATCACCCAACTAACACAGGGAAGAGGAAGACATTGAAAGTACTAACATTGCTAACAAACTACAAAATTAGTTAAGCAGGGTTCTAAGTCTCATGAAGAAGATAGATGGTGGTTCAGGTTAAAAAGATGTCTTATTACCGTGCTTCCCCGAAAATAAAACATCCTCCGAAAATAAGACCCACTTACAGGTTTCCTTCTGAGCGAAATATAAGGCATCCCCCGAAAATAAGGCCCAGGCTCTGTCTCAGAATGAAAATTAATTTACCATAAACTGGTTGCTAGGGCCGCTCTGACTGGCGTCTAGCAACCAGTGACGTTACACGGAGTCCTGACGTCACTGCTGTGTGGAGGCAGAGTGGAGGTTGGAGTGAGCGGTGAGCACGGGGCGGGAGAGAGGAGGAGACTTTCACAGATGCGTGTAGAAGAACAGGAGGATTAGAGCAGACGGGACACGGCGAAGGTGGAGAGTGCTGGTCTGTCTCTGGTGACTACCTGATGCTCGCGGCCGCCTTCATGATGACTGAAGGTTCTCAGTCAGTGGCAGACCCTGCTCCAGCCCAGATCCAGGCCCCAGCAAGCCCAGTGACAGTCCCCAGGCAGGCCCCAGGGGGTAAATGTCTGATAAAGGGGTAGGGGGGATGTCTGGTGAAGGTGTTCAGTGGCAAAGGGGTGGGGGGAGGGGGATCACTTAAAATGACACAGGAGAATCAGAGGGGGCAATCAAAATGACACAGGAGGATCAAAAGGGGTTACTAAAATGGTAATCCCCCCTCTGATTCTCCTGTGCCATTTTGATTCCCCCCTCTGATCCCCCCTGTGTCATTTTGAGTGATCCCTCTCCCCCCACCTTGATACCCCAATTCCTTTTTTTTTTTTACCCCTAGAAATGAGCGCAAAAAGAAAAAGCTACTCCGTGGAGTACAAGAAAGGAATCATGGAAGACTCTGGGGCCAAAATCTTACTGCTTTCTGCAAAGAGAAGATGTTGAGTATCCGATTGGTCTGAAAATGGCGAGCAGAGTATGGTAACCTCATTGAACAAGTGGACAAGGGAAATGCTAAAAAGTGCAAGTGTGGATCAGGTCGGCAACCATTATTTTCCGAGCTGGAAGACCTGATCTGTGAATGGGTTGTTGACAGGAGAGCAAAGGCTTTGGTTGTGAATAGGGCTCAGATTCAAGAATTTGCCCTTGCAATGGCACCACAGTTTGACATAGCCCCCGAAGACTTCAAAGCATCACAACACTGGCTGGATAATTTCCTTCAGCGAAGTGAACTGTCTTTAAGAAGATCTACAATCATTGTTTAGGTTGGAAGATACTCAAGTTATTAAGCGAGCACTTGCATTCAAGTCCTTTATTGATGATGCTGACTTCTCTAAATACAATCTTTCCAACATGATTGCTATGGATGAAACGGCAGTGTTTATGGGCCAATCATCTCAAACAACAATTGAACAGCGGGGTGCCTCTTTAGCGTACATTCCCTCCACTGCTTACGAAAGTGCACGTGTTTCCTGTATTTTGGCAATTCGTCTGGATGGCACTAAAATCCCACCTTTAATCATTTCTAAGGGCAAGAAGGAAAAGATTGAACATGTTTTGAGCGTTTTTATTCTTGAAACTGAAAAGGCCTGGGCCACACAAGCAGTTATAAGGAAGTGGGTCGATTTAATGCTGCTGCTTGTTATGCGAGGGAGCCAAAGAGGTCTGCTAGTCTGGGATGCAGCCAGCACTCACCGCACTAAAGACATGAAGACATTTCTTCACGAAAGAAAAATAGATCAGATAATGATTCCCGCAGGAATGACGGCCTATCTCCAGACTCTTGATATTGCAATAAACAAGCCATTCAAAGACAATTTGCGCATGGAAATTAATGACTACATTGAAAATAGAATGGAGAGAAATCAGCATGGAAACTTTGTGAAACCTAAACTGCAAGAATTTGTGACTTGGGTGAAGAATTCATGGGAGAAAATCACTGACAGTTGCATTGCAAATGCACTGCGAGCAGGCTACCTTGATAAGAAGTATTCATTTAAAGATAGTGCTATTGCTAAACATGAGAGATTTGGTCCACTGATTCTGAAAGAAATGGAGTCACAAGAAATTCACCAGGAAATTCAGGAATTGGATTGTTATGATGATGTTCCAGAAGATGATGACATGATTGTCATTGAATAAATGAGTAAATTCTTGATAATGTAGGATTCACAGTTTGTCTGGTTTGTGTTGACAACTACCATACTACCGTACCGTATACAGGTAATAAATTTCCTTTATTTTCATTTAACAATAAATGTGTACCGTATTCTTTTTCATGGAAAAATAAGACATCCCCTGAAAATAAGAACTAGCGTGTCTTTGGGGGCAAAAATTAATATAAGACACTGTCTTATTTTCGGGGAAACACGGTAGTAGTTACCAAAGCTTTAGTAGGACATGACATGCAGGGCGTTTCTTTGTCCTCTGATTCAGGCTAGTACTTACTGAGCACCGGCTATATGACAGGCCATGTGCTGGGCACCTTCAGGGGTGGTGTCTCAGTTAGTCCTTATGACAATCTTAGGAGGTAGAACTTGTAACCCCCATACCCATTTTCTTAATTGAGCCATCTGTGGCTTAGTGAAAGTAAGCAAATACCCCCTTTATGGAGTTTATAAATGGCAAAGATGGGAATGACACACAGGGCCTCTGGTTCCAAACCAGCATCCTCTAGCCTTTCTAAATTCAACTGGCCTTTCTAGGTAGTTAGAAGAAGGGCCATCATAATGGCACACAGAAAAATAGCTGCTTATTTTTTAAAAAATATATTTTATTGATTTTTTTACAGAGAGGAAGGGAGAGGGAGAGAGAGTTAGAAATATCGATGAGAGAGAAACATCAATCAGCTGCCTCCTGCACACCCCCTACTGGGGATGTGCCTGCAACCAAGGTACATGCCCTTGACCGGAATTGAACCTGGGACCCTTTAGTTGGCAGGCCAACACTCTATCTACTGAGTCAAACTGGTTAGGGTTATTAATAAAGTAAATAAATTGGGTCACAGAATCACAGTTTGCCCTCTGGAGTCCTAAGGTCTGACTTCTAGTATTCCATTGAAGAATGGAAAATAATTTGTTCATCTGTTCACTTCTTGGGGCCAGCGTAAGGGTTCCCCTATGTGAGCAGGGGCTTCTATGCTTTGAATGGACTAGGGGGGCCAAAGGAGAGAGCCCCCAGGCTTTCCTGTCAGCTTGTCCATGTGTGGAGCAGGAGGGAAGTGGGAGCAGTGAGGGTTAAACGTTGTAAGCAGTCACATAGCAAGGAAATAGAGTTGGACTGTTATTATCATTCTCCCCTGATGTTTGATGGCTGAAACATGCCTCGTTTTATTTAATTGGATTTCAATTTAAGTAAACCAGTAGGGTGGTCTGTACTGAATCCTGTAAGAAAAATGGATGTTTTCTTTTCTTTTTGATTATTTTACATTCTAGTTTCTTTCATTTTTTTCAGTGACTTGGAATTAATTTTGCAAATCTTAAAAATTAAACATTACCAATAGAAACATTTAAATAGAGAATCATATACATACCCTGCCTCTCCCCAAATATTTTAAAACATTTTTTGACCTGATGCTTAGATGGTCCAGAAAGTTTTTAAACAGAAGAAGACTTAATCACATAGATGGAATAAAATTAAAATATTTGAAAAAACATAAATGATATTATTATGGCTTTCCCTGTAGTGACATATGCTATATCATTTTAAGATTATTATAACTTGTGGTGGGGAAAAATAAATTGGTACAATTATGTTTAAATGATTCCAACGTCTGTTGTTTATTTCAGCCTTTACCTCTGAATAATATTAACAGGAAAAATTAGTCTTGTGGTGTAATTTACATGAAACAGTCTCTCCTCACTCACCCACACCTGGGAATCACCACTTGGGACATTGATTAGATTATTTTTCCTTACCATATGATGTATCATTTTCATCATTGCCTGTAGGGCCCTAATGTAGAGAAATCTTTGTAGTATTGGCAGGATAAAGCAAAATCTGCTAATAGGTAGATATAGTTTGTATAGTCATTAGATTTGAGTGTATTAACTGAGCCACAGCATTTTATATTGTTAAAATTGGATTACAAGACCAATCAATTTCCATATGGACTTTTAAAAATCTGTAATTAGTGTAAGTAATGCTGATCTTGAATACTGTCGGTACATAAGACAGAGACTAGATGATGGGAGGAATATGGGTTATTTAATTGATTTTTCAATTAAAGCTGACACTTTGGGTAGAGAAATCTGCATTTCTTCTGTTTTATTCTATGATTCATTTTTCAGTTGCGTTTATTGTTTTAGTAAGTAAATATATTATCTCATTAGGTCAGCAATTTTACAAATATAGCAATGTAAGGCACTCATATCCACTCACAACATGTTTGTCCCAATGGAACCCCAAGAGCAAGATATATTGGGTTCAATGAAGCTGAAGGATAGACCTCATGGGACAGAGGTTGCAGGCATCATGAGGTGTCACAGTAAAAAGCAACATGCTGCCTTTTATGCAGGGGCTAGCTATGGTTGCCGAAGTTTGTTTTTCTTCTGAGTCCTTCTAATAATAAAGCGATTAAAAACATATGGTTGTTTTCTAGCAATAAATGTGTATGGCCAACTGTGATCAGATTGCAGGTGGATAATAAGTTTATTGCATCCCACTTTAGACCTCTCTACAACCCACAGTGCCATAGAGACTGAGGAGTAACTGGAGCTAACCTTGGGTGCTGTAATTAAAGTTTTAAAAGCTTCAGTCTTTGAATTAGGGAAGAGTGACCTTTCTTTTGAAGCAAACAGCTGTTCTGATAAATTCTATTAAAAATATTTTTATTGATTTCAGAGAGGAAGGGAGAGGGAAAGATAGAAACATCAATAATGAGAATCTTCTGCACGCCCCACTCTGGGGATCAAGCTCACAACCCGGGTATATGGCCTGACCAGGAATCAAACTGTGACCTGGTTCATAGGTTGATGTGCAACCACTGAGCTATGCCAGCCAGGCCTGATAAATTCTAACAGCATCTCCATTAGAGGGGTGGTGGTGGATACAGATTGAATCAATCAATCAATCAATCAATCAACCAACCAACCAACCAACCAACCAATATGTACTAATTGAACACATACTATTGTCCCCAGATTCAAAACCCACCTTGTTATCTGTAAGACTTTAGAGAAGAAGAGGATGTTGTTTTTGAGCAAAACAGGAGAGAAAAATGTCACTGGCCACATATAACAGGCTGAGAATCGATCCTTTTAACACACTCTATGCTTCTAAGTATTTCAAAGAAGAAAGAGTTTTAGTGTGTTTGCATGCTAGGCTTTTTAATGTGGATTTTAAAGTTGCTTTGCTTGTAACTGAGTACCTTTAATGGTTGCACAAGAGGTTCAATGTATGCACTGGCTCATTTTCCATGTGACTTCTCTTTGTGACAACTGCCATTCACGGAACGTTTACTAAATTCATTGTCTCTTTTTGAACCTGTGGGATGAGATGCATTAGCCTCATTGTATAAACAAGCAGGAAGAATTAAGCCATTTACTTTAAGGATACTTAAAGAGCAAATAAATAACGATATTGAGCCCAGATCTGTCTGACTCCAAAACTTGTTTAGATATTTGCATGTCCTAATTGCTGGATTTCGCACTTTGAATATGGCTTTCCACTCCTGTGAGTCTGCTCCAGGAAATCTCTATACTACTCTCTCTGCGCATGGCGTGTTTTCCACATCCCCTTGTCTCTCAGTGTTTGAGAAAAGCAGCCAATGGCTGCAGTGTGTGGCCCTTTGCCACAAATGATGCTGGTGGCTCTTTGAATGGAAGGGCAATACTGCCATTGATTTGTGTGACTGAAGCTGGGATTCACCCTGGCCTAAGAGCAGGCCCTGCTCACTTGTGATGAGGCAGTTGCACAACTAGGGACTTACTATGACTGTGCTTTGGCAAGTCCTTCCTTCAATCATGTGTGAGGAAGGTGGCAAATCCAGTTTGGAGTTTTCACAGGGGCTGTGAGGCAGCTCCTGATCCTCTCTCTGGAGTAGTGCTGGTGTAAAAACATAGAGAACATGTTTTATCATAACCATAAGCACTAGGATTCCATTTAGGGAAGAAAATATATGGAAAACCCAGTGTTTGGTGCAGTGTGTGGGACCTAAGGACCTCAGAAATAAGGCCCAAGTGCCTCTGCTTTGATGCAGAAAAGGACTTAGTGGCCCGAGGCAGAAAGATGAACAAGAGAATTAATGGGCAACATTAGAGGGGGAAATGGATTTTGAGGCTGCCAAAAACTGCCTTGGAGAGGAAACATAGACCACTTTGTTCTGTGATGTGCCATTTGGCACACATGTTTTATTAAGTGTAAGGTGCAATGCCAATATCCACCAACAGGGAGATTTGTAAGAATAGAGATTTAGCCCATTTTGGAAATCTGTTCACTTGAGTCAGGTAACAGTCCATTGTGGTCAAGGGTCAGGGTGATGAACATGGATACCAGACTCTAGTCCTCTGAATCAGTGAACCACTGCCAGTGAGGAGACCTAAACAAATAACTACAGCCAGGGCCAGAAGGTGCAGTAGACCTACCCTTCCTTCCCAATATTTAAAGGATTGGGAGCACCTCCCACAAAATTCCCCATTTATTGTCTCAGGTCAAGTGAAATAGACATCACATCTGCTTCCTAGCATTGCTAGGAGAATCTCTTATCATTTAATCAACTCTCCCTGCTTAATTGTATCTATATCCATTGTGCCCTCTACCGTCACTATGCATAGCCTCCAAAACAGCACTGCCTTTCTGGAAAGGACAACGGGAGCCCTAGGTTGCACATTTCTGCTTACTCTGAAGTTCTGTGACCAGCCGCTAAAGGAGTGTTAAAAACAAAGGCACAAGAGTGCCTCTAAGCATGCTGTAGTACTTCTTTTTCTAAGCCTTGTGCTGTCAAGCCTCGGGAGTCTTAGTTTTTAATTCTGCAACTCACACCATTGAAGTTTGAGTGTGACTTTCAGTAAAGTAAGAGATTCTTTTAGGGACATGTGGAAGATTTCTTGTTCTTTGCCTGTCAATTGAGCTAAGATTTTAAGCCTTGAGTGTGTCGCTTTCTTTCTGTGTGCTTTTGAATACAACGAGAAGATATCCTACCCCATAGGTATCAAGAGCAGATACTTGGTTCCACAAGTGTCTTTAGATACTTATTCACAATCAGCCACAGATGACAATTTAATGAATCACGAAGCATGGCATGCCAAGAATTCTGATTTCTCATTTGCCATTGGAGAGGAGCTCAGCACATTCTTCAAGGCCAAGGATGCAACTAAAGCAACCTATGATTATGAGGGTTTGTTTCCTGGGATTATGCTTGGTACCAATATCGAATCAGACTCAGGGTCCAGTTAGGAACAGAGAAATCATACTAAATACGGCAACAGAAAGACTTTAGGACATTGAACTGAATGAAGAGGTGTTAGAAAATGGAAAAATCAAAATGGAACACCAAGGTGCAACAAAATTACACCCCTAAGGCTAAAGGCATGAAAAGAGGGTTTAGGGCTTCCAGAATCTGGAAACTTAGAGAAAATCCCCTAGAGAATTGAGACTCGGGCCTCTAAGAGAGGTGCCATGTGGCTACAGCTAATGCCACAGGAGCTTAGAGATGGGACTTGGCAGGGATCAGCTCCAAACTCTGGCAAGGAGCCGCTGCTTGGCTACGCTTGGTACCTCAGAAGACCAGAGGTCAAACGCCACAGAGTTTGGGTCCAGAGCTCTGGGAATGGGCCATCTCCCAGCAAGTGCTAGTCTTTCTGCCTTCCAGTTTCAACCTAACACCCTATTGGTGGAGCTTAGCAGGAGTCTATCTGAAAAAATGAGAATTATATTTTTCAGATTTCCATCCACATCATTATAAAGCACAGTATAGGTGGATTAATTAGAGATGAGTGATATTCTTAAAATATACTTAATGTAGCTTTATTAGAAAATGTTTGTTAGAAAATGTTTAATGTTCTATAAACATAGTTAAGAAAAATCTGTGTGTGTGTGTGTGTGTGTGTGTGTCTAGGTTTTTACCTCTCCCAATAACTAGGGCTTAGATATAAAGTAGTTCAACCTATATTTAGCTTAAATTACCTATATCCCTGTTTTTTTGAAAATTACTTTTATTAAGTGTAATATCCTATAATACAGCAAATAATCATACATGAAGATATCAAATCCCATATAAAAATAAGACATAAACTATGAGGTAATGAGAGCTTATTGAAAAATCCTTATGACAGTTTTTTTTTCCTAGCAGGATTTATCATCTATAATAAAACAGTGTATTAGCACCAAATGTAATACACCATTAAATCTGTCTTTGAAAGAATAAAAAGGAGAGCAATTTGAAATTCGTAACTTGTGTTTTTGCTTTTAGAGGGTAGGACCATCAAGAAATCGTGGTAATGGTAAAACTTTTTGCATAAACAGTAGATCCAGTCTCCCTCTACAGGAAGTGAAAAGCAACAGCCTCTCCTTCTTTGAGCTCAGTATTGTGTATCACCAATGTGTCTGGAATTAAGTAAAAGGTGGAAGAGGGTCATTCTGGACCTGATTTGAGAAAGATGAATGGGAACGAAGAAGAAGGCAAAGCTAGGTTTTGAGAACCAACTGAAAAGTGATAGGACCAATTCTGAGTTTTGCTCAAGCTGTTGTGTTGATAGATAGTTGCATCTGTTATTGCCAAGTAATCTTGACTAATCGGGACAAATAGCCATTACAATTGTCTGGGTGGAAAAGCAGAACATTTTGCAAATGATCCTTGATAGATTGAAAAATTTCTACTGGAAGATCTGGAGGCCATGCATATCTTTTTAAATTTAGCCCCTCAAGAGAATTTTCTGAACGATAATCAAGTTCAAGGCATCCTGAGATGACATAACAGAGAGAGGAAAACAATCTTCTCTGTAAGAGGAACTGAGCTTTAAAATTTCAAATAGTTCTCTGAGGTTAAATAGCATAGTCTTAATCCAGGAGATAGTGATCTTTCTAGAAAGAGCAACGTGGGCAAAACAGTGAGAGAGAGGGTGTCCTAAAACTCTAGATGGAAAAATAGGAAATGAGTTCCACTTTGATGTTTGTTATTTTTGGAAAGGTGGGAAAATTGGAAGTTTAAAAACAAACAAATGAATAAACAGGGAGTCCTTTACATTTTCATTTTGGTGAGGGTACTTCTCAGGTTTACCCTAAATGCTGGCTAGCTTCTTGGTGGCAATGTTTTTTTTTGTAGACAAACAAATGAGCCATTTGCACTTTTCTGCCCAGTCAGGATGCCTTGAGAAAGAAAGAATGTAAAACCGCGGAAAGAGTTAGAATCAAAGTCAGCTAGCTGCTATTGGTGTGATTTGGGGCTTGGCTGCATCACACTTATTTGGATCCAGATTCCTCAGTGAGCACTTGCTTTATGAGCTCTCATGTTGATCAGTACTCAACTGCCAAAATATAACTTCCAACTACTGATTTGGAAGTCAATCTAGTGAGTAACATCTATCAAGCCAAAAAAAAAAAAAAAAAAAAAAAAAAGCCAACACCTTGGCAACCTCCCTATGAATATTCATTCTGGTCCCCTCTAAAGCGGGCTGGGAACATTTTATAACCTCCCACAAGAAGGTCACATGCACTGAAAGCCAACAGTGGACAAGATGCCGACTCTGTGGATTCAAAGAGTAATGAGGCACAGCTCCTGTCCTCAAGATGTTCACAGTCTTCTGAGGGGAGACAGAAGACTGTGCAATGAACTAAGAGCTTAAAAAATAAAGGTATCCCCAAGTTATGGAGGGAGCACAGTGGAAGACTGAGGTTGTGATGGGATGTGAGAAGGTAAGTCAGAAAATATTCTTGAGGATGTGTGATCTGAGTCCTGAAATATGAATAGGGGCTTGTGAGATTGACAAAGGAGGAGTAATAAGATTAATATCAAGAACCAAAATATGTGAGTGCTTACTCTGTGCCAGGTACCTACTAAATGGTTTGTGAACAATAGTACACTTAATACCTCAACATTGATGCAAGGTAGATATTATCATTATTATCCCCATTTTATGGCCAAGGAAATGGAAATTCAGGAGGTGAGTGGTGAACAGAATACTCAAATGATTCCTGTGAAGAGCCAGATGATTGATATTTTTGGTCTGAGGGGTAATAGGGCCTCTGTGACAATTACTCAATTCTGCCATATGTGAAAGCAGTCATGGAACAATATGTAAATGAATGAGCATGGCTGCACTCAAACAAAACTTTATTTACACAAACAAGCAGGGGACCAGACTTGGTGGGCCTCCAAGTGGAGATGCTCTACAGAAGATGTGGGGCTGGGATTCAGATGAGAGATGAAATGGACTTTGCAAGAGATAATGAGGTCTTTAACTTGAGCCAAATTTCCCTGTTGGAGATGTTGGAGAGGAGATTTAACCACCAGTTGGATAGCCAGATTAGATGCCATAAATATTTCTGTGCATGATCCAAGGACTCAGTAGTGTGGAAGGTTAATGGATTTTATAATTATTTCACATTATGATAATGATGATCCATGAGAAAGTGAACAATGAGTACTTCTTCAAAATAAAGCTACGTTGAAAGTGTCATAAGAATTCAGAGAGAGAATAAAATCACAAGAAAATAAGATATGAGGCACTTTTAGGATTTTAAATTATATAAGCATTTATAAGTACTTGCAGTTTTGGTGTATTATTATGCATATAAATAGTTTTAAGTACTTATTCATTGTCCCAGGTTTGGGTTGGTCCATGTAGAGAAAGAATGTCGCTTCCAGCTTCTCTAATTCTGGATTATTAGGAAGCCATTTGCTCCAATCTGAAACTATGGCCACTTTAAGAGCAATAACTATTCACAGTCATGTTGCCCCTGCTTGTTTCCAGAATTAGCCTTCACATCTCCAGGCCTGGTTGATGAGAGTCATAAAGGTAAATGAAAAGTAGATGGTCCATGCAGTCCTGGGGCTTTTAGCTTAGTAGAAACAGCCAGTTACTCATGTCATTGGATATATATTCATAACTGTTATTTATATTGTAAAGGAAAAGTTCATGATTTTATGTTAGCTTGTAAAGTGGGGGTTTCACCCATGACAGGCTAGGGAGTAGGAAGGGTCACATCAATCCAGGTAGTAGTGGCAACTCCAGTGGAGCCAGCCCAGTAAATACCTGTGCCTCAAATGAAATCTCTTTCTTGGAGGTCTCATCCTTCCCTTGCAGCTAATGATGCAGATCATGTATGGGGAGAGGCAGGCCCATTACCAGGGGCTCATCTGTAACCAACTCCAATGCCAACTGCCTAACCTCCTCTGTGCTAACATTGGCAGGAATTTATAGTATCTTTGGGATAGAGACTATGTCAGCCCATATATTAGTATTTGGAAATAGGCAGTATTTTCTGCTTTGCTCAGCTTACACTGACTAATGGGAACCTTAATAGCTTCAAATCATTTCCTCAAAGTGGAAACCTAGGAAAATTCATATTACATGAGTTGAATATGGGAACTCTCCTGCTATTAAGGTTACTGGACTTTTTCATAATGATCCCTTCATTTCCCTCAGTGAGCTGCAGAAAATGAGGCCCGTTTTAGGATAAATCTTATCTGGATGGCAATAACATTCTAAAATAAAAATTATAGAAAGGAAATTTTTTTCTCTGTATTGAAATTTTCTCTACAAATACATTTGGATTCTAGAGACATATGCACAATAAAGCAAAATAGATAGTTTTCTTAAGAGTACTTTCCTTATGTTCACTATTCTCCCATGTTATGAGCTAAGTTGTGTTCCTTTGAAATTCACATGTTGAAATCCCAACCTCCAGTACCCGCAAATGTGATTGTATTTGAAGACAGAGTCGTTAAAGAGGTTACTGAGTTAAAGTGAAGTCATTAGAGTGGGCTCTTACCCAGTATGACTGGTTGCCCTTATAAAAAGAGGAAATTTGAACATGATCAGCTACAGAGAAAAGACTGTGTGAAGATACAGAAAGAAGATGGCCATCTACAAGCCTAGAGGAAGAGGGAGACACAGAGAGATGCCTGGGAAGAAACCAACTCTGATGATGTTTTGACCTCCAAATTCTAGCCTCCAGAACTGTGAGGAAAAGGATTTCTGTTGTCAGCCAGTCTGTGGTCCTTTCCTGTGACAGCTCTAGCAAATTAATACATTCCATAAGAAACAAACAATTGAAGACTAACTAACCCAGATTACAAGGACGATGAATTTAGGAGCTCACTTCGACTAGTTTGCAATGTTGCGCGTATGTCCCTGATGCATTTCCTGGGAGCAAACACCCTCTCCGCGTCCAGTGGACACCAACATTTCTCATGACACGACTGCTTTTGCTTTGCTGAGTGTGTGGTATGCTGTGTGGGAATTGGATTTGTTGATCCTTCCATTTACTCTGGACATAATCTGGAAAAGGACAGTTACCACATTGATATTTAGCCTGATGTCATTAGAGATGCCAGCCTCAAGGACTGAGTTTCAGGAGAGACACATGCTGACACAAAACAAAACTCATGTTTTTCATATACAAGAAGGAAGAACCACTTGCATAAGAATGAACAGAACTTCTCTGAGGAGAAACCATAGGTAATGCCCATTTAATATGTAAATCTAACCTCCGTGCTAGCTCTTCAACATTTTTCTGAGGGCCATGGCTGTATCCAGAATGGGGGAGTCTGGGTTCCCAAAGCATTTTCCTCAGGCTTCCCTCAAATACTAAGTTGTAATAAGCATGTAAAATGCCCGATGGGTGCTAGGTTATCGTGGTGACCACTTTGTGAGGTTCATAAATGTCTAATCACTATGTTGTACACCTGAAATTAATATAATATGTCAACTGTCAGTGAAATAAGCTAAAAAATAGAATTCAGTATTTGAAAAATCAACTACCCCTAACTTCACAGGAATGTGACTGAAACTCTTCTCTAAAATGAAGCACCATACTGTGAGAATTGAATGAATTATAATGGCCACATAGGTCAGGTCTCACCCCCAAGGCTCAAACCTGTACATCCAACACTTCAGCTTCTAATTTCTATTTATATAAAAAATTACCATAAACCTGACAGCACAATTTTACCCATAGGCCTTTGTGGTGTGAGGATGCTAAGAAGTAGATGGGGAAGGTTTCTTTGAATCATCTCCTTCGAGTCAGCCTTCGAGAGCGGCTGCTCCACCTATAATGGCTCCAGAAGAGGGTGATCCTGGGGTCTAGGGAGACCCAGACACCAACAAGAATGTGTTTGAAGTTTTAGTGCTCAGTTTTTGTTGCTGGGTTGTCACTCCCTGAAAATGATGGAGAGCACTGCTCATCGCATGTCAGGCATCCTTCAGATGGCACCATTGCCTTCCCGCGAAGGTCAGGGGTGAGGGAGGTGCTGCCACCGTCTGGCCTGCCATTGCTTAAAAGGATTAAGTCTGAGGTTCAAACCTGTGCATCCAACACTTCAGCTTCTAATTTCTATTTATATAAAAAATTACCAAGAACCTTTCCTTTTGAGTCTGCAAAGAAAGTCTGCCTTTGTTTCATACTGTGATTTAAAAACAACAACAACAACAACACTCCTTGTCTTTTCTACTTTATTGGCAAACTCTCCAGTTCAATTTATTACCATATTTATTTAAGGTTATCAAGTGCCGATCTTCGGGGCACGCCGAAGGTAAGGATTGTCCGTGGTCCAGGAGCCCTTGTTTTTCTTAGTCTCACCAATACGTATGAGCAGGGCTGGCTTCCTGGGTGTATAACCCAGTTGCACAGGGCTCCACATTCAGAAAGGAGCCCCCACTCTTGGGGTTTACTGCTTTGCAATGACTATCATGAAATTCTTAATTTTATGTTTGACTCTGTACTTTGTATGTGAAATCTGATGGGACAATGGAGCATGCACTGGGGGCTAGCAGCCTTGTTCACATACTGTGCTCTCTGCCTCTCCTGGTTGGGTTCTCAGCCTACTTCCCTGTCCCTCAGCAGGGACTGCTGACACCCACTGTCCCAGGCAGGGGCCTAGATACAGGCACAGGTCTGCCCTTGGTCTGAAAATGTCCCCAGGTCCAAAAGTGTGTAACATTAAGCAGCAAATGAAAAGCCACCACAACAGGCTGAGAAAAGACTGTGGGAGAAAAGAAAAATCTTTTCTTCACTTCGCTTTTTGAACAAGTGACCCCACATTTTTACTTTGCACAGGGCCCTGTAAATTACGTAGTTGGTCCTGACCCAAGGCCCTTCTACCAAGCAGTCAATAATTTATCTGTGACCCTTGATATTTGCAGCAAACTAAAGCCTGCTTGTCGGTTCCTTCTACCTGCCCTGCCCCAATTCAGCCAAAGATCACCTGCTTTGTGCTGCAGTCTGACTGGGTACAGAATCACAGTCAACTGTTGCTGCCCCTGTGAAATTTGTAATGCATGTGAGAAGAAGAGACACCAATTTATGTCTAGGAATTTGAGAAAAATAGGATAAGGACATTTTAATTAATGGAATGGGGAAAAATGACATGTCTTAGAATAAAAGCAGCTTAGTTGAAACCAGGCTCACCTAAGGGATAATAGACACTGGACTGCTTCATGTATCTAATTATCAGTGTCCTAACCTGAAAAAATTAGAACAGAGATAAGACTGCATTATAGGGATTAAGGAAGACAAAATGCTTCCCTGCATATGAAACTGTCATGTAATTCTTGACATCCCATAATGATCCTATATAATAAAGAGCTAATATGCTAATTAGATCAGATGGCAGAACGACCTTCCTGAATGACCTTCCAGAACGACCAGTGAGCAGCCCCGTGGCCCGCGAGGCAGCAGGGGCTGCGAGGGCTGAGCCCCCTGCATGAATTTCGTGCATCAGGCCTCTAGTAACAAAATAAAAATAAATACGTGTGTGATGTAAGAATAATCTATTCAGTAGAGGAAGGCAGTGGAAGCCTTGAAATTTAGGTAGATACTAGCCAGAGAGTCATTGTTTTCTCTCTCTTGGTTGATGTCAACTGTTTTCCACATTTCCCTCCATTAAAGCCATTTCTTCAAATTTTCCAAGCCATAGAGCAACTGGGACAAGCTCTGAGCATCCCCAAATGAGCATCAATGGTGCACTTCCTACACTCTCTGAATTTGCAGGAAGATGCAGGCATCTGCCCCTATCAAGCAGTCATGAGGCTCAGTTACGGGACACTGTACCTTGCAGATACTGATCAAGGAGACTGGGGGTTAGGTGAAATAGCAAGGTGCTATAGATCCCTCTATCCAAGTTCTAGAGAGTGAAATGATGCTTAATGGAGTGGGTCCCTCTAGTGGGCAGGTTCTATACAGTGCATTAATATCCTGCAGTGATAAAAATGGTCAATCCAAGCAGTTGTCCTTTATGCTGAAAGTTATGGATTATAATTACTCAATAAATCCAACAAATATTCCTGATCACCAACTGGGCTAACTCTGAGGATATACTAGAGAACATGGCGGGATAATTCCCTGCCACCATGGAGCTCTCACTCTGGGACAAGATTCACATTGATGAAATAGTTACACATATAAATTAAATTACAACACAGAGGACTGCTGCATTATGAGATTATAAAACAGAAAATATTAACCTTGTCTGGAAGGTTGGGATGAGTGACCCTGAGGGGTGCCGTGTTGGCCAGGATATGGGGGAGACGATGATTAGGGAAGGGAGAGAAAAGTGGATCAGGTTGAAGTTCCTGTCGTGGCCAGGTGGTGTGTGCAGCAAATGTGTGAGGCATAAAGCGGGTGCAGGTGGTGTGCTTGAAGCAAAAAAGAGAAGGCAGAGTGTGGTGTGAGATGGGGCTGGAGAGACCGGCAGTGGCTGAATTACTCGGAGTCCTCTAAGTCATGTCACATTTTCTTCAGGAGTAATGGGAAACCACTGCAGTGTTCATTTTAAGCTGGGGAACTAGAGAAAAGATGTCATATTTTCTTTTTAAACTCTTTTGTTTTAATATGGACCTGGACATGATGAATATGGAATTCCTTGGAGCCATCATGTGTTGAGGCCAATGGGACCCATGGTTAAGGGAGTCCATAGCTCAGAGGGGACACATATGGGTCACTCACATATAGCTGGCAGTTGAAACCATGGGTGATGAGTTCCCTCAGGGGGAGTGCAAAGCTGAGAAAAGAATGAGACATAGGCCTGACCATCACCAGCATTTAATGATGAAGATGAATCTAAAACAGAATCTGATCAAGATGATGAAAGAGAGAGAAAGAGAGAGAGAGAGAGAGAGAGAGAGAGAGAGAGAGAGAGAAAAGCTAATAAAATGTGGGTCATGGGAACCAAGGTACAGAAAGTTCTGAGAAATGGAATTGAGCCCAGTGGGATATTCTCTTGATGTGTCAAATTACTAGTAGAGATGACCAAAATATATCCCTTGGTTTAGTGACACGGAGATCACAAATGACTTTAGTGAGAGAGTTAGGGTGGAGTGATGGGGTGGTAGCATGAGTGGTCAGAGGAGTGATAGGTGAAGAAGGTAAAAACTCTTTTGAAAAGGGTGGCTGTGAAGAGATGAGGTGAGAGAGGGGGGCAGCTGGATGAATTTCCCACGACAACAGTATCCTTGCTTCTGACTCTGAGATTCTAGGTTTTTATCTCTGAATTCCCCGTTTCACAAAAACACATGAGGTTAGGCCTCAGGTGGATACCGAGACATCTGGGAGTTCAGCTCAGAGCATTATTTCAGGGTTTTAGATGCCAGTGAAATCCCTCATCAGCAATTCATCTCATGAAATTAGCGCACTGCCTCCCCGCACCGGCCCCGCATCCTCATGCGCCACAGTCAGGCTGCTGTTGGCAAAGATTCAAAGATGGAAAGATGACATTCCACAACCCACAGAAGGGCTTTATTTTGATAAACAAATCTACAGCTCTGGGAAATATATTAACATAAGCAAGTGATGTTTCTGTTAATATAGCTGCATTCAAGCAATGAGAATAGTTCTATTTTCCTAATAGCCTGTTTCATTAACTAAAGTTGTTTAATTCTTAGCATGAACTCACTGATTCTGACACATTAGGATAAACAGACGGAAAAAAATGTACACTTATTTATGATTCCTCCAAACGCTTTTCCCCTAAGGCTTCTGTTGTTTTTATTGAGTGAGCTTTATGTTGGTGAAAGGTTGTAGTCACCTGTCACTTTCTGGGAGCAGTAATTTAGCATCTAATGAATGAAGTGCATAGGTTGCTGAGAAGACCAGCAGCTGATGCTGGGGGTGCAAGTTTTCTTATCAGGCTGAGAAAAAACTCATAACATATCCTGCATAAGGAGATCAATGTGGGAAATTTTCAAGGGAAAATATTGATGCATGTTGACTGCCTTAAAGAAGGACACTATTATACCGGTAGTTATAGAGTTAAATAAATGATTATAAATGGATTAACACTATTTTTTTCAATTATTGCACAATTATGAGGTCCTATGCTGTGTTATGGTTTTTGCAAGCTTATCTTGTTTCATCACTGTAATAACCTTGTGAGGTGGACAAATTGCTTAACTTCCCTGAATTTTAGTTTATATACCTGTAATCTATAATAACAAAAGCATAATATGCTAATTAGACCGGACGTCCTTCTGGACATCTTTCCTTCTGGACAAAGCCACAGTGGGCAGGGGCCACAGAGAGGCAACAGAGGCCCCCAGCTGGGGCGGCAGCTGGTGGGGGCCGGGGCCAAGGCCCTTGCACAAATTTTGTGCATCGGGCCTCTAGTATGGAAATAATGATGATGGCTAAGTTTATAACACCAGGTTTAAAGAGAGAGAAACAAGTTTGGAAACCTGGTCCAGACATCTATTTTCAGTTGAGATGGAGTGACCAGACATATTTACTCTCCGACCTGAAATGAGCAAAAATACCAGACAACATAGGAGAAACAATGGTTTCAACAGTATTTTTCTAGGCACCGTGGGATGACCAACCATCCCAATTTAAAAAGATATATCAGTTGAGAAAGGATTAGTTTTCAACAAAGAAAGCTGTAACAATTGGATATCCATATGCACAAAAATCAGTCCCTTCCTTTCATCATACAGAAAAATTAGCTGAAAATTGGTCACAAAGGTAAAGTTTTAAACTGTGAAACATCTAGAAAAAAACAAAGGAAAAAAAGATTACTTTGGGATAGTAAAAGATCTTTTTAGGTCCAGCACCAAGCACAATATCCATTAAAACAACTGCTGTATTGTACTTCATAAAAACTGAAAAATAATTTTGCTTTTAAAAGATACTATTCAGAGAATGAAAAGACAAGTAGTAGTTTGTAGTTTTTTTTAGAGGTTTGTATGATCAAATTACAGTATGTATGCTTTTTTTGTCTGGCTTCTTTCACTCATTACAATTGTTTTGAGATTTGTTGATGTTGTTGCTTGTATTACTAATGAGGCCATCTTTATTACTAAGTAGAATTCTATCGTACAGATATACCACAGATTGTTTATACATAACCTATTGATGGGCATTTAAGCTGTTACCTGGTTTTGGCTATTACAAACAAAACTTCTATAAACTTTCTTCTATGAATCTTTATATAGATATGTTTTCTTTGTTCTTAAGAATATACTTGGAAATGCAATGGCTGGATCATATGGTAGGGGTGTGCTTAATTTTATAAGAAACAGCCAAACTGTGTGCCAAAGTAGTTATACCATTTCTCATTCCCCACAGCAGTGTGTGAGCATTCCAGTTCCTCCACATCCTCACCAATAATTGGCATGATTAGCTTTTAATTTTAGCAATTCTAATAAATTTGTAGGGATAGCCCCCTGAGTAATGATGATGATCATCTTTATATATACTTATTTGTCATCAATACATCTTCTTTGAAGAAGTGGTTTATTGAATTATTTGGCCCAATTTTGATTTGGATTGTTTGTTTTCTTAGTATTGAGTTTTGAGCATCCTTTTTCTGTTCTGGATACAAGTTCTTTACCAGATGTTTGCTTTGCAAATATTTTCTCCCAGTCTACTTAAAATTGCACATCCCCTTTCTTTCCTCATTATCTTCTCATACTCTGCTCTCTGCCTGTAACACCAAGCTCCCCACATTTTACCTGTCAAATTGCTAATCTATACTGAAGTTTCCCTGAGTGACTTGGCCAGGTTTTCTATCCAGGTTTTCTGTCTAGGGTCGGATGCTCTCGCATAGCTACAGAGGTCATGCAGCTAGTTAGTGGTATAATTGGGATTCAGACCTTGAAAAGCTGGTGCTGAAGCCCAGGCTTTTAGCAACCCAGCCTGCTGACCATTCGCTGGCCATCTAATCATATTTAGTTTGCACCTGACAGGAGAGTTAAATTTCAAAAACACAAGCCTTAATTCTCAACTACATGCACTCTGAGTATGGGGGCAGAGAAAGTGCTTGCTTCCTGCACAAAGCTTCAGGGCCTAGCATAAAACAAGACACCCCGTAGGGTTATTTATAATTTATATGAGTGCAAATAAGTATTTGGGAAGTTAGAGCAAATGGAAACCAACTAGCCAGTCCTACAGAAGGAGAGAAGCCAGTACTGACTATAATTTCTGTTCCTAAGCCCTAGACCGTTATCTGCCTCTAATGAATTATGTGTGAAGTTGGAGAGGTTTTAAGGGGAAGCCACAAAACCAGATCTTGAAACAACCATGAAGGGTCCTTAATACATGCTCTATATTTTCACGCACGAGAAAGCAAACCACAGAACACTGGACAAAAGTGGTCAAACGTGCATTCTCTGATGGGCAGCTCCTTTGGGATTGAGGTCAGGAGCAAACGGTTTTGGATCTTCCCCCGAGGAAGTAAGTCCCTGGTTGTTACACAGTTTTAGACATCTGATAGCACCTCAGGGTTCTCTAAGCCTTTAATGGGGGAGGGGGTCCAGTTTCATTGGCCCGCAGCCATGCTCTCTCTATTGTGCATGTAATTCCCTACATAGGTGATGCCATGGATTTTGCACCCTTTTGAAAGTGAACGCTACAGCTATGTACACTATGAGACTAGCTGTCAGGGTGCAATTAGAGGCGAAACAAATCTCACCACGTGGATGACAGACAGCCTGTGCCACTGCAATGGAGATGACCCTGAGAGAGGGAATCTTCTAGGCTCTGACAGGGCGATTATTACCTCCGTTAAGTTATAGGTTCTCCCTTCCCACCCCCCCAAAATCATTTCTTGCACTTCATGCAGATATCAATTTTGCTATAAAATATCACTTAGGAAAATATTAAAAATTTAGGAACGTTTATACTAAAATTGCAGATACCAATTTTGCTGTAAAATATCACTTAGGAAAATATTAACAATTTAGGAACGTTTATACTAAAATTGGCTAGAGTGATTATTTCAACAAATGCATGAGATGCCATATCCACATGGCCTTTTCATCCAGAGCGATGTGTATGGTTGCTCCAGTCTCAGCCAGGGTAGGACATTGGAGACACCAATGGGATTCGATTAGGAAGGCAGAGAGCATCCAGGATTTGGGAGCCACGGAGAGAGCAGCAGCATTGGAAGTGGTTTACGAGGGCACTGTGACTTTTCTCTCAGAGAATTTTCCTCTCAGCAATTTTAGCTTCTACTTTATGTCTTTTTAACACTTAAGTTAAAAAAACCTCATTTTTCAGAGACTTTAGCATTTGCCCGAGGTTCACTGGTAAGGCAAAAATGTATTTTTGATGCAATGATGATGATATGACAATTGACATTTAACGAGTGCTCACCATGCATCAGGTACTGTCCTTGATTTAATTCCCTTAACCACCATTTGAGATAAATACTATCATTATTCCTATTTTACAGATGTGAAAACTGAGGCATGGGTTAACTAAGTTAAATCACTTGATTAAGGTAACACAGCTAGTAAGAGATATAATGATGTTGACCACTGCCTTTTACCACTTCCCATTTATCACTACTAATTACTGAGTACGTGCCCTTGGGTCTCATAGAAATATTTTTTTCATTTGACTTTCATACACAAAAAGAGTAGATATCATTTTATACATAACACAACTGAAGTTTATAGAAATTAAACAAGTTGCTCACAGTCACTCTGTTCGTGTTAATTTAATTTTCAACCTAGTAATGAAATGTAAATCTCTTGGTTATTTCTCCGGATGTCAAATTTTTCTTGTTGTCACCAATGACACAATTTCCAAATCATCTTAGCATACACCATGCCTTGTGCTGATAGAAGGGTTTATTGGGGGCTGGTACAGAGTTTTCTAGTCTTTAGGAATAGATAGACATGGATTTGGTATAAAAGAGAAATGTCTCTATCTTAGTTTATCTCCATAAGGAAAAAAAATCTCCTGCCCTGAATCTAATTGCATAGAATTGACATGCGAAGTGCAAATTTTTATGTGTTTCATCTTCAAGTTGTTCTTCAAGAGTTTATATCCTTGTTCCAATAGGAAGATAAAAATAAATTCTAGATTGCTTATGTTAATGCCTTATCTTGATGGTTGTAGAATTGGAAACTTTTCTTCCAGCAGAGATGTCTATTGGAAAGAGTTGGTTGTAATTTTCAAGTGTATTTATAGTAATGATAATGTGCCTGGCTCTTGTTCTTTAGTACCTCATGTAAGTATTTTAATCACCCCTCACTGTACTCAGGACATGGATATTGCATCTATTTTATTAAGGCACAGAAAACGAGAAGCAATCATGAGGTCATATGGTCAGAAATATAACTGCCACAGGTCACATAGTCAGTAAGGGACAGAACCATTGACACCAGAGGCACAGCTTCCTGAACTGAGCAATTACGTTATTAAAATTATAATTACATGGGAGGGGTGACTCAAAAGACATTCTAGAAGTGGAAGCAGTGGGTGGAAGATTGACGGGTTCCTAGTTGTCATATGAAGATGTGATCAAATAAAAACAAGGTGTGTGTGTGTAAAAAGAGAGCGAGAGAGAGAGAGAGAGAGAGAGAGAGAGAGAGAGAGAGAGAGAGAGAGAGGAATCTCTCTGGCTTAAAAAGATAAATGCTGAGGGAAAACATGAGCCATGGCAAAGAAGAGCTTCTAAAGGTACAAAATGTTGTTTGCCATATAAAAGCCCATGGGATTGAAATAAAAATATTGTTTGCCATAATAGAAAAGCATGTAAAGCTCAAATCCATCACTTCCCATCTGTGAACTTGAATTGGACAAGTTGTCTGAGATAACTGTCCTAGTGTCACTGTGAGTTGTTCATGAGAAAATGTAGATACGACCCTTAGATACCTTTGATAAATCTCTTTCAATGTTCTGTTGGTTCAAGTAAGGATAAACAAACACAAAACAACAACAAGAAGTCAGGAGAATAGAGTAGTGATTATCAAATATTTAAATGCACATCAAATCCACAATGAGATTCCAATTCATACCCACTGGGATGGTAATTATGATAATAACAGCAATAATAATAATGATAATCGGAAAATAACATGTTGGCAGAGATGCAAAGAAATTGGAACCCTCATCCATCGCTAGTGGGAATGTAAAATGGTTCAGTTGACCTAAATAGTTCCTCAAAAAATTTAACCTAGAATTACCATATGTCCCAGAAATTCCACTCCTACATATGTGTCCAAATAATTGAAAACAAGTACCAAGACAAATACATGTACATGAATGTTCCTAGCAGCACTATTCTCAATAGATAAAAGTTGGATCCCTCAGAACACCTCCCCAACAAATGGATAGATAGACAAATTGTGGTATATACTTAGTATAGAATACTGTCCACCCATAAAAAGAAATAAAGTACTGATACATGTTACAGCATAGATAGTCTAAAAACATTATTATAAATGCAAGAGGCCAGACACTATTGTATGATTCCATTTATATGCGATTTCCAGAGGAGGTAAATCCACAGAGACAGAAAGTAGATGGGTGGTTGCCAGAAGCTGGGGGAATGGGGACTGGCTTCTTAATGGGCAGAGGTTTTTCTTTTATTATTATTTTTAAAGATATTTTTTATTGATTTCAGAGAGAAAGGAGAGGAAGAGAAAGATAGAAATATCAATAATGAGAGAGAATCATTGATCAGCTATGTCCTGCATACCCCACACCAGAGATGGAGCCCACAACCCAGGCACGTGCCCTGACCAGGAAACAAACCGTGACCTCTTGGTTCATAGGTCGATGCTCAACCACTGAGCCATGCCAGCCGGGCTAGGGTTTTCTTTTAGAGTGATGAAAATGTTTTGAAACTCGGTTTAGGTGATGGTTACACAATATGGTAAATATCCCAATGACACTGATTTATACACGTTCAAATGGTTATTTTATGTTATATGAATTTTTTTTTAATATAGATCTGAGACTTGAGGCTTTTAGAAGGCAAACAGAACAAACTTAAAAAATGAGTGGATATGGGAACTAGCTGGGAAGCTGTTGGATGAGTGCAGGCATGAGATTAGAGTGACTTTGACTAGTTTGGGGATGGAAATGGGCAGAAGCAAATCATCAGTGACAAACTGAAGATAGGATTGATGTCAGAGGAAAAAGGGGAGGAAAAGAATGGAAACCAGCAGACACAAACTTTGATTTGGTTCAAGGCCAACTTCATGCTGCAAAGGGATATTAATGAGAATTCACTAGGACCAGACCTTCCCCCAAATTCATTATCTGACCCCTTTAAAAATGGACTTACAGACTCATAAAACTGACTCGGGTTAGGGCCATTTATTCCTTTCCAATAAACCTTGAAGCTTTCATTTGATCCCGTAAAATTCTTAATACCATCTTTTTATCTCTCTCTTTAAAAAGCCCTTTTTACATTTTCTAAGCATTATAATTATCTACTTGACAAATGTATTTCTAATTACACAATTATTTTATTATACAGTATCCACTTATAAAAGCCTCAAGTCTGAGATCTGTCTGGGAAATACATTATTTTATTTAATATATCATGTAATTTCCTCTCAAATAATTACTTAAGGGTTGGAGAAGAAAATGAGTTGGGTTGAAAAGCCCTAGTGTATAATTTAGAACTGATATGCCCGAGAGAAATCGGGTAGAGTTAGGAAATGAGGCAGGATTGATTAGGGATCCTGACTGGGTCCTTGTTTGCTGTGAAGTGTGAATGTGCATTTACATGTGTGCACATGTTTCCATGTTTGGGAGTGTGCATGTGTGTGTGCAAGAGTGTATGTGTGCCTAATGCAGTAAGAGAAAGTGTCTTTGCCATGACGTTGCCTTGTTTTGTGTCTAAGTGGTGAGAAGTTGAAAATAAGTGTTTGTCAGTTGTCACAAATATCATCCCTACCCTAACCCCGAAATATTCCTCTCCATGTGTTTCTTTTTCTTTTTCTTTTTTAAAATATATTTTATTGATTTTTTACAGAGAGGAAGGGAGAAGGATAGAGAGTTAGAAACATCGATGAGAGAGAAACATCGATCAGCTGCCTCCTGCACACCTCCCACTGGGGATGTGCCCGCAACCAAGGTACATGCCCCTGACCGGAATTGAACCCGGGACCCCTCAGTCCGCAGGCCGACGCTCTATCCACTGAGCCAAACTGGTTTCGGCTCCATGTGTTTCTAATAGTGGCTATAATCCATAGATGTTAAAGGGAAATGTGGAGAGGTGATATAGGACACTTTGATCATCTATTAAAAACTCAGTGAGAATAATGATCAGATCTATTACATTCTCCAACAGCTTAGAATAAATTATAGGGGGAGTAGGAATTTTAATGGAAAGTTTGTTGAAACCATAATTGGGGAGGCCTAAGGCACTTCTGGGAACTTTGATGGACAAATGGAGTCTGACAGATGGGGGAATGAAATCAAGGGTTAACATTTCTAATTTGACAGTTTTGCAGAGGTCGTTATCAACCTTGAATGAGTTTTGCTCTAGAGTTTAGGACAGTCTTTCTCAAGGATTATCTTGGCTCCCCAAACTGACCTAGAAGTTGGTTGTTCTCTGGTTCAGAAATATGACCAAACCCTGGACTATTTTTCCTTAACAACTCTGAAGTCCTGGTAATTGCTTTGGGGGCCACTAGAGTGTTCAATAGAAACAACACTCTGACCCTCTGACTACTCAGGTTACACTGGAGGGTCCTGGAGTGGACTCATTGCTCTGAACTATTTACATTTGTAATCCATTTATCTCCTAAATTAACTGCCTTTCTCCTTCATCTCTCTGTTGTCTCTCTGTCTCTGTTTCTCTCCCTTCCTCTCTCAGTTACTTTGCATGATAATATAAACACGCCAAAATCTCATCTATTTTTCTCTTGCCTTTCTTCTACCATTTTTCTCAGGCTCAATGTTAATGTTTTCTGTGGAGTCTCCAGTGTGTGTGTGTGTGTGTGTGTGTGTGTGTGTGTGTGTGTGTGTGTGTGTAGGAGAGGGGAGGAGAGGGGACACAGAGAGAGAACAAGTAATTTCCACTCCTTGTGTACAAGAAACCAAGTTCCAAAGTTCTAGGAGGAGGGAAGAGGGAACCCATTCTTTGTACAAACTGGACAATCTTGACCTCCCTAAGGGAGAGGGCTGTGTCATTATTTAGTGGATTACTGAATCACTTGCTTTTTTTTTTCAGTGAAGGAGAAATCAGTGTCAGCATGACATAGGCAGAGAGGGTTGTGATGGGGTATCAAGGGGCCAAGTTCTAGCCCTGGTCCTTGCACTAGCTCTGTGTGTGGCCTCGGGTGAGCCATTTGATCACCGGATCTTACTGAACTCATCTGTCAAAGGAGCAGTTAAATGTAGATGATCCATTGCATCATCTAAATGAACACAAACACAAACAGATAGTGGTTACCCTGGGGTGAGGATGAGATAACCAGAAGGGGGACACAGGGCAGTTTCTGTGGCTCTAAAATATTCTGTTTTATGATCTTTGTGCTGGTTACAGGGGTTGTTCAATTATATTGTATTAGTGCTCTCTTCTATATGTGTTTTATTCTTCCAGAAAACTTTACAATAAACACATTATTGTTTAGAAAATTTTATTATTTAGAAAACAGACCAAGAATAAGCACATCAAAAAAACCAACACAGAAATGATTTAAAACCGTCTAAGACAGCTCATCTCATTTGAGGTATTGCAGTTTCCCAAGGAGATTGGAGGTGAGTAGTCATGGGGAAAGGAAGTACCAGTAGTAACATAGCAACAATTTAGGATGCTCTACTCTGGGCAGTGTCTCCATCAAGAAATGATCCTCTATCACAGGTTTCTGTTGAATGTGGCCTGGCTGCTGTGCAGTCTGCTTTATTTTAATAAACTGCTGTCTGCTTTATTTTAGTAAACTGCATTCTGAAGCATCACAGTAGTTAATCAATTTCAGGAAGGAGGCGGTAGATTGAAACCAGTGTTGAAACTCAGCAGTGATGTTGTTGCCCTGGGATGCTGTGATCCCACGACACAATGTAACAGGTTATTAATATAAGCAGAACACAGGGAAACCAGGAGCTTATGAATAGGATTGCAATCAGTCCTGCCAGCACAGAGCACATGTAGATAAATGCATCTCTTTCTTTGCCATTGAAGACAACTTGTAATTACTGTGAGAATCTTTGTTTAAAATAACAGGGTCTAGCACTTGAGAGTTGGAAGGAAAAAACTCTTATATCTCAAGCACAAATCAATCACTGTGGTTGTGGTCATGACACTGTGGTGGAGCGGGGTCCATGTATACCCGATGTTTCCAACCATCTGCATGCGGCCGCAATGCCAAATTATTGGAGATAGCTCCTGCACTACCACATCTATTCTCCTTTGCACTTCCATTTGTTTTTGCAGGTGAAAGCATGGATCTGACATAAAGTGACCTGCCATTCCTGGGTGACTAGTTCTCCTGGTCACCTAAGTCAGAGAATGAAGACCATTGCCCCTGCCAATGCAGGATGAGGAGTCACTGTCTGTGGAATGCAGGATTTATTAGTCAGGAGACTCCTCATTTAGAGATATTTCATGTCCACTCATTTTCAAGGTAGGGGATAGCTCTTCTTTCTCAGATATCAGTGCCATCTGTGCTGCAAACATAAGGAAGAGCAGTAAGTGAGCATGCAGTTTGTCGAGCTCAGAACAGACAGCAACAGCCCCCTGTGATGCACAGTCGAGGCAACAGGAGGCCACAGTTTGTTCTTACTACTGTTTTTTGGACTGTGGAGGAAAGGAAGATCTGAGTTTGCTCTTCCCGAGGCCTGGACCCTGGGTCCCCACACATGCTCGGTGTCATCATATTCTCACCGTCATGAGAAGCAGGTGCTGTGTCTTTTCATTGGCCTCTGGTAGGACTGAGCACTGGTGCTATTGCCTGAGTTGCTTTGGTTTGTCTGACGTTCTGGAGACTTAGAAAAACCCACCCAGTCATGCCTGCTCCCTGCAGATAGACCCAGGTTCTTACCCATGTGAGGACCTCCTGGGCCTGCATGTCTGCCTTATTCTAGTGGGCACAGTTTCCCTCCCAGGTATCTGACTGCCTGTCTGGTTCTAAGAACACGCCATTCTACCCAGCAGGCAGTAATCACAGGGCTGTGGCCCCAGTTTGCCTAGAGAGTTCTGCATTGACGGGGCAAGGCTTGTTTTTTGGTGTGCTGATTCCTAGGCTTTGGGTCTTCCTACCTAAATCACCAGGATTAGCCTGTGCCTTCCTCGGGTTTATCTTGTTTCTCTAGAGCCAGGTCCTTTCCTGTCTACTACTTTTGGCTTCTGTTTTGCCACAGACACTTGTATTTTCTCCCAGCTACTGCCTGGCTTCCTCAACTCTATGTCTTCTCACACTTGGCCAGCTCTGTCCTGTCACACAGACTGTCCTAAAGCAGTACTCCACCTGGAAGCCTGAAGGATTTCAGTTGATTAGGGGCATATTCCCTGACATACATACTTGTGCTTCCAAGGTTATGCTGTCCCTGGAGGAGCCAGTTCCTGGTACTTCTAATATTCTCAAGCATAGGTTTCTGGAGACTTAGAATGTCTACGGAAAGTCTGTATGTCCTTGAGATGCTCCACATGTTTCTCTCCATCTGAGATGAGAGCATTGAGGGACCTTAAAGAAGAAGTTGGATGGGAGCTTTGGGAGGAATGGGGGCCAGATTTATTCAGTCCTTAAAATATAGACCAAGACATCAGGCTTTCATCAGAATATTTAGCTGTTGTTCCTGACCAGCCCTGATGACTCTAGAATTAGACAGCTGGTGATGGACAGGCCACGAGCACTTTCAGAAAGTTATAGATTATGAGTTATAATAACTTGGGTTATGGCAGATGTCGCTATGTAACCCAAACCAAATGGTGGTGGTACTTTCTTTGCTTTTGCCTTGAAGAAAGACAAAAAGAATAGAAAATATAGAGTAGGAAATATGGCTGGAGAAAAACGTTACTTTTATTTTAAAATAATGTTTGTTACTAACATATAATCATTAAGGTAATAGATCCTGAGTGTATAATATTTGCACACTACAGAAATGAAAGCACTCGGATAAAAATAAAAACCATCAAGATACCACCAGAAGAGAAAATACATTCTCTTGTAAGCCTTTCTGGTTCTTCAAACATGCATTTATAAAAATAGATAATTACATGTAATGACATACAATAATACATGTTTTCTAGCTAGTTGACTGGATTTTTAAATAAAAAAAGAGTTTATTTTGGTTTAAAATTTTACATAGACTTTTTCACTGCATGATATATTAGGCACTTTCTCCTGTACTGTAACTGTTTGTATGAATAATTTTAATAGCTGCATGAAAGCCCAGTAAGAATATACCATTGTTTACACAATCAGTTTATCAACACTCAGGCTATTTGCTTAAAAATGTAAATAATGTTTCAGTGCCCATATTAAAAGAATAAACTTTGAGTGTATCTATGACACTGCCCTCAGATTCTTAGAAGAGGCATTACTAGGTCAAGTTATATATTTATTTTTAAGAAAATTTTACACATAATAAATTGCTTTTAAGAAAGATTATACCCACTTACACCGCTATCACACTATATTATCATTAGAAAAATAATCAAAACCAACAATTTTGATAGTAAAATAGGTAAATTTTAATCTTTAAATATATACATATTAGATTATTTATGAGCTTGGCATTTGTTCACTTGTGATATGTGTGTATATATCTTTTGAACGTATCTTGAATATATATCTGTTATAGTGTTCAATTTGTCTTATTTATTAGTATGAATTATTTATGTTTTTGAGGCTAATATAACCATTTTCTTTATTATATCTCTCAAAGACATTTCCAGTTTATTGTTTACTTTCTACTCTTTTTAAATAGGATGTTTTCTACTTGAATAATTATTTGGGAAGTACAAAGAAAGAAAGAGAACTATTTTTTCTAAAATAATATATTTTCAGCATAAAAACTCAACATCCACATACTGACATAAAATACAGTATCACAAAATGGATTTCTACAGAGTAGCATATTTGGCATTTGATTTTTTTTCTCTTTGCCATGTTTCTGGACAAGAGGCACACCTAATTCACAGCCTATGTTCTCTCACCCAACATTTAAAGAGACAGATGTTCTTGCATGCAAACAATAAATCTATAGGAAACTGCCCATAAAGTCTTTTTCAAGATGCTTAGTGGTATAGACTTTGGTAGAAAGAGAAAATTCCAACCATATTGTTTCAAAATTCTCTGATAAATCAGCAGTTGAGGTTTGATTGATGGGCATTTCCCACATCATTGATGCCCAACGTCTCGGCAGTTTACTTCTGAAAACTCTAATACATTTTCCCAGAGGAAATAAATAAAGTGCTTTTTCAGGTTATAAGATCTTTTTGCTTCCTGTATCTAATGCAGAAAGCAGGCAGGTTGGAACACTACCCTACTTGATCAGGATTAGCGACAAAACAACAACAAAAATAATTAATAATCTTAAATTTAAAACAAACAATAACCTGTTTTGACTCTAAGCCCACTATTGTGCTTAAATGTCCTTGAAGTTCCTTTTCTTGTATCAGATGACTTGATTTGACTTGGTTCTTGTCTATTCAAAATACAATGGTACCTACCTTCAGTTGCAATCAATCAATATGGGAGACAAGTAGAAATGTTTTGTTCTACAGCAAGCTTAAGATCAAATCCACTCTTGAATAAAATCTTTCCTCAACCTCTTGCACTAGTATTTAAAATTATACAATCTCAGAAATATAGGTGGCCTTTTAGGTCCTTAAATTAAGAAGACCTATAAAAAAATCAAAACTAGACCTATAAAAAAATCAAAACTAGATGTGTACTCTTGTCCATCCCAAGTGAATGCAAAATCTTTTCTTTATGAGACTAGAAAACAATGGATTTGCCAGATCAGTGGCTACATATTATGTACCTAAAGATCATGTTAAGTTGCTTTAGCGAAGAAACTACATTTGACACAGCAGCCGCAATTGGGCTGCTACTGGGTTGAATTTGTATTTGTTCACTCTCACCCTTTAGGTTCCAGCTGATTTTTCTAGTGACCAGACTGGTATATGAAATAGGGATATGATAGGAACTACCCCCCACTTCATCATTTTTGTCTAAAAGGGTGGTACTAATTTCTGCTCGCCTTCCTAATAGAATAGTTTCTGATGCTTTCACTTGGTTTTCTCCACTATGTAGCTCTTAACCCAGAGGTTAAGGAATTGGTGTGGGTGTTCTGCCAACTAGCAAGTTATATACATCCTAATGACAAATTCTGAGTCTAGGGAATTGACCCCTGGTATATCCTTGGACTAAGTGGATTCTCTGTGAGCTAAACCTGGGTCATGACTCCATTTACTAACTTACTCTAATTAGGTGAGGCATGCTGACACTGTGGGTCCACAGATATTAATGTCAATTAGGACCATGTGGCCAGTAATTTTTTAAATGCTTGGATATTCCCCTTTCCCCAGTGTATGGTTACCCAATTGTATGGCCATAGTTCTCTCTAGTGGAGAATTAGGAGTATTAGGAGAAGAATCATATGTTTATTGCCATACTGCAGCTCCTTTCTTTTGGGAGCTAGGACTGTCTTTAAATCAGTTGGTTCTGGTTCTGGAAACTGCCTCATGTCTGGGAACCGGACAAGGGATTGTGACTTCTTTTTGGGAAAGTTTCTCACAGCCTCCTCATTATTCATCCTTTGGATTTCTTTGGAGCGTATAGGACTGCTTTGCCACTATAGATGCTGTTTTATATGAACCATCTACCAAACTCCATGCAGGTCAAGCCCCCTTGGCTTCTATTTTTAGTTTGCTACTCAGCCCATTATAATTATTCCCATTTTGTTTTTATAGTTAAATACCATCATCTGACCTCCACTGTTTCAGGACCTAACATTTTTATTGATTATAGTGAAATCAATGACCATTAGCTCTGGCATCCAGAGGACAGCTTCTTCTGATTTTAGCATTTCCCTATTTCCTCCTTCACAACTCTCAACTTTTATTTAATATCACATCCAGGCTCACGGCCAAGTATGTATTGGAAAATTGCTGACAAAATATAGATAGGTTTATGCAGAGTTGGGCTTGCCATTTAAATACAATGAAGGAAGGGGTTGACATTAATGGTGTTTGCAAATGAGTGAATTTAAGGAACTATGGACTCTAACTGGGTAAGAAAGGAAATATATCTTTTCAAGATCTTGATTTTAATCCTTTGAATATATACTCAGAATTTAGATTGCTGGATCATTTGGTAGTTTTATATTTAAGTTTTGAAGACACTTAGTACTGTTTTCCATAGTGGCTGCACCAATTTACATTCCTACCAACAGTTACAGAGGTGCCCTTTTCTCCACATCCTTGCCAGTATTTGCTGTCTTTCATTTTTTCCCATAGTAGTTCTCCTAACAGGTGTGAAGATATACCTATTGGCCATATGTATGTCTCATGTTTATGACAACATTATTCAAGATAGCCGACACATGGAAACAACCTAAATGTCTATTGATGGACAAATGGATAAAGAAAATATGATCTATGGAAAGGAGACTTGACTTAGGGTGAACACACAGTACAATATATAGACAATGTATTATAGAATTGTACACCTGAAACCTATATAATTTCATTAACCAGTGTCACCCCAATAAATTCAATAATAAATTAAAAAAGTAAAATATGTTATATACATACAATAGAATAGGGAAAAACTAATATGGTCAGAGGAGTGAAAGTCATGATGAAGCTGTGTAATCATTAAAGTGGAAGCTATAGAGTAGGTGAGATGGAAAGATAGGAGATGCTGGTCAAAGAATGGATTTAAGAAGGCCAAATTCCACTTCAGACCTGTCTAGTTAGGTTAACTTACACATTCTACATCTCAAACCTTTGCTATGTTTTCAAGATCCTGAATATCTCCTTTTTAGACACTAATCAACCTGTGGATACTGTCACTTACCCTAACTTTAAACCAACCTGATAACCCTGCGGACCGCACAGACATGAACCACTAAATGGGCATTTTGTAGGATCCATAGGTAGTAAAACATTTTTTCCCAGATTCTTTCCTTCCTGCTATTGCTTTTCTAGAATTCTGACCCTGCTTAGTTTCTGTACTTTTTACTCTGAACCTCGGCTCATTATCTATGTAAGATCCTCATCCAGGATTCTACGCCCATCAGGTTATAGGCTAGATAAGCATTTGAGTGTAGGTTTGGCAGAGTTTGTCTAGAGGTGAAGAATGGAACAGAATCCATGCTTATGGGCAAGCAGCATCAATGTCCTTCCTGGTAGGCCTCTTAAAAATGCTTATCTTTAGACCTTAGCACAGACCTCAAAATCATAATCTATAGGTCCAGAGCCCAGAGAATCTCTATTTTTAAAATTAATTAATTAAATTAATTAAAATAAATGCTCAGCGTCTGGTAGTGTTCATCCTGAGCTGGGTCTGGGACCAATGTTCTAGATGATGTGTTATGATTCTGTTTATGTCAAAGGTAACTACACATTCACTGACATGTGTGTTCCCCTTTCAAAGTAAAGCTTTTATGCTTGAAGCTGGCTGTTCATCTTATGAGCACATTTCCAATCAGGTGCACATGACTAGTTTTGGATAATGGAATGTGAATGGAGCTAAAAGCTTTTTAAGAAGTAGCCCTGCCCTTTCATCTGAGATGGACTAGATTCTAGGATGGTGATGCAACAAGATGGGGGGAATTTAGGATTCCTGGAAATGCGTGAGAAAGGGTGGTCTATTACATAAGTAAATAAACTTTTAAAGGGTGAAGTCACAGAATTATGGGGCTCTCTGTTATAGCAGCTAGTGTTACCCTAAATACTCTTCTACATGAATTCTCCTCTAAGGAAACAGCATAGAAGCCGTATAAGAAAAATATATCTTACTATCATTAATGGACTAGGCTAAGGATACAAAGAATAAAGAATACAAAGAATAAAGATGTCTATTATTTGGTCTTGTAACATAAACCAATGGCTAAACAATGGCAATGTTTCAGTTGCTATTTGTCTTTTATATTTTATGTTGATAGAGTATATTTAGTAATTAGAAATTGTGCAACTGGAAGACATTTCTTAAGATTCTTAAATATCTTTTGAATATAAATTACTGAAAATCAGCTTTTGGATCAGTCTCACCCTTCTCTTTCTTAGCTCAGATGCGTGGTTTTGTTTATCTTTAAATAGGAGATGGCTCTAAATTCTGTATCTCCTCAGACAATCACCTGGTTTTATAAAATACAAGAATGCTGCTCTTAAACCATTAATTAAAGGCATGAATCTCTCACACATAAATGGTGTAAACATAAATATTCACAAATTACTCAATTTAAATCAAGCTGGCTAAATTTACATATAAATTACATTTGGAATTACAAAATATTGTTTTCTTTCATTCTGATGGCTTCACATCACTCATAGTCCCTGGGCAAAGTGCCCTGGTCTTTCCATCCACCTGGAGACCTGAGAGCCCCAGTCCTGGGCAGAACTGACAGGGTTAGTCAGCAAATTGTTTCCAAAAATCAGGGAAAGTATGTTGGAGAGAAACTGAGGTGTGTAAATCAGAATGAGTTGGAATTGATTTATGTGACTTGACAAACTCATGCTAACCCTGTGTCCTGTCTCCTCTAAAAGAAAAATAAAATTATAGATGGGATGGCGGGTGGGGGGGAGAGTTAGTTATCAAGGCCTTATATTTTGTAGCAACTTTTGATAAGCATGATCTCATTTTGATCATTGCTTGGGCAAGATAATTTCCTCTCCAGAGGTGTGTGTCTCTCTCTCTCTCTCTCTCTCTCTCTCTCTCTCTCTCTCTCTCCTCAGTCTCTCTCACACAGCCTGATTCTGTGTAGATCTGAGGCTTTGCCCTCATATTCTTTTCTTGTCTCTATAAAGCAGAAGTTTTTAAGGGCCATGGATCAGTAGCATTGGCATCATCTGGGAACTTGCAGAAGTGTGAATCCTCAGTACCATCCAGACCTATTAAATTAAAAACCTCAGGGGCTAGACCCAGCACTTTGTGCTTTATTCATTTAATGTGTAATTAATATATGTAATGTGTTTAATGTTTAACAGATCTAATTCTGATACATGTTCGAGTTCATGAGCTATTACTTTGGATTGTGGTATTTTTTTCATCTTACAACTTTGGTGTCAACACTACATTTCTTTGCTCCTTTATTTTTTTAGGCCATGCCTGGTCAAGCAGGTAAATGTGGGTATAGCGGTAGAGAATTAGCTAGTGAGTGGAGTTGGGGCAAAATAATTTTCTGCTTAGTGGTCAGATCATATAGAGCGGGGATGGGGGTGAGTGCGAGGTAATGCCAGTTGGTCCCCTGACAAAAGCAGACGCAAAGATGCAGCACAATGGTTTATGCTCCTTTGGCAGCAATGATAGGCTTTGCCCCATTCTAGGATGAGGGCGGCCAATCAGAGTTTGTTAGGTCAGTCAGTTTTCTTGGGGGCCTATAGTGAACCGCACATTGTTGTGGGGACTACAGGGAAAGGGAAAGGAAGGACTGGGATAAATTTGACAGATTGTTTTTGTGTTTTTTTTTTTTTTTTTTTTTTTGCCTATGTAATGTTTGCATTATATAAATTAGTTACTCATTTAAAAATCAGCATTTCATTAGAAATGCAGATTACTATCATGTCTTGAAAACTGGGAGATCTGGCACTATTGAGTTTGAATTCTTCTAATGGTCACTTAGAGTAGAAAAGCTCACATGGGTATGAACTCTTTAATTTTCTACAGTCCCCATTGACAATATTCTGCCTGCCTTAGTCTTATTCATTTTTCTGTGAGGTTTCAGTATGTTGGCTTAGATAGTTGAGTCGGATTGCCTATAGGACGTTGGTGTAAAGAAGAAGGAAGAAATAAAACCGTTCTGCAGGTCTTTCAAATAAAAATGATGGCATTTAAATGGGATCGTATCACATATAGCCTTCTGAATCTTGGTTTCTTCATTTAACAAGAAGCAGTGACACCATGTAATGCTCGTCCAATCTTTTTTTCTTCTCTGAAATGTACCTTGATATTTCTTTCACTGTGGTTTTCTATATCCTTTTTAAAAAATTGTTATTGTGGGTACAGGATCCCACCTTTTCTACTCCTAAAATGTTCACCCACCCTGCCTTATCACCCTTGTTCCTTCTTCTTCCTGCAGTTTTGGCTTTGAGAAAGCAGCATGGACATGGATCCAGACTGCCTAACTCAGGTCCCAGCACTGCCACTTAGTAGTGGAATGACCTTGGGCAAATTATGTAGCTGGAGTTTCCTCATTAAAGGATGAAAATAACATTTTCCTACCACATCCGTCTGTGGTGGGGCTTCACTGAGTTATATAGTATAATATACAATATTAAAAATAGAAACTATTATATATAATACATTTTAAACCATGCATAATATGTAATAGAACTTATTATTCAATTACTCAAGGACTATTCAAGATCTATTATCTTAGAACATGACAGTTTAGCTATTTCTATTGTTTTATAGAGATAAAAGATCTTTGGGAAATGTTAAGAATAAGAGTATTTATAAAAACCTATTTATTGCTCTTCCTATATAATGGCAGACATATTTCTTAGCTTATTTCATTTCATTCTCACAGTACTAAATCATCCCATTATCTTTCAGTATATTTACTGAGTACCTACTTTGTGGTGACAGATATCCCATAAGGCACTGGGAGTTCAGCAGTGAAGCCATCAGAAAAACAACAACAAATTGTCCTCTCACAAAGCTTACATTTCATTGGAGGAAAGCAGATAATTTTTATATTAATAAATAAGTAAAATATATAGCAGATTAGGAGGCTAGGGCAAAATGGTGAATGACAGGTGTGATTGCCTCCATTAATGTAGAGAAACTTGCACAGAGAGACAGGTTGTTAATTGTGGTCATGGAGTGTGTTTTTAAAAGGCATCTGCCCAGGTCCTAATGATCTCATTTTCTAGAATGTTTAAGAAAAAACAAAATAGCAGCTGAATTTGTATTCTCTGTGTCATACCTGGTCACTGTGGATTAGGATAGAAGAGGATATTTGTTCCCTGCTAGGCCAATTATATTGTTTCTCATAGGAATTTTGTAATTTGAGTCATAACATTCAGACATTGCCTGTTGGCAGTGGTTTGAACAGGTGCCTGTCCGAGTTGTCATAGTGAATGCAAATGATTGAGCTCATGTCCATTAGCTTAAGTGAAAAAGAAGGTATCACTGTAAGAATATGCAAATGAGGCCTGGAAGATACTGACACAGGTACTGTAGCCTGAGTGTTCAGCAGATCCTTGGGACTGGCAATGCCCAAGGGCTGATGTTGTCCATTTAGCACTTCTGGGTGTGTGAGCTGTGAGTGATAAGTAGAATCAGGTTCACCTCAACACACCAACTCAATGAGACTGTCCTCAGGGAGTTGAGCATGTGGGATACCCTCCACATAAACTCCCCTGAGCCCACCAATAAAAACCGAGATACCTTGGTAAGGTATACCAACATGCATTCCTATTTGCTTACCGTGTTTACCATTACCTGAAAACAAAAGGACCTAATTAAAAATATAATATATGTATACCTACACATACACACATACATACATTCATACATACACATAGACATATATTCATACATGTGCAACTAATAAGTAGCTTTAGGGATTTAAAAACATATCTGTGTGTTCTCTAGAAATACTTATTTTGAGTACTGACTATATAAACATTTGTTTTGAACAATAAAATGCAGTTAATTTTTAGGAATTTTAATTAAATTAATCTCATTAATTTTTAGGAAATTTAAATTTTATTTCACTCTTTTTTTTTTAATGTTAAAAATTTTGGAGCATTCCCCCTTCCCTGCTCCCCAATTACCAGTGCCCATATTTCCCATTTCAGAAGACTTTCTTGCCTCTCTCCGGATTCCATCCCTATTTCCCAGAGGATTTTTAGAACGATCACATTTCCAGCAATAGGCCAAGAAGGGAATGAGCTGGTGCCTGCCTGCCACCTCACACAGAAGGAGTTGGATTTCTTGGATGTGCAGATTCCACAGAGTGACTGCTAATACTGAGCTTCTCTCATTCCACAGATCAATTTTCTCTGCGAATTAAAGCCCAGGTCCCCAGCTCACCAGCAAACATCTGCCCTTCGGTAGCTCTGCCAGACACCTGTTTTGATTCTTCACTCTGCTCTGTGATCCTCCCTGTGGTCACCTCCCCAAAGCTGTTTATTCTGCAAGTACATGCTGGAAGTCTACCCCAAATACTGGTTGGGTGGCTTCTCTCTTAGCTTTAGGAGTGCTTCCTAGGAAAGTGATTGGTTTTAATGTATCCCTTCCTTTGCCCTGCTCAATTAGTTGCTTTATGAATGGTTGATCTGTGTTAATTTGCAGAGGTGTCATAAAGTTACAACGGCCCTGGAGCAAACAAATCAGAGTATGGCAGGAAGCAAGCACTGAACTGAGGCACTGACAGCTGTGTGATATTCGGTAAGTCACGGAGTCTAATACGTTCTCATTGATAAGTTACATACCTCCCCCCATCTCCCTACAGGTGGCTGTGATTTTTAAAGGAGATGACATGTGTGAAAACTTATTTAAGAGTAGGTAAATTACTTGATATTTTGTTTGACTATAATTATTTGTTATTTTTAAAAGTCACTATATAGCCTTGAATTCATGCCTTTGTGGTTTGTTTGTTTTTTAAAAGTTATTTTTAGGATCAATTCCCAGGAAAATTATTTCTGTAACCAAGATTATGAACACTTAAGAAAACTTGTTAAATTGACAAGGATTGTTCTCATAAGTTTTAGAGTTTAACACACAAAATGCCCTGAAGGTGAAAAACATACATATTATTTTCCTCAGTTTGGAGATAGAAAAACTGAGCCTACAACAATTCAATGGCTACTTGAGACTCTGTATGCAAGAATGCAAGAAGCAGCCAGCCTTAGAACTACCTGCTGGCTCAGGGTTTTGTCATTAATCCATGAAGTATAAGGAGATTATCTTTGTTTATTTTTTTCATTCTTCATTTCTTATTGATTATGTCTTATAGCAATTCAAAATTTGCTTTTTCATATTAGAGGAAAGGTAACAAAGGGTAATGATTTGCAAGGCTGTTTCAGTGGATTTAGATAGGCATCATCATACAACAATGGAATAAAACTACAAAGTCATAATACTAATGTTCATTTATAAGAAGAAGGAGGAGAAAAAGGAGCAGCGTGCCTCCAGTTTTGTTCCTTTTCAAGACTGACCTGGCTGTTAGGGGTCTTTATGGTTCCACGTGATTTTAGAAGTGTTTTTCTGTTTCTGTTGTGGGGGAGAAACAAACTTCTCTCTAACCTCAAGGTTCTCTGGCTGCTCTAATGATCAAATAGACATGAGACAGATTAACAAGAGAAAATAACCAAATTTAATACATACGTATGTACATGAGCATGGGAGCCCCCAAACGAATGAGAGGTTCAGGGATAGAAAGGGGGATAAAGTTATATAAGACATCCTGAGCTAGAGATGAGGTAATGCACCTTGGGGGCATCAAAGGGTCATTGCAAGATGATAAGAAGAGCAGATGTTTAATAAATAAAAGTGTGCCCTGCCATGTAGGTTTTCAAAAGGTTATTGCTAGTAATCTCTTATGGGCAAAGCCTCTAATTCAAGTTCTTCCAGGCAGTAAAATCTTTGGGGGATGGGGGTGGGGGGCGGGATATGGAGGGAGGGAGCAGAAGTTTCTCCTGAATCTGAGGCTAAAGTTGCCTTTAGTTCAAAACAATCTGAATACCACAGAGGCACATCATGGGTGACTCATTTTGGACCCCTACATTGTGAAAAATGCCATTGGAATTTTGATAAGGATTGCATTGAATCTCCATAGATGACTTTATGGACATTTTAACAACATTAATTCTTTCAACCCATGAATACATACATCTGTGAGGGGGCTGGAGCTGAGAACACGCTCCTTTTAAGATCTGACTTGGGACATCCGGCAGGGTCACTGTTCATGGGCTGTGGTTGGGACAGGTGGAAGCCCAGTTCCAGGGCCCTTGCAGAATCTGCGTGCTGAGTTTGGTGGGTTTACCGCCATGGGCTCCTGGACTATGCTGGGAAGGACTGAACCGGTTCACTGGCCACTTCAGGATCCACAGCTGGGACCGAGGATTGTTTGCCCATTATCCAAACATACGGTAGGAGTGGCTTCTCTTGGGTCCCTTTACATATGGTGTGGGTGATGATCCCAAAGCCAAGTGGAGCTATAGCTGTGTCCTCAGGAGTATGGAGCTGTTTCCAGGTCTGCAGCTGGAACCACAGTTGGCAACTCAGCCACCTGGGTGTGAGCCTGTCTTCTCTAAAAGGCTCTCCATGGTTTTAGACCCCGCTGGGGTTTCACCATCTCCAACCTTGATCCCAAAGCCTCCTCAAAGGCACTTTTGTCCATAGATGGATGTTAAATTATTGTTGCTCAGGGAGTATACATACAAGGGAGGTCTTATTAGGCCATTTTGCTGACATTGTTCAAAACAACCATTGGTGTCTTGTTATAAATATTTTAAATTGAATTTATTGGGGTGACATTGATTAATAAGATTATGTAGGTTTCAAGTATACAATTCTATAATACATCATCTATCTATTTTATTGTGTGTTTACCACCCAAAGTCAAGCTTCCTTCCATCACACCATTTATCCCCCCTTTACCCTCAAGGTAAACTTTCAAGAGGTAGAATGATTCAGATCTTCTGGCTCTTTGGATAGTCCACTTTTCTCTCTGTGTCTTCTTCTTTTTTTTTTTTTTTTAAACTTTTGCTTAATCCCTTCACCTATTTTACCCCCCCTACCCCCCACACCCCACACACAAGCCCACTTCTCTCTGACAGTTGTCAGTCTGTTCTCTGTATTGATTGAGTCTGTTTCTATTTTGTTTGTTAGTTTGTTTTGTTCATTAGATAGCACATATAAGTGAAATCATGTGGTACTTGTCTTTCTCTGACTGGCTTATTTCACTTAGCATAACACGTTGTGTCTTGATTAAAACAAAATAGTGCAAATAGCGAAAGATGGCCATGGGATTGAAGAGGACAGATTCTAGGTTGTGGATTTTACATTTGCTTCATTTTCTTAATCTCAGGGAGGTGATGTGGTTCAGCTTTGGATCCATTGTACCTCTGGGTGAGTGAGGCTGAGTTGAAACTGGGAGCTTTGGTTGGTTTAATCTTGAAGCCCTCCTCTTGCTATGTTCCTTCAATAATCTGTAGCTTTGTGGTGTGAGTTGACGGTAAAAAAATCCCTATTTTTATTAATGACTCCAGTGTATCAAGGGCATGAGGAGTTTCCCCAAGATGTCCGAATGAGTCTCTACTGAGTCCTTCAGGGTGGCCAGGGTCCTTTGATGAATGAACTGAAAACCTTGGTTTGTTACTCAGGAAGCAATGGAGATGATGCTCAGCCTGTTTTGGCAGTAGATTGTCATGTGACTCTATCATTTGGTAATGAACAATCATGATTTTCCGTATGCAAATCTCTTTCCTCCCTCCCTTAATGATAATGGGCTCCTTAATATCTTTGTTCTTCTTACATGTTATCTTTTACAGTGCCAGATATTCAGAGTAGAATCTTTTTAAAATAAATCTTCCTCTCTGCTCTGTTCCAGATGGCTTCTGTAATTGGTTTATTAGTTTTGCAGATGTTACAGAGAAATTTAGGGAAAAAAAGCCAACAATGGATTGCAGCAGCTAGTGAAAGGGGCTCTTTCCTGTTGATTATTCTGTTTGGAAACAAATAGAATCCGTGTATCAGCTGAGTCATTGTGTTCCAGAAACTCAGCATTTGTGAGGTTTTCTGAACTGCAGATTTATCAATTGGTAGGAAAAGCTGGTTGCTTCCTGGAAGACTGGGTTCCTGCAAATCATATTTCCCATTAAATTGACTTCTGGAAAAATTGTGTAATTATAATCCTTTATATTTTAAATCACTTTGTAAAGTTTTAAGAGTATTTCATTAATAATCTTGAAAAGAAAATCAAGCAGGCTTAATTATTACTATTGTTATTATTCCTGTATCCCTGAGAGACACAGTATGAATTCTCAAGGTCATATAACTTTCAAGAGGTAGAATGATTCAGATCTTCTGGCTCTTGGGATAGTCCACTTTGCTTCCCACTGTTATCATACATGTCTCTAGTATTCAGGAGCCCTAACTGAGTTCCAAGAGATAGATATTCTACCACCAAATAGGAGGTGGTTTTCACATTCCTAAGCTTCAGGGAAGGAATCAGGAGACAACTCAACTTTTCACTAGAATAGTCTCCATTCTTTGATATGGTATGGCCTTAAATGTCATTCTATCCAACTGCCCATCCAGTGTAGATGTCTTCCCTGCAGCATCCCTGACTGATGCCATTCAGTCCCTAGCAAAATGTTTCTAGTGATACATTTATTTGGGTATAATTCTAAATTAGAATGATTTAAAATGAGTCTTACTACTTCAGATTATTATTAGGATAACCATCTGCATTTTCATGGAGAAGTTAATGATTGTGGATGTCAAAACATTTTTGGATAAGATGATTTAAAGTTATTCTAGCCTTAAAATTTCTAACTAAAAATTCTTCTTATATTAGAAATTGGTCATCTTGTTTATGCTAAGTATATTTACTTAATACATCTTGACCATATTGTATAGTACTCTTTTACCTTCACACTCCATTATTTGAGACCCAGGAAACTCCTACACTGTTAATGATTTTTCTCTGTTTTTCCCTTCATCTGAATAACTCTGACTTTTCTTATTTACCCTTCTTTCCAGGCTTGGTTGGTTTTTTTGTCCCAGTGTTTATTACTCCCTGAATGTGATTGGCCACAAATGGTAAGAAAGATTGAGAGACTCAGGGTGCTAATAAGGAGAGTCCTGGCTTGGCTTGGCAGCCAATAGCCCCTGGTTCTGCCTGCGTTGCTCTCCTATCCCTTCTCTTCCTACCTATGCCACAATGCTGACAGCCTGCCACTTTGCTGTGGGCTCCTTGCCATCGTCACAGATGGGCCTACTCTGTTGGAGTAGGGAAAATGTGTATGAAAATTAAATGTGGTCATTGAAATCACTGCTGAAATTGTTGCTATAGGACAGTGGTCGGCAAACTCATTAGTCAACAGAGCGAAATATCAACAGTACAACGACTGAAATTTCTTTTGCGAGCCAAATTTTTTAAACTTAAACTTCTTCTAACGCCACTTCTTCAAAATAGACTCACCCAGGCTGTGGTATTTTGTGGAAGAGCCACACTCAAGGGGCCAAAGAGCCGCATGTGGCTTGCAAGCCGCAGTTTGTCGACCACAGCTATAGGATAAATTAGTCTACCTGTTAGGTTGAGACCTTTAAGCAATGTGCTGCAACTTATGCATTTTATACTAGAATTTTCCATCCACTTAAAGGAATGGGGATAGGCTAAAATGGGACAAGACAAATCTATCTTTAACATTTGCTATGTGATACAAATCTACCTTTAACATTTGCTTCCTGATTTTTACAGGAAGTATTTTTTACAGCAAGTAATTGCAGATAGTTCAAGTCTCTCTCAGTTTGCCAATACTATTTTCAGTCATTAATTTATTATTCCATGTAATGTGTGTGGGTTGTTTATCATGTGTCAATTACTGTACTGGGTCCTGGGAATATAGAAAAAATAATTAAAACAAGTCCCCTAAGCCTAATGAAGCTCCCACCATATTAAACATATAGCAATATAGAACTTTAGTGGTGTTCACCATTTTAGATCATTTTTGGCATACGTTCATAATATGGAGTATAATATTTCCAGAAATATGCATGAAGGCAGAACATGGAATTAAGAGATAAATTATGAAACAGCCTAAGTGCCCATCAGCTGATGAGTGGATTAAAAAAACTGGTACATTTACACAATAGAATACTATGCCGCTATAAAAAAAAGAAGGAACTTTTACCATTTGCAACAGCATGGATGGAACAGGAGAGCATTATGCTAAGTGAAATAAGCCAGTCAGAGAAAGATAAATATCACATCATCTCACTCATATGTGGGATATAATGATCAACATAATTTGATGAACAAGAATAGATCCCGAGACAAATAGTAGGGGCGGGGGAGGAGGGTTAGAGAGCAACCAAAGGACTTGTATGCATATTAGCATAACCAATGGACACAGAAACTTGGGCGATGGGGGCTTGCCCGGGGTGGGAATGGCTGGGGGCAGGGGTCAATTGGGGGAAAGGAGTCATATGTAAAACTTTAGATAATAAAAAAAATTTAAAAAGATAAATTATGTGTATTTGTTGACTAATGAAATATGAATAATATTAATGTGGCTGACCTGGAGGAAATGAGCAGAAGGCTTTCATGCATAGGTGGCATGGTGGTTAACATTTTAAATTTAGAGAACCTTGTTGATCCCTGGCATTTCAGAACAACTAGAGAAAAGAATTTTATATATTATGCACATACACAAGGTTGAAAGGATTAGAATTAACTGCACTAGATACTTGTTTGTTTGCTTTTAATTCGAATAATGCACAGGTGCCCAGAGACGGTTTTACTTCAAATTTGAGCAAACTGCTGTCTTCTTTTGAGAAAACTAAATGTCTCCCTGGGCTGCAAATAATGTTGCCCAGATGGGATCTAGAATTTTTCATTTGGCTGAAAACTCTCCACCCTTCCTTGATGGTAAAATTACAACCAACCAGCACAGCCAGATTTCCCAGTTTATCTAGGAAATTCCCAGGTTATGCCTCTGCCCTGACATCTTGTCCAGCTGGCATCCCCTTTGTCCAGCAGAGGACTTTCAGTTTGGATAAATTGTATAACCAATTAACAGATCTTTTTTCCACATTCCCCAACAGTTCCAAAATTCCCCAAGCAATCATGGTGCTCCACACATTCTAGGAGGAGAGTTGGAGTCATAACAAAAAGTACCCCTCTTCCTGCTTGCAAAGTTAGATTCTCTTGCCAACAAAGACATTTTCATATACTCCGAAGCCCACTAAATATGATATTTGCCTTATTGCTTTACAATGCAGGGTGTACTGATGGGGCAGGCAGAAATAAAATTAAAATAAACCTCAATTGCATATTTATATGGATTCCCACTTCTGGCACAAGAAGATTTTAACAGATCACGGTGGCTAAACATTATGCAGCTATAAAGAGTAAAGTGGCTGAAAACAGTCATGCTTTCCAGGTTGCTAAGCGTGGCTGCCTCTTCCTGGAGTGGGAGCTCTCATTTCTCCCCAGGAGAGCTGGGAGGTCTTGGGCAACAGTTTCAACAAAAAGCAAGGTCTGCAAAGGTCATTTCTTAAAAGAACAGCACAGTGTTGAAGACAAGGGCTTTAAAATGATGCAGATCTGGATTTGAATCCTGCAACTAGAAATAACTTCTAGGTAATAGCTTGCACCTCGCGTTCCTAATCTCCCTAAAGTGAATAGTAATTCCTCTTTTTTATAAGTACTAGAGGCCCAGTGCATGGAATTTGTGCAAGAGTAGGCCTTCCTTCCCCTGGCTGCCTGCACTGGCTTCTGGGCTTCCCTCGCAGAGGGAGGCACCCCCCGCCCCCCCATCGCACCCTGCTGGTCAGTGGCCTAGGCCCTCCCTCTGCCGGGTGATCGTGGGGCGATGGCCGGGCCCCCGACCAATTGCATTGCACCCGCCTTGGCTGGCCTGGCGCCAGTGGGTGTCATAACGTGGTCCCAGATGGTTGTCTGGATGGTCGTTCTATTGTTCGGCCGATCGATTTGCATATTACGCTTTTATTATATAGGATTTTAAGATAATGAACCCAGGATGTCAAATGTTTTTGACACCTGAATATTTAGGGCCATTTTTCCATTTAGCCTGTAGCCCTCTGCCAACCCTATCCTCCCTCTTTGCTTTTCCCTTTTCTTTTTGGTGTTAGCCATGCCTGGGCTAGCCATAGAATTCCTTTGCTGTGTGTAGCTTCAAGGAATACATGGAGCTCTGTGAAAGAGCCTGTGTTTACGTGGTATATTACGCAGCCTCTCTGCTTTCTTCTTCATCTCCTGTCTCATTTGACTCCTGAGCAGAATTTACTGGGTATTTTCAACTTTTTTGACTTATGTGGGTCATGTGTATGTGTATTTTCCACCCAGCATTCATTATCCAAACAGTTGTCATGCAGATCAGCAGCCTCAGACACCTGCAGCGCTCTCTGGTTTGTGTGTTCTTTGAGGCTCATGGAAAAATGCCTCAGGCCCTTTCCTTTGCCCTCTTTGTTTGGAATTCAAGCAATCATGCATCTGTGATCACCACTATAACTACTGTTTTAGAATATTTTGCGTTTTAGAATATTTTGTTCCTGTTTTGAATTTAGAAATCAATAGTGACTATCTTTGGGTAGAAATACAAGCCCCGCAGCCTCTCTTTGGAACACGGCTTGGTCCCAGAGCACCCCTATACTTGGAAATTGCCCACAAATAGAATGAGAAGAGTCTGAGGAATGAGGAAATGATGAACCAGAATGTCCCAAATACAATGCCAATGCTCTATATACATTAGTTCATTTAATTCCCACAACCTCCTCCACTTGATAGAAAGGAAAATGGAAGGCTTGAAGTTCAGTGATTTGTTCAAGATCAGTTGCCCAGTCAGCAGCAGAGATAAAACTACATCTTCGGTCTGCATGCCTCCAGCTCCTGTTTTCCCTCCAACCATGTATATCACATTATATTCAATACAAGATAAATAATTTATATTAAATACAATAACTGATTATACTGATAAAGTATAATAACTGGTAACTGCAATTGTGCCTGTTTTCTAAATAGAATGCATCATCAATATGTGTGGAGAATTTAAATAATGCAAGAAAACAATACAGCAATATAAGGGCTGGATATACTAGTTAAGTGGAACAATGTCTAATGCCATCTCTCTCTATATAGCTATACTAACACAAAGATACACTCTTCAAAAGGTATGATCAATGCGGTACCAATATCCATTTCTTTTCCAATTGCCCTTTCTCTTAAGACCAAAGAACAATAAAAGGATCCTCAAAAAAAAAATATATGGTTGTTCTATATTTTCCTGTAGAGCAAGCATGTCAAACTCGGGCTGCGAGTTTGACATGCTTGCTATAGAGAGAGGCTCATCTATCCAACTCAGAACAGCCAGGTTTCTTATCCATGTGAATCACTTAATTCTTATAAATGGTATTTGCCACTATACAGATCTATAATTAGTTTCTCAACATGAAACACCTCAAAGGAAATTTTCATACATATCTATTTTTTCACATTAATTCATTGTTTCAACAAATATTTATTAAATGCATGATTGATTTTGGTCACTCTTCTAAGTGCTGTTGACAGGTCAGTGAAAAGCAAAAGGAAACAAAAATCCCTCTGCTCTCCTGTAGCTTATATTCTAGTGACAGGGGGCAGATAATGAGTGATAGGGACACAATACATATGTGCAATATATATCGTGTTAGATAATACCCAATGGGAAAATTAAAAAGAGGGATCTGTGAGGTGTCACATTTAAAATGGTTGTTTAGGAAATGGCACGTTGAGATGTGACATTTGTCGAGACCTGAGGAAGGCGAAGAAGTGAGCCATGGGGATGTCTGTGGAGGAACATTCCAGACAGAAGGAAGAGGTGGCAGCAGTGTGTTTTCCATCCAGGAGGTTGGGGCTGAATGAGTAGAGGGCAGATTAGTAAGAGTTGTAGCCAGAGACATAACAGAGGGACAGATAGTGTAGGGCATTGTTGCCCATTTTAAGGACTTGCAGGCAATTTTACTCTGAGAGCAATGGGGAGCCCACTGGAGGTTTGGGAGTACAGAATGACATGATTTGACGTAGCCTTCATGGGATTAGATGGGCAACTGTGCTCAGAATGGACTTCATTTTGCAGCTTCTACTCATTCCATTATTTCCTCCACCTCGTTTCCATATTAACTGAACTGTCTAGAATCAGGCAGTTCTTCTGAATCTTAAAAGGACTCAAAGTCTAGAATGAAAGATTTTGAGAGGAGGAATTGTCCTTTCTTTTACCCTTTACTTTTCAGTGTCTAGCACAGTGCCTACCGCATAGAAGATACTAAATATTTGTTCAATGGGAGCTGAAGGACTAACTGGGCTTTCTGCTCTCTCAAGAGTCTTGATGCTTAAGAAGATGGATTGCTTTTGCTTTTCTCCTTAATTTTCAAGATGCCCCTCAAACACTGGGTGATATTAAAACTTTCCCACTCTTTTTTTTCCCTAATGCTTACTAATTAATGCAGGGAATTTACTACAAATCTCCAATCTGACATTTCCAACATTTATTTACCTATTTTATCTTGGAGATCTTATCTCTTGCTTATCTAACCTTTCTTCTTGACCGCTCTTGACCACTCTCTTATTTTCATTCAAGCATACTTTCTTTTAAATTAATGTATATTTTTCTGTAAATATAATTTATTTATTTTATTTTTTTAAAATATATTTTATTGATATTTTACAGAGATGAAGGGAGAGGGATAGAGAGTTAGAAACATCGATGAGAGAGAAACATCAATCAGCTGCCTCCTGCACACCTCCCACTGGGGATGTGCCCGCAACCAAGGTACATGCCCTTGACCGGAATCGAACCCGGGACCTTCCAGTCGGCAGGCCAACGCTCTATCCACTGAGCCAAACCGGTTTCGGCTGTAAATATAATTTATTGTAAAACTTTTGCTCTTCTTTTTCACTGACTTCTTAAGACAAGAGACTCAGTGAGTTTCCTCCCTCCCTTCTTGTGAATAAATTTAAATGGCATTTGAGTTACTTTTATGAGATAAGAAACTCCAAGCTAAGAAAATTCAACCAAAGTGTGAGCTCTCTCCTTCAACAATGAGGTCTTCTCTTGCTCCCCATACTGGAGAATTCTGTTTTAACAATATTAGAGAAATCAGAGTTAAGGTTATTTTGCAACCGTTCTTTCTCTTTTTGTGCCAGATAAATTTTCTATAATCTTATGTTAAAATGCAGTTTTCAACATTATCTATCCTCCCGCCATCATTCTATCCTCATTGGCTCGCAGGTCTCTAACTACATTTATTTTCTAAACATTTGCTGACTCTGCCCTTCAAAACACATTTGGGTTGGGTACAAATGAGAGGATTACATGGATAGGGAAATGGCTTTGAGAAGATGATTTGGAACTTGAGTTTTTTAAATATTTCATCTCAAGTAAACAGATTTACTAAAGGTCTTTAGAGATTCTGCTTTGGTTTCTATCATTATGACAATCAAAATAGAATAAGCTAAATACAGTGATATATTAATGACTTAATGACTTAAAAGGCCATGAAGATGAATAACTTTTAAAGAAAAGAACAAAGTTGTTTAAAATTACTATTAAGATTTGGGATTGGGGTTAGAGTATTAATGCTCTCTACATATAAATATAATTTTTAATTGGAGTAGCGTGTACAAAATTAAGGTCACAATTATAATGGATACTCACTGTTAAGAAAAGATTAGAGAAAATTGGTTATGTTCTTGTATCAACTGTGCTATTGAACATCTGTCTGTTTTAGGGGCCAATCCAATAAGTTTCTTACTTGACATTATTTCTGTGTGTGTCCTTGGCATATGCTTTAGGTGAACTGAACGCTCATTATTGCAGCAACCTCTCAAGGGTACTGATATCCTGGCTTTTGTAACACACTATCTGAGGCTCCTTTTTCTTTGTCCCTCTGGAGACTGGTAAACCATTTCTAGTGCGAAATGCCTGGATTTGTGGGCACTGAGATAATGGTAATATCTGATTTTACTATCACTCTCTAACACCTACTCTGCTTTGCTAAGTCTCCAATTATGTGACTCTATTCAATATTGTCATCAGGGACTTCAACTGACACAGTGTTAGTGATCTCACCCACTTTCAAAAAGAGAGTCTAATTTTTTAATAAAAGGGAAGAAATCTTTTGATAACACCAACCTCAAAGCCTCAGAGAAGATAATGGACTATTAGAAAATGGATGTCCCCAAATCTTAATTTCATGTGTTGAATCATTAAAAATTATTATGTTTCTCTGTGTGAATATATGTGGATTAATCTTTTAGCCTTCAGTGAAAGTGAACCCATGAAATTGCCTCTGAGCTATCAAATGGTAATTTGAAAACCCTCTCAGTAAAAAGTCATAAAACAGAATAATGGAAGAACTTAATGGCTTGAGGTTTTTTCTTCCCTTTGCTTTAAACTATCCAGTTTACTCCTCCATTAGCATGGATTACACACTTCAAAATAAAGAGTTTAAGGGTGCAGAACCTTGTGCCAGGGGACCTACCCTTTGGTTGCTCTATGACATTGAATAATCCATTTATTTCTGTGTGCTATTGTTTATTTAGATGTAAAAATGGATAATGACATTGTTTTCCTCATGATATTGTTTCGAAGACGAAATGAGTTAATACGTAGAAAGTGTTTAGAATATTGCCTGGCACAGTGTGAGTACTCTACAAGTGTTAGGTCTTCTTACAAAGAATGTTAGCTGTTATTATTATAACTAGAGGCCTGTTGCAGGAAGATTTCTGCAAGAATAGGGCTTCCTGCAGCCAGAGCGAAGCCCTTCTCCACTGCCTAGCTCCCTCCCTTCTCTGCTGCCTTGCTCCCTTCTCTGCCACTTTGCTTCCTTCTGCAGCATTTGGCTTCCTTCTATGCTGTCTTCAGTCTTCACTCTGTGCCTGTGTATGCAAATTAACCTCCAGCTTTGTTGGGTTAATTTACATACTCACTCCTGATTGGCTGGTGGGCATAGTGGAGGGACAGCCAATTTGCATGTTTCTCTTTTATTAGTGTAGATAGTGTAGATGCCATACCCATCTGCAGTAGATGTCTGCTGATTAATCTCTTTTCTTTGGAAGGATCTCTTGAATTTCCATTGGTAACCATGTCTCCTACATTGTGGATGGTCTCATTTGGACTCTCAATTATGGCAGCAGTATCACCCTTAGATTTAGGCAAGAAGGACCACCTGACTCAGGGGCCCTTGAACTTTGAGGTCCTTTATGTTGCCTGGGACCAGCCAACGTGGAGGTACCAGTCAGACAAGGTTCCCCAACTTAGACCCAGATCCATGTGATCTTAGTTCATTTATCTTGGGGGATACCCTCCAACTATCTCCCTCATAGAGGAGGTTGACCACGTGTCCCAAGGAGCTCTGGGACTGTGACTATGAGATTGTCCCAGGGGTTCATAGTCAGGAAAGCAGCTTGGTAAGTGGAATGCTCCTGCTGACCATCACAAGATTTCTTTCACAAGATTACATGAGATTTGTCTCCAGAATGGTGCTAATATTCTGATTTGGGGTGATGCTTATTCATGTTGAACATGAGATGAGTTCAAGGTTCTGGTCTACAGGCAGTCTACAGGTAGCTCTTGGGGAAGAGCCACTTGTGTTTTTTCTGTCTATGTTCTGAATACGGTGCTGCCTCTGGCCAGCATTATCAGAGGTAGTGGTGGTGGCAGCAGCAGTTCTCTTCCTATTCTGTGTGCTCTCCACCATTGCCACTCAGGAGATCCCACAATACTCACCGGAGGCGCTGTGGCCCAAATCATACAGTCCTGCAGTACTAACCACAACTGTGTGTTCTGACTGCTTTGAAGACTGTTGCTTTCTAATGCCAACTGTTCAATTTAACTGAAGTTCTTTAGGGCCTCTAATCTCTCAAATGCAGTGAAAGATACAAACCTACTCCAATTGTACTCAAAATTGAACTGGAAGCTTTTGCTTAAGTGGTAAGACAAGAAAATTAATCAAAAGGCAGACAAACTAGAATGAAAGAAATAAAAAAAAACAGTCTCTATTTTTAGATAACATGAATCTATAAGGAACCCACCAAAAAAAAAAAAAAGCCATAGAATTAATGAGTTTAGTAAAGTCATAGGAAAAAGTTAAAGCATAAAAAACAATTGGGTATTTACACATTAGCAGTGTATATTTGGAAACCAAAATTAAAATTTTACCATTTACAGTAACTAAAAAATAATAACATATTTGGTATAAATATAACAAAAAGTATATAGGATCTATATGTTGAAAACTATAAAACATGGATGAAAGTAATCCAAATATCTAAATAAATGGAAAGGCATAACATTTTCATGGACTAGAGAATCATCATAGGAAATATGTGAATTCTTCCAAAAATTATTCTAAGATTTAACTAAATACCTATAAAATTCCAGCAGGATTTTGTTTCAGTAGAAACAAATAAGCTGATTCTAAGTCTTACATGCAAATACAAAAGAACTAGAATAGCTAAAACAATTTTTTGAAAAAGAAAAAAGTTACCCAATTTTAAGAATTAACTTCAAGCTGTGGCAATCAAGTCTATAGAATTGGCAAAGAGATAGACATATAACCCAATAAAACAGAATAAAGAATCCAGAAATAGGCCCACATAAGTACAGGTATTTTATTTTTGACCAAGTTACAAAAGCAATGCAATGAAGATCCTTTTCAACAAATGGTGCTGAAACAATTATATATCCATAGGCAATAATAATAATAATAATAATAATCTAAAGAAAAGGACCATTAGATTTAATATTTTACCTGTACAAAAATAAAGTCAAATGGATCATTGCCTTAAATGTAAAATGCAAAACTTTTAGAAGAAAACATAGCAAAAAATCTACATAACTTTGGTGATGAATTCTTAGACATGACTCCCAAAGCATGATTCATAAAAGAAAAGTTTAATTAACTGAACTCCCTCAAAGTTAAAAATGTTAACTATGAAAAAGGTACAATTAAGAGAATAAAAAAATAAGCTGTGGACTCGAAGAAATATTTGCAAACCATGTATCTTGCTATAGATTTTAACCAGAATATAGAAATAACTTAAAAAAACCAACCAAACAAACAATAAAACTAATTTTCAAAAGGACTAACAACATGAGTTTTTCCAAAGAGGCTATAAGATGACAAGTACATGAAAAGGTATTTAAAGTCATTAGCCATTGTAAATTAAAATCATGATGAGATACTACCCTTCACATCTAACAGCTTAAAACAAAGCATTCAGTACCAAGAGCTGACAAGGAATGTATATGAACTGGAACTGTTCAGAAGTTGCTGGTGGGAATGAAAACTGGTATAGCCACTCTGGAAAATGGTTTGGCTTTTTTTTTAAGTTAACATAATCTGTGGGGCTCAACAATTCTACTCTTGGGGATATATCTTAAAATATATGTTCATGCAATAATCTCTACATGGATGGGTATAGAAACTCTATTAATAATTGACCCAGACTGGAAACAAAACAAATGTCCTTTACTAGGTGAATGGACAAACAAGCAGAGGGACAGCCACACAATGAGATACAGTGCAGATTCAGATTTAGTAGAACAGAATTGGGATACAGGCAACTTACCTGAGTCTCAAAGGCATTACAGTGAGTGAAAGAACCTGGTCTCCGAAGGTTACTACTGCATAAATATACTTACAACATTCTCAAAATGATAAAACTGTAGTTATGGAGAATATACAAGTGGTTTCTAGGGGTTATGATTGGGAAGACAGGGTGAATTAAAAAGATAGCATGAGGGTATTTTATTTGAAGTAATTGAAATTTCTGTGCGCTGATTATTGTGTTTGCATGGACCTGTGTACCACCAGGCTGTGGGATCAATCCCCAGTAGGATGTGTGCAGGAGGCAGCCAATTGATGTTTCTCTCTCTCTCCATCTCCCTTCCTCTCTGAAATCAATAAAAATACATTTAAAACAATGTTTGAACAATGTTTCAGCAAAGAACACAAATATCAAATGTGCACTCAGCATCATTCGTCATTAGAAAAATTCAAACTTACAATAAGAAATCATTACTCACCTATTTGAGTGGCTTAAAAAAAAAGCTAACAGTGTAAGATACTTGTGAGGATGCAGAGAATCTAGACCAGGAGGGTAAATGCTATAGCCACCCTGGAAAACAGGCTTGTAGTTTGTTTATAAAGTTAAATATATACTGATCAATATGACCCAGTAATTCCATTCCTAGGTTTTTATCTGAAAAATAAAAAATTATGTTCACATAAACACGGGCATCAATGTTTATGGCAGCTATATTCATAATCACCCAAATTTCAACTGGTGAATAAAATGAACTTGGGCACACTTTTACAATTGGATAGTACTCAGCAATAAAAAGGAACAAGCTACTTATACAAAGTAATGATATGGATGAATCTCAAATGCATTATGCTAAATTGTAAAAGCCAGATTCAAAGAGCTATGTTCTATACGAGTGCATTTATATGACATTCTAGAACAAAGCAAAAATATAGGGGGGGGGTGGAGAACAAGGGACTAAGATGTGAGGGGAATGTTTGATTATAGAAGGGGCCTGCGGTATGATGGGAAGCTTTGTATTGTGACTGCATTGATGGTTACAGAGATGCATTCATTAAGGCTCATAGGACTGTCCACTAAAAATAATACATTTTCTACATATACTAGTAAATGAAACTTCAATAAACTGACTTAAAATGTAAGGCTACAGAGATGGTCAAATACAGGGTTGGGCAAAGGTAGGTTTATAGCTGTTCCTATGGAAAATAATACAATCATTAAAAAATAATAATACAAGAATAAACTCTTGTGTTTCATGTAGTCACAATTGTAAACCTACCTTTGCCCCATGCTGTATGTGATACTTCAATAAAAGTTTTTAAAAAATTTAAAGCAACCTGCTATGTTAAACAGGATAATAAATAATAGTTACTATATACATGATCACAGAATCTCAGTGATTTACCATAATAGTATTGTATTTTTTTTCCTCATATTTCTGAGAGATTTGCTGTCAGGGTATACTCTTGAGTATTTCTTCTCCAAGAACTGATTCACGGATCCAGTCTTCTAGCTTTGGAATGACTATCATCAGCAAAGGTTTCTCTGTGGACAAGGGATGATACTAGAAAACCATAAATGGGCAGATTTCAGGCTTGGGAATGGTGAACATCATTTTTACTCATATTCTATTGGCTAAACGTAATCAAATGAGTTTAACTAGAGGCAAGAAAATTCAGTCTTCCCTTTTCTGTTAGGGAAATAATAATGGATTGATAAACATGGAACATTATTTTGTCTTGCATAGACTCTATTTTAAAATATATAATGCAATCCATTTGGAGGAAGCAAAATGAACATTTGAAACATGAATAAGCAACAAAGGACTGAGTGATTTAACAAGGCTTCATGGAGAAAGCAGAACTTCGGTTGTGCTCTGACAGATGAGCATGATTTGGACAGGTGGAGGGACTAGGGAAAGCATTGGTTCTGGGGATCCTTGATTCATTACAGATTTACCTACACAAAGAGCAGCATGGGAGTGCCCGTATTACATAGCCATTGAGGGACTTATCCCCCATTCACTGAGGACCCCTTGGCATGAAAATTAAATGAAACAATTGGAGTTGGAATTTGGGCTTGCCTCTACCGTACCTAGGTGCCAGCTTAAAAAACTTGTTTTTCCCATCAGTGATGTAATCATCCTATATAATAAAAAGCTAATATGCAAATTGGCTGAACAGCAGAACAACCTGTCATTATGATGCGTACTGACCACTAAGGGGCAGACACTCAACACAGGAGCTGCCCCCTGGTGGTCAGTGTGCTCAGACAGGGAAAGCCCCCTCCCCGCCCCCACTCCCAGCCAGAAGCCAGGCTCACAGCTGGCAAGCACAGCGGTGGTGGCAGGAGCATCTCCCACATCTGTGTCAGTGCTAAGGATGTCAGACCATCAGCTTAGGGGAGTGGGCCTAAGCCATCAGTTGGACATCCCCTGAGGGCTCCCAGACTGCGAGAGGGCACAAATTTCATGCCCTGGGCCCCTCGTCTTTATATGACATGGCTTCGGACAAGAGAATTTCCTGATCTGGATTAAGAGCATTTTGTCATGTATCTCCTTCCTCCCATGATATTTTCTGACCACTTCATCATGTCCTGTATTCTTTCACTCTAGTGGACTCCTTTTCTCTCTGCTTTGCATATATTATAGTCTTACCCTCTCTAATAGATTGCTCTCTCTGAAAGCAGATAGTGTTTTTTTTTTCCCTCAGCACTGAGCACAGTGTGGGAGGCATAATAGTTGTCAAAAACGAAGACATGTTGATTTCTTGACACACTGGGTCTTGAAAAACATCTGATATCATGAACTGAAATCTTTATATCCTTTTTATCTTTGCTGTTAGTCTGTGAAGGAGCAAGAGGCTAGGTTGCAAAGCTTATCATCATGAAGCTGCACAGGATCCTCATCGTGGGAGACGAGGTGCCGAGCTGAATTTTATGAAAAGATGGATGCCTCCCATCCTGCCTTTCTCATACAGCCACAAGTAATCCACCGTGTGCTGAATGTTTTGGGCTCCAATGCATTATTCATTGAATGCTCTACCACATTTACAATTTGGAGCCACGTGTGCCTGTATGTGCGTTCAAGATTGGCTTCAAGTTTTAGTGCTATCACCCTCCAGACAAGGGGATTTGGTGCAACTGTGATTATTCCCCCGGATCTCCTTTGCCAAGTTGGAAGCGTAGATGAGCAAAGAAATAGGAATGAAATGTCATGTGAAATCCAATACATATTCAATTGGTGTGCCTCCAAGAAAAGAATCTTTATATTAAACTGGCATCTTAGGTTAATTGATGAGTCTGTTAAATACATCAATTGGATGAGAAAAGAATAAACCAAACTAATTTCTACTTCCTAATATGAAACATGATCTCTCTAGGGATGTGAATAATTGAGTTTTCATTCCCATTATCTTCAAATTGTTGCATCACTGGGCATTTTTGGCAACAACAGTAACAAGTGCTAGAGGGCAATGTTTTCACTGCTGAGTCACCCCATGCCTCACTGGAATCCTTTGTCTTTTTTTTTTCTTTTTTTAATTACACTTTAAAAAATATTGTTATTATTTTTTTTGAGAGAGAGAGGGAAAGAGAGATAGAGGGATAGAGAGATAAAAACATCAATGAGAGTGGAACACCATCCATCGGCTGCCTCCTGCATGTCCCCTACTGGGGATCAAGCCTGCAACCCAGGAATGTGCTCGGACTGGGACTCAAACCGTGACCTCTTGGTTCCTGTTCCACACTCAGTCACTGAGCCACTTCCATCTGGGCTGGAGTCCTTTGTCTTGAGTACTAGGGTCAGGTTCTGAGCATCTATAATATTTTTCATGTACATAACTACATATTTGTAATTAAAAATCAGGCCTTCCTAGGGTCAAGCCCCAGCAAGTGTTTTAAGGTGTTAAATGGGGATGTTCTTGACTTTCTGAATACCAAAAAGATGGATTATTGTTCTAACCCAAGCGGGTGGGACTAATGACAAGCCTGACAAGGCATTTGGGAGATTGACTTTCAAACTCTCTCTGTTTCCAGTTTGTTCAGTACTTCAAATGCTCAGGAAAAAGTTTCCCTGAAAACATACTACTCATCTCACAGCCTCCTCCCTTGGATCAGAAATTTACCATCTAAGACACTTGAAACCATGCCTCAGTAGTTCCGCAGTTACTCCAGACCCTCAGCAGTTCTGAATCGCAGTGGCTCTGTGTTTGCAGTCTCCCCAACTGCTGCCTTTGAAGAAAGCCTGGTCATCCCTGCGTCATTGCTGCCAAAAGTCTTTTTCAGTTTGGCTTTCTGGCAGGTCTTCAGAGTTGCTGGCAGTAGTCCCATTAATTACAGAATGTGGATAACCCACAACATCCATTAGTTTTGGATCTATTCCCCTCCCTGGAATCAGCCCAACATTGGCTAAAGAATTCATCGGCTGGCTCCAAAGCCAAGGTCAAGAGGAAGACACATAGGAGGGTTAGGCAAATGTGGAAGAGAAGGATGGAACAGAGGAGGAGGAGAGCTACAATATTTCCTCAGGTTAAAAATTGGGTTGGATAAATACTTTAGAACCAGGAAAAAAAATAAGACAGCCTGGAATTTAGGCATTAAGGAAATGTCTACATTTTGAGGTTTACTAAAGAATGTTCTGTGGGGATGGTGAGGACAATGGTGATGATCACAGACATTTATCGCGTATTATATAGAAGTTTTACGTTGCTTCATCTATATTTTCTAATTTAGTCCTATAGACATGAGGTAACCTTTACTGTCATATGCATTTTACGTATGAGGAAACCAAGGATCAAGGAGATACAGTATATTGCTTAATGTGACGTAGGTTGTAATTTCTTAGGAAGACTTAAACTCAGCTCTGTTTCATAACACAGTAGGTACTTTCATTTTTTTTCTCATTTGTTTTACATGTTGTAGCAAATGCTGTTGATGTCCCCAGATCTCCTTTACCAGCTATGTGGGTAAATCCTGCATTTCTGTGCACTTCTTCTAAGGGTTTGCACCTGCAGTATATTTGGAGCACTACCTTTGTCCTTTGGGAACTATTTTGATCTGACACTCCAGAAGCCAGCAGTGCCTGGGAGTTTAATTGCAGGTGGAGAGTTGTGAGTCACTCCTGAAGGACCGTGAAAGCCCAGCTCCCCTGCCTTGGGAAGGACAAACTCTGCAATGTCACTGTGCTCCAGTCCCCCTGCAGCACCAGACTGAAGGCCAGGATGATGTCTAAGACCATACCCTGCCTGGCATCTTCCCCTTCTCTTTCTTGCTTCTTTCACTCTTTTCCTGGTTTTTCCTGGTTGCACCCCTGTGTAACTCACACACAAATCCTTGGCTTTGTGCCTGCTTCTTGGGGAATCTGAACAAGGACAGTTATGCTTTGGTCTTATTCTAAACCTGATACCACAAAGAAGACAACTTTAATGAAAGTCAATATAAAATAATAATTGAACACAGCTAATGAAGAAACTTAAGAGATTCTTCTGCATGTGGATTTGGTCTTCTGGTTACTGTCATTTTATTTATTCAACTAGAAGCCTGATGCATGAAGATTCATGCAGGAATGGGCCTTCCTTTCCCTGGCTGCCGGCACTGCCTTTCAGCTCCGGCCCCGGAGCTGCCTCTTTCCGCTCTGGCCCCACCTTCCCACGCTGCCCAGAGGCCCTGAGCGGCTGGGGTGGTGTGGAATGCCTGTGTCATCGCCATGGTGACGATGCAAGCATCCCACCCTGCCCCCGGCCGCTTGGCGCCTGTGTATGCAAATTAACCTACCATCTTTGTTGGGTTAATTTGCATACTCACTCCTGATTGGCTGGTGGGCATCGCAAAGTTATGGTCAATTTGCATCTTTCTCTTTTATTAGTGTAGATCATTCATTCAACAAAAAATGTATTTTCTACCAAGTGCCCATGACTAATATTGATGTGTACACACTCCTTCATAGGCAAAAATATACTTTTCAGCATATACATTCAGGATACTCAGAATGAATAGAGAAAGAAGTCTCAATAAAATTCAATCCTTTACAACCATGTGCATCATTTCAACTTCCACAATATAATTTATTCTAGATCTGAATTGATGGTTAGGGTGTTTTTCATGGCTGAGTGGTGTTTGAGACAGAGAAGCCTAAGGATAAGGTTGGCATCAGACTAAAAGCCTTCATTCACAATAGGTTGAGTAAATGTCCTCCATACAGTAATGATAAAACTGCCACCCTTATAAGTTTTAGAGATTTGTCTTGAGAAAAATGGTGAGTCATAGAAATAAAAGGATTCATCAAAGAAAATGTTATTAATAATATGATTATTTATGGAAGGGAGATATTGCCCAGGCTTCCAATTACTCCTCTACTCAAAATTTATTTTGTAATTTGATGTGAAAGGTAGAGTTTAGCATAAAGTTCTGAAAGGGAGGTGAATAAGTTCAGAACTTTGAACCTAGGATTCTTCATGTGAGATGCCCCTAAGTGAGTTATTAATGTTGCTCTTAAGTAGCTCTGCCTCTCCCTTTCTTTAGTTTTTCTGCTTCATTCATTTTCTTCATTATGTAAAAATTCTCTGTCTTAGAGAATGTTCCATCTGTAAAAAAAGCTCTCTACTTTCAAAGCTCAAGGCTATCCCTGCCTCTCCTCCACATGCCTTTTAGTTGTTTTCCCCTTTATTTCTTTTTAAAAATTCTTTATTGTTGAAAATATTACATATGTCCCCTTTTCCCCTTTTGTCCTCTCCCAGCCCACCCCTACCCCCAGACCAGGCCTTCACCCCCCTATTGTCTGTGTCCATTGTTATGTTTATAGGCATACAAGTTCTTTGGTTGATTTCCTACCCTCCCACCCCTGCCCATCCTCAGAGAAAGATAAGTATCCCTTTTACTAGTATTTCTTAATGACATTTCACTCATTTTTTTCTTAATGAAGTTTACTCTTTGCTCATCATCCTGAAATTAATACTGTCATGTCATGTTTCCTACCCTTGGTCAAATGAATAAATATATATAAAGCAAACAAGTAAGTTCAGGATGATCTACAGGCTAACCCAATGAGAGCATTTCTGAGTACAAATACATGCTTTGCTAGCAGAAAAATCAAGGAAAGATCATTAGCACCAACTTCATTTAAATGTAGTGTCGAAATGAACTCAACATTAAAAAATGATTGAAGAAAGAGAGATTCAAATTTGTATGCATGTCCATGTAAATGAAGGAACGAGCCATCGTCCCAGGACTCATCTTGAATGGATGCATTTAGAAATAATATAGAAACCATCTATCATGGACTCAAAAAACAAGGCAGTGTATAACTTTGGGTATGGGTCAAGGGTCACAGAGTCAGGTTCAGTGGTCCAGAGGAGCTAGGTGGGGTCGCTAGGTCACCATTTCATGGTGGAGGAAGTCTGAGTAGCTCAGAATCCATGGTTGATGATTGATCGTTACAGTGATAATGATACTTATGGTGAAAATGGTGATGATATTAATGTGATAGTTACTACTAACATTTTTCTTTAAGCCAGACACTGCTTTAAGTGTGTTATTTTGTTTACTTATTTAATCATCATAACTATGCTACCAGGAAGGTAGTGTTATTAACCAGTTTGATAGGCATGGATAATGAGCAGAATTTAAATAGGTCGCCTAAGTCTTCAACATTAGTAAGTACTGAGGAAGGCAAAATAGTGCTGTAAGAAAAGCTGTGGTGCTCTAGCTGTGGTGAATAGGATTAGTGGACCTCGATAATGTCTTTGGCATTTCCCCCGAAATAGCTCAGAACTCCCCCCAGGGATCCTTTTCAGGAGGCACACCATTCTGATTCCAAGGAGGAACTGTATCCTGCAGAGAGAGGGAGTTGTCATGAATCCCAGGGCTAAAGGCTGTATGATTCTAAAGCTCTTCTGCTACCGGGATTTTGCTGAGTGCTTTTCATCGTTCACTCAAAATGAACATTTCAAACTCAGACTATAGTAACCGTTAGCTTAACCATAAGGGTGATGAGTTTGGTATTTTCTTACTAAAAGTGCCATCTCTTTTTCTCTCTTGCTGGAAAAGTGTATAAGTATTTCTCCCCGCCTTTCTTGCTCAGTCCTTTGGATTACTCATTTGATGATACTCCATATAGATTTCTGAGAAGTTATAGTAATTAAAAAAAATAAGTTTCAAGTTTTTGTTCTTCTGAAATCACATAAGAGAATCAATTGAGAAACATCCCCCTTCAGGTAACATGTTCCTCCAATGTGTTTTCAAAACTTGTAGAATCTCTATCACTTAATCTTTGTAGCTAGGCTTAATCACCCAACCATAAATTTAATACCTTCACATTATTGTAGATGGCATATCAGTGTGAGATCTGGCAATAATAGTGCCATCTCATAAATCTGATGAAAATGGTGAGCTTTTTCTCACAATGCTGGCATTGAAAATTTTGGTTAATTGAAAAATGATTTGTTCTCACAGGTGTCAGAAGGAGAAAAGTTCAAGTTCTGAGACATTAATTAACAACTAATTACAGGTATTAGATGTCATTAAATAATCACAAATATTTCTGTACAACAGAGATAGGATACCTTGTGTGCTGTGGCTAATAAATCACTTAATTTGACCATACTCTTGAATATTTGTTGAGTAAATATTTAACTAAGGAAGGAAGAGGCTTCCACTGGGGTCTGTGAGGCCCTTGGAGATCAGCATTCTTGCTCACCGGGCTTCATTTCTGCTCATGAGGTGTGTGTGTGTGTGTGTGTGTGTGTGTGTGTGTGTGTGTGTATGTGTGTGTGTGTGTGTGTGTGCAGACTCTGAGTAGCAGCTCAAGCATCTCCAGTTTCATTGCTACCACCTTCTGTTTACAACAGGGTCCTCCTATTCCTGAATCTTATGTGAAACTCAAGGGTTTATGGTATATTTTTGTACCTTTCAGTTCCTAACATAAGCACAGTAACTGTAGGGTTTCGAAGGTTTTGCTCTGTTGGTTTTCACAGGAATGAGACAGGAAGTAAAATGGTGACTATTTCTTCCCATCTACCCAATGAACACCCACACCAGAACATGTTTGGGTCTCAGAAGTGGAAATAGACACTCCGACATGAGGAAACTAAGAATAAGAAAGCTTGTGGAGCTAGCAGCAAGTGAGCTTTCCCTCTACTCCATTGCTGAGGCACAAAACAAGATTTCTTCTGCTTCCTATTATGAGCGTGTAAGCAGGGCTAGGCTGGTTTAGAAGGTTGGCACAGGCTGTCAATTTTTAATACTAAATTAAAAGCTGCAAAAAGATCAAAGACAAGGATCATCAGAGGGAAAATTATACTTTCCCCCAAAGTCTCAGATCTAAGTTCCACTTCAGTTCCGTTATCTTTGTTCTTAGTACAGTGCCAAAGCCAAGTTTAGCAACAAACAAAGAAGCAATAGGGTTCTTTAAGATATGGGGCAGGAGAAGGCGGCCACAGAGAGGAGCAGCTCATGGGAGATGGGAGAGTGCCTGGAGACCTGACAGTCACTCTTCAGGACAAATCTCTTAGACCATGACCATGACAGTATCAATTTCACTTGCTTTTAATTGTTCTCTCATGACTTTCATAGGATTATCCTGGTCTAAGAGTTATAATCAAATCATGAGTACCACTGAAGACATGGCAAGAAGTTCAGAGAAGCCATTAAAACAGTTTAAGCAGAGAAATAACAAGATCTGACTTATGATTAATAATCTCACTCTGGCTGTTGTCTATATGAGTCGGGAAATGTAGCAGTGGTCTTGGTGGAAGCTCCCAGCCAGCCCATTGGGATGTGATTTAAATAGAACTCAGACATCCAAGTGACTCTGCCCACCTCAGTCACAGAGCCAGGCTCTACCAGGTTCCAGAATGCTCTCCAGGCTGCAGTAACAGAACATCCCCTCTTATTTTGGGCAATCATTTGCTTCTGAGAATATTTTTGAGATATTTCTATCTCTATGTTTTTAATTTTTCTTTTTATTTTTTTAGATCCTCGTCTGAGGCTGTTTTTCATTGATTCTAGAGATAGGGGACGGGTGAGAGAGAAAGAGAGACAGAGAGAAACATTGATGTAAAAGAGAAATATTTATTGGTTGCCTCCTGTATGAGCTGCAACTGGGGATTCAACCCTCAACCTAGGTATGTGCCTAACCTGGAATAGAACCCATGACTTTTTGGTGCACAGGATGATGCTCCTACTACCTGAACCACCCAACCAAGGCTATTTCTATCTTTTAAACAGAGAATGAAAAAGAATAACTTGGCATGCTTATGGGCAAACATAATAGGAAGACAGTAAACATCTTTAAGTAGAAAAATAATTACCCAAAACCAAAGGTATGAAAGTGCTGACTGGCGCTCATACACATGTTTTGCACCATGTAAATCGGGTTGAATTTGAAATGTGAGAAACAATATTTCACTGGAAGGCTACATGCAATTTTCAGCCACATACATTTATATTCTCTCAAGCTCTAGGCAGGAGTCACTGCAACCTGCAGTCTAATGTGAGGAGCATTAGCCAGGTCACTGTAACCATGTAAGATGAGGCCTCTCTCCTGTTCCTGGAATGTATCCTCTTTGTAATGTTAGGCTGACATTGTTTAATAGCAGGTATTGTGGAGCTAGTTCTACATTTCTGTTCTGATTGCTAGAAAATTGGTGGCTGCCTTTCAGGAAAATGAATCTCTGACATCCATACAAAGTACTAATGGGACTGTGGGGAGGGGGGTTTGAAATAATTCTGCCTGAGAAATCAGGGAAGTCTTTAAAAAGGATGTGATGTTGAACAGACTCCTTTAAGAAGGGAAGTGATAGTTCCAGGTATGTTGATGTGGGTGGAATTGAGTGTCATCCATATGGATGCACATGGCACACAGAAAAGTTTTTTTTGTTTTTTCATTTTTAACAGAAAAAGACGAAATAAATTAGTGAACAGGTTAAGCATTTCCCCATATTGCTGAGGAAATCAGTACATTTCTCCACCTAAGGGTGGACACTGCTCTCCATCTCTCCACCTCCATTTGCCGCATTCTAACCAGCCTTCCGGGCTTTGCCTCAGGAAGTCTTCTCTGAGCACCCAAGTCAGAAAGTAAATCTTCCTTCCTTCCTACTCCAGAGCACCCATCTTTATTGAACATAAACATTTTTTTTTCTCATAGATTTCTGATCTGAAATTTCTTTGTAGCACCCCAAAACATGGAGCAGGATTCCTTATACCTAATGATCACATTGTAGCTATCACCTGTGTACCAGGTCGTACTGTACAATTGTCACTTCACAAATTCTGTTCTTAAGTTCTAACATTTATTATTATTTTTTAAATTAATCCTCACCTGAGGATGTATTTCCATCAATTTTTATATAGAGTGGAAGGGAGGGGCAGAGAAAGAGAGAGCGAGCGAGAGAGAGAAACATCAATGTGGGATCTGTTGCCTCCTGCATGTGCCCCAATTATGGGATTGAGCATGCAATCTAAATAACTGCCCTTGACCGGAATTGAACCCAGAATTGAACCTGGGACCCTTCAGTCCTCAGGCCGATGCTCTATCCACTTAGCCAGACCCACTAGAGGACAATTATCTTAAAGTACACAGTGCTGTCATTAATCTCATTTTATTGACCTGAAATATAAAGCTCTGTTCAGAGAATATTTCCCCTGAATCACTCACCCAGAGAGCAGCAGAGCTAGAATTGAAACTCTGTGAATGCAATGCAATTAAAATCTACCTATGGTGGATGAATTTATTGATAGACAGTGTTGCTGATTCAAAGTTGCAAATTCTTTGAACTTCTTTCATTTTCTGGTTGGGTCTTCTGTCTCTTCTCTGGGAATCTGTGACTGCTTTGACTTATAAAATACAGTGGATTGACATTATGCCAGATTATGAGTCTAAGTCTTTAAAAATAGAACTTTATTCTTTTCACTGTCTTGGAGTCCTTAGATATCATGGAAGATATCTGGTGCTGTGTTAGAGGAACTACATGAGAGACCCTGAGATAGAGAGGGAGAGGTTTTCAGTTGAGCCCAGCCTTCTAAGAAAGGAGTCAAGGCACCAGGCATCTGTGTGTGAAACTGTTTGGGCTCTAGACTAGCCCAGTAGTTCACTAAATACCATTGAAAGACCAGTTGATGATTCCTAGAGCAGCAGAATCATCTAGTTGAGCATTTCACAAATTCATGAGATACTATGAGATGGTGGTTGCTTTAAGCCATTGAGTTTGATGATGCATTTTTTTTATGCAGCAGTTGGTAGCTGAAATAGCCTGTCATATCTGGAAAATTAGCTTAGGAACCTGAAATGCTTTTCTTGTGCACGCACTCATGGCAGTCTTATATGAGATGTTATGGAAAAATAAAAAATCAGAAGATGGTTTCTGACTTTTAGAATCTTATTGTTTTCTTGTCCTGTGGTTAGTGTACGTTGGTGGTAGTGATGGTGAGGAGAGAAATGTAGTAATCAAAATCTCTTGGGGTCTGAATAACTAATACTGAACAAAATCCCCAGGTAAATGTGACAGGTCTCTACCCTCTGTCTGAAGATTAACCATTAATCTTAGATTAGGGTTTTAGAGCCAGAAGAGATTGAAAAAGTCATTTATTCATTTATTTCACAAATAAAGAAATTGAAGCCATGGAAGTTAAATCACTTGCTTAAATAGAGTGCTGGTAATAGAACTGGTAGGGGAATGAATTAGAATGCTGTACTATGTATATAAATGTATATAAATCAATTGCCATAAATGGATATTACCACAATTACATATTAATGCTGCAGAATGAAAGAATAAATTGAGATTCTCAATCAAGGAATGTAATGAGCTACCAGTGTTTCTCCTATTTGTCTGCACATTAAAGTCAGTGGTTATTTTTAAAAGTCACTGTTCAGGTAAGCCTATCCTATCTAATAAAAGAGTAATATGCAAATTAATCATCACTCTGCTACACCCATCAGCCTTGCCCACCAGTCACGCCCACCAGCCAATCAGGAGTGAGTATGCAAATTAACCCAACCAAGATGGCTGCAGCCATGGAGAAAGCAGGAGGGAGGCTTGGGTTTCCCCAGCAATGGAGGAATCCAAGCTTTCCGCACACCCTGGCCAGCCCAGGCCTCCACTCCAGGCTACAAAGTTTCAATTATAGAAGATAAATAAATCCAAACAAAAATGGTGGCAGCCATGGAGCTGGAGAGAGCAGGAGGCTAGGGTTGCCCCAGGCGATGGAGGAAGCCAAGCTTTCCATACACCCTGGCCTGTCTTGGCCTCTGCTTAAGGCTACAAAGTTTCAGTTATAGAAGATAAATAAATCCCAACAGAAATGGCTGCCGCCACAGAGTGAGCAGAAGGCTTGGCTCCACTCCAGGCTACAAAGTTTCAATTGTAGAAGATAAATAAATCCCAGATACCAGGGCCTCCGCATGGGTTGCCTGGGGTTGTGGCCAGCCTGAAAACTACCACAGGCCCCTTGCCCAGGCCACCCCACACCCCAAGGGAACCCCCACCCTGATCCGGGACACCCTTCAGGGCAAACCAGCTGGTCCCCACCCATGCACCAGGCCTCTATCCTATCTAATAAAAGAGTAATATGCAGATTGACCATCACTCCAACACACAAGATGGCTGCTCCCATGTGGTCAAAGATCCTGCCCCCATGTGGACACAAGATGGCCACCACAAGATGGCCAGCAGGGGAGGGCAGTTGGGAGGGACCAGGCCTGCAAGGGAGGGCAGTTGGGGATGATCAAGCCTGCAGGGGAGGGCAGTTAGGGGTGACCAGGCCGGCAGAGGAGGGAAGTTGGGGGTGACTGGGCCTGCAGGGAAGGAGAGTTGGGGGGGACCCAGGCCTGCAGGGGAGAGCAGTTGGGGGGGGGATCAGGCCTGCAGGGGAGAGCAGTTGGGGGGGGGGATCAGGCCTGCAGGGGAGGGCAGTTAGGGGTGACCATGCCTGCAGGGGAGGGCAGTTAGGGGTTACCATGCCTGCAGGGGAGGGCAGTTAGGGGTGACCAGGCCTGCAGGGGAGGGCAGTTAGGGGCAAACAGGCTGGCAGGGGAGCAGTTAGGCATCAATCAGGCTGACAGGGGAGTGGTTAGGGGGTGATCAGGCTGGCAGGCAGAAGTGGTTAGGGGCAATCAGGAAGGCAGGCAGGCGAGCAGTTGGGAGCAGTCTGGATTGTGAGAGGGATGTCCGACTGCCTGTTTAGGCCTGATCCCACTGAGGGGTCCCAGATTGGCGAGGGTGCAGGCTGGGCTGAGGGACACCCCAGTCCCTGTGCACAAATTTCGTGCACCGGGCCTCTAGTACATTATAATTTGTTTGTGGGTAGCTGGGAGAATTAGTCATTTTTGGTAACATCTTTGGTAACTAATAACCACTTTATTATTAATAACTAGTAATTTTGGAGTATACAGTTTAATAAACTGGTACAATATTAATGGTGCTTTTTCTCTCTTCTATGACTGCACATAATTTGTGATTCAAATAATTTGTATTTATTTATTGTTTTAAAAAATTAGTTTTCTATTGTTTGAGCTACGTGCTCCTAACATGAGCTCATCTTTAACATGTGGTTAACATACACTTAGCATAAACCTTTCTCTTTTAACCTTAATCTATTGGAAAGGAGTTATACTTTCTTCTATCCTTCTCTCAGCCTTCAGTGGAAGATCTAAATGCAAAACAGGTCTAGTAGAGGTCTGACGTAGGACCATTTCACACTAAGTTGATATATAACCCAAACAGGAGTTATTTGTCAAACATACATATACTTGAATAAATTACCTTTTGGTGCAGATTTATTAGCTAGTGGTTACTAATGATTTATCACACCCCCATTTGTTTGAAATATAATTCAGAAAAACCCCATAATTGGATTAAATAATAATACCTGTATCTAGGACTAATGCTTTGGAGGAAATGTAATTATAGTTCTCTGCCATATCATACAAACCATTATGGTGATTCTAATTGCCTACTGTTTGCTAGTGTATTTCAACATGGGCATAATATACACCCTTTATTAACATTTTTATTTACAAATATAAGTTTTAGAAATGGTTGAACCATTGGGAGAAACTAGTTAAAGGGCACACTGGGGCCCATAAGCAACTCACAATTGCTTGTGAATCTAAAATTATTTCAAAAATTATATGTTTTCAAATGATTGATAGTCTCCATTGCTATACACATTACTCCCTCCCATAGGCCTTTTGGCTTCTGTGAGGTGAAAATAATACACTCGTGTGTTGATTTGAAAGAGCCTTTGGTTTTTCCTGAGATCCTGACTGAATTCCAGCATCTTGGGATTTACTATATCTTTATAGGACATCTCTGAAGTGTCCCAGTTCTCAAAGGAAAATATAGTACCTACTATTACAGTACCTACTATTATGAACTCAGGGATAAAGAAATGCTCTGACTTGATATAGTGGGTGGTTTCAGTGTTTCAGTGGTCTCTGCATTAGGACCAGTAGGTTGGTTTTGCGCACATGACCCAGGAAATAGAAGGGAGTGCAGCAGAACCCAGTGCTTAATTTTACAGGCTCCAGAGTCTGCCGGTCAACTTCCTATGTGATCGTGAACACATTCCTTTGATTCCAGTGTCTCCTTTTAAAGTAGAATTAAAAATAGTGCTTAGTACTTAGAATTCCTGCAATGATTAAATCTTGGAAAACATATGCCTGGCATTCAATGAGTTCTCAGTAATGGGGAGCTGGGTGCGGGGGTACTGCAGTTGGTATGATTTCACGTGAGGGAGGCTGATACAATTCCAAAGGTGCCAAAGAGGGACCCTGGGGGTTATGCAACAGTTCAGTATTCTAACTTGGTGGTGGATACAAATCTACACATGTGCTAAAATTGTGTAGAGCGGAATACACACACACACCCACACACACAAACACACTCACAAAGGAGTACAAATTAAGCTGTGGCAAGCATAAATGAGAAAGGTGGGTTGTTTTAAGGCCAACACACTGATTGTTACGTTATAATTTTGCAAAATGTTACCACTGAGGGAAACTGGTCATATCAGTTTTCCAGCACTGTGCTAACAAGGTCCCACCAACAAGGTGACGTAACACAACAGAAACTTGTTCTCTCACAGTTCTGGAGGCCAGAAGTCACAAATCAAGGTAGTGACAGGGCCATGCTCCCTGCAAAGCTTTTAGGGGAGAAAACTTGCCTCTTCCAGTTTCTGGAAGTTCCAAGCATTCCTTAGTCTATGTCAGCATCTCTTCAACCAGTGCCCGCCTCTTCACATTGTCTTCCCTCTATGTATCTTTATTTCTGTGTTTGTTCTCTTCCTGGAAGGATACCAGTCGTATTAAATTAGGGTTCACCCAGTGACCTCAATTTACATTTTCAAAGGCTTTTACCAAGTAAGGCCTTCAATAGGTACTGGTAATTAGGCCTTCAATATGCCTTTTTTTGGGGGGAGGGAGGGTGGGAGACAGAGTTTAACACTTCACACTGAGTAACGGGCACATAGGAGCTATCTGTATTTTTTTTTACACACTGCATATGAATCTACCATTATCTTAGTAAGTAAAAATAAATTACAAATAAAAATTAGGCAGGTAACTATAGTGGCAACCAATATGGTTGGCAAGCAGCATAGGTGCCACTTTAAGAAATATGTTTTAAAGGGAGATAGCTCATTGTATGGGGTCAGGCCCCAGAACAGACTGTAATAACCTCATCCAGTAGATCACTCTTGAGTACCAAAAAAATGTCGTCACTATGACCCTTGCCCCACATCCCTAGGACCAAAAGAACTATCTTATCAGATATGCCCTAGAGTGCTGATGCATTGGAATAATGATGTAAATTAATGATTTTTGTGTGTGTGTGTGTCTGACTGAGGAAGAAAGTACAGGGTCTGATAGTCCTAGGACTTGCCTGGGGTTTTCCCAATGGAGAGTCTCTCTCTCTCTCTCTCTCTGTGTGTGTGTGTGTATGTGTGTGTGTGTGTGTGTGTGTGTGTGTGTGTGTCTTTTTTGTATAGTTTGAAAAGAGGGTCTAGGGGCTGGGGGTCTTCAGACTAGCAAAAGGAAATATATTATTAGAGGCAAAATTAATACATATTCATAGGAGAGTTGAAATGTTTCCATAAATCTATAATAAGTCCAAAGTACAGAGCCAGATATATCATTGCTCAGTAAATATAGGCAAGTGTATTTTACATTTGTAATTCATCAGCTGATTTGAATATTGCAATGGGTCACTCTCCAAAATGTCTGGGGTATTTTGGGGTGAAAATAAAACCAGACATACTTCCAAGATGAGGATGGGAATAATGTAGTAATAAAGTCACCAAGAACATTATGTAGAAATAAAGTTTTCCTTTTAAAATGTGCTCTGGCTTTAAATTCAGACATAGTTAAGTAAAAGAGAACTTGAATTCCTATATGTATGACCCAAAAGGTACAAGCTCTTTGTACCTTTTCAGGCTTCAATACTAAATCAATTCCTTCCTGGTAAATGGAAATTGAGGAGATTGTAAACATCTTCCAAGTCAGGCGGGAGACAATTTTTCAGCTGTTTCAGAGCTCAGAGCGAGGTCAATCAATTGACTCAATGGAGACAGACAAGCATTTAATTTGTGTATTTTAAAGCCTCAATACAACCCTGGCTTTCACTTTTTTTTTCCCTGTGTAACACCTCTATTTTTGTTCACTCCTTATCTACAAAGTTAAAGTTCTTATTTAGAAATCTCTCTTCATGTGAAATTTAAAAATCTCTCCTCCTGTGAAAATGATTCATGAAAGCATTTTGATGGAAATCTATCTAAACTAGGATATACTTTTAATGAGCACCTTGCAGTTGCTCACGTGGCATAATTAAAGCTCATAGAAGCTAATTAAAATGAAAGACTGTCTTTATTTATTAAAGTATCATTTAAAGTGGTTTTAAATGGATGTTATCCTAATTACCTGTTCTTAGCGATGAGCTTTGGTGATGAAAGAGGAGAAAGTGGGATGAGCCTGGTGGTGGATGTAGGTTTTTTTGTTGTTGTTCCTTGGTTTTTCTTTTGACCCTTAGGCCCTTAGACATACTTGACCTTTGCCATGTACCACAGCCCTGGTAATATGCACTTATCCACATTAAATCTGTGGTAATATGCACTTATCCACATTAAGTCTGTGGTAATATGCACTTACCCACATCAGATCTCTAGGGATAACCAGAGCCCTGCTGCTTTGGGTTTGAAGGAAACTTTCCTGAGAGAAGGGAATGTACGGAAGGACAGGACTCCAAATTCACAAGCAGCCAACAGCTGGTCAAGTCCATGACCAGCTCCTCAACGTTTTCATTCCCACAGACATCCAAGACCCCAGACCTCACAAACTACTTATTCTATTCATTCATGATACAGACAAAGGAATTGCCAATAATTAAGCTAAGGCCATCTTTGACCGAGGCAAACATGCAGGATCTGAGGAACCCAGGACAACTGTCATATGAGCTCTCTTCATTGTGCTTTTGTTACTGAACCCCAATATTTTACTCTGTCTTCCCACAAGCTTTGGCAAAGAGATATGCACCAGCAGGGGTCTGCAGTGTAGAGAAGAAGAGGTGTTGACAAGTTTTCAGGTCAACACAGGAAGTGCATGCTTGAGTTAACTGTCTGGATTTTTGTCTAATGTTTCTCTTTCTGAGACCTGGATGACATATGACTACAAATACACTGAAGAAAAACATATATTAAATTAATAAATTAAATGAATGTGGTTAAAAACATAAATAAATGATCAAATTACATTCTATTCAGCTTTTTAAATTGGAATAATTAAAAAATAGACAAGAGGGTAGAGCTCTGAAGCTGAATTCTTCCCACATCCTTTCTGGTAATCTACACATTCTTCTCTTCATCCTACAAGCTGTAATTTATACATGTGCCTCTTTACCCATTGATCATTAATCATGGCTGTCTTTGGCTGCTCTGATCATCAAAGGTCAGAGTTGACATTTTCATATAGCACCTGAGCATCTCTATTAATTTTTTTAATATTATTTCACTGGAATTGCATTCCTGGGAGAATGGGAGCGTGTATTAGAAAAGCCCTTTAAGTGACAGATAGTGTTAAAACTTCTTTTGGAGTAATGTACCTAAGGCTCCTACCTCTACCTCAACCAGTGAAAAAGGGCAAAGCATGTTATAAATAAGCACATACAAACAAAAATAGCAAGGCTATATCTATCCTGATAGGGTAATCTGACAAAGAAAAATGGTTAGTTTAAAGTAGATCTGGTTGTAAAGTTTTCAAGAGTTGGGAATTTTGAAAATGTAAGGAATGAAACTTCCAAAACTTTTTTGTTTGTAATGCAAACTCCAGCACTTTACTGTGGGAGGGTTAAAAAATAATGAAGAATGGTTTCAGATGGGGTGATGGGTCTGTTTGGAGAAAAGGTGTCCATACTGGTGGTTCTGGGTCCATTAGTGTGTACAAGAAGTTGACTTAATCAATGTAGTACTTATGTTTAAATGGGCAGAAATAGGAGAGGATTTAGGTCAGAATCAAACACAGAGGAACAGAAACTGGTAATTGTTTAACCTCTTAAAGCAGGTGATTGAAGTCCATGACTAGCATAGCTTGTCCCCTTCCTTCCTTCCTTCCTTCCACCCTTTTTCCTTTCTTTCACTATTTCTTTTTTCCTTCCTTCTTCTTTCCTTCCTTCCTCCCTCCCTCCCTTTCTCTTTCAATTTTCTGAACTTTATGGAAGAAATTAACAAATAAAAATTGCTTATGTTTAAGGTATGCCATGTAATGATGTGACACACACACAGTAAAATGATTACCACAATCAAGCAAATTTCATATTCATCACCTCACATAGTTACCATTTAGCATAGTTTTTCAAAGGTCCTGATTATTCTCTCCAACACACGGTGATATATTTAAAAGGAAGGAATTATTGGAATAATTTTGGGACTGTCAGCTGTAGACTTAGGGCATTGAATTAATCAACAATTCAGGGATACTTTTTATGACTTTGGGATTAGATAAATTATTAGGTACCATGTTAATTAAATGTTATTATAGTTGATGTTATAAAGAACAAATGCAAACTTTCCCAAATAGAATCAGAGGTTTTCTTCAGAAACAACAGATTGTATATCCTTGTGGGGTTCTACCTAGAGATGGGAAAATACTTGCATTTTTATGGAAACAGTGAACAGTATGACTCTGGCTTCTAGTCATTTTTTCATTTCTTCATTGCAAAATGAAAATCAGGTACATCTTTATGTAAAACATTATGTGTTTAGATTCCTTTGACTTGTGAAAAAGGATTTGTTTTATTTTTCCCTCAGTTCACTTCTGTGATAAGCATTATGCCAAAAAGCTTCTAGCTGCTGGCATGCCAAAACCGTGTTTTTCTCTCTAGATCATGAGAATCAACTCTCCCTTTTGATACTGAAAATGATGCAAAGACTACTTCAGAAGTAGGGTATGCAACCCCAACCTTAGGTGGAAAATAATCTAGCATTTGTGATGCGATGGCTCCAGAGTTTTATTTTGAAATCCAGCATTTTTGGTCAGGGTGAGATAAAGGACTTTAAAAACTATGTTATTTCGGATTCAAGACAATGTAAAGGGGATGGACAGAGGCTATGTTTGACTGGACCATGAGCAGAAGGGAGAGAAGACCAGGGAAGATCATTATGTCACAGAAATGGAGGAAGAAGATTAGGGCACTATTAGTATAAAGCAAAATTTTTTTTTAGAAAATTAGAATTACTAGTAAATATGCATAATTTACATCTTAAAATGAGATTTTTAAAGAAGAGCAACAGGCATCCAGATGCTATATTTTGTGCACTTAGTAATTTGTACCATCTGCTTGCCCCCAAGTGTCCATACAATTAACCAAGCATTATTGAAGTAGCTTTGAAATTTTCAAATGTGTGTTGGCAAGCAATTGTATAAGAGTCTGTGGTAAAAGTCAGCAGTTTTTAAGCAGAAAGGAAAAGTTTTAGAAAGAAAACTCCATTATAAAATCATCAACTTCTTCTTGCATAAGGTAAAAATCTTACAACATGCTGGAAAAATATATTACACATGAGTGCAAACCATCATCTAGATTTTTACTCTTGTGTTTATGCTTGAGGCCTTTTTATTTGATCATTGTTTTATTAATGGACTTGAACCAATGAACAAGCTGGTGAAAGCTGCAGTACCCTCCTGAAGAATGACTTTTTTTTTCACATCCAGATGTAATACATCACAGAAGGCAACTTAGCATGGGTAGTATTAGTATATGGTGGAAGGCTAGGTAATTTTTCAGGGAAGTAAGCAAAGCCAAATTAACCCATATTGGAAGAAGGAATTCTCCAGGTTGGAGAGCAGGTCTCCAATGTCCCCAGCTCTGCCTTTTATGTCCCTGGTCAAATCCTAGCCAGAAGATAAAGAAAAGAGCATGAAGAGAGCTCACAGATCCTCTAGTCCAAAGCATTCGTTATTCACGAACATAGTCCAAGAGGCAATGTATGTTCTGTCTATAGTGGCTACCTTATGTTAATGACAGAGCCAATAGCAGGATGTCTGTCTCCTGGGGTTCCACAATAAGGTAGAATAAGCCATGGGATGGGGGTCAAATAGACTAGCTTTGAAATTTGCCTCAGCCCTTCACTGGCTTTGTAACCTCAAGTTCTGTGAAATGGGGATAATAATATAAACTCCACAAATCAATTTATTAGATTCTGATATTATTTCAAGGAATTTGGTTTGAATCAGGGTAGGTTCTCAGTGGATGATGATTTTCTTCCTTGCCCAATTTGCCTTTTGGTTCAAAGCTCATTTTTCAGGTCAAGTGTAACAGCAAATAATTTACTCTATAACCATTAATATATATATGGTTTCTTAGATACCACCACATTTGTAAAGCAATATCCTACTACATTTTCATAAATGCAAATCAGGCTCCAGGGTTGCAGCTTCTGTTTCTGCAGATTTACCTGGATATTAACAGGAATTTCTGCAAGTGTCTCTGGGTCACATTAGCCAAGAGCAAGGGGGAAATAATCCAGGGAACACTGGCTTATTTTGGTCTGCAGAGCAGTAAAAGGAAGTGGGGATCCCCATGGGATGGACTCCTACAGAGTTATCCACAGCCCTGGATTGTAAATGCCATTGGGCAAGAAGTGTTGTTACTTCATACACTACTGTTACTGCAGTCCATAGCACAGTAGCAGGAATAGAGTAATACACAATTACTAGCACAATATATAGTTAACTAGAGGTCTAGTACATGGGATTTGTGCACTGGTGGGGGGGCATGGCCTGTGGGGATCAGCCCGCTGTGAGAGTGCTGCTCATCCTGGTCAGCCAAGTGGCTGTGGACCGCCCTCTGAGCAGCTGCTCCCACTGTGGGAGCACCCTGACCACCAGAGGGCAGCTCCTGCATTCAGCGTCTGCCCCATGGTGGTCAGTGTGTGTCATAGCGACTGGTCGAGTGGTCGCTCTGGTCATTCCGCTGTTTGGTTGCTGGACTTTTATTATATAGGATAAAAGGAATCCCTGATTTTAACTTTAATAGTTTCCCATGTTCTGTTGTTGACTCATTTATTTCACTTTGATGAGTCTTGTCCCTCCAGCCCTCCTGTAGCCTCCTCAAAGGCAGGTACTGGTAACGTTAGTCATAAAACTAGCTGCAATTTCTAAAGTGAGAGGCCCTACAGAACACACATCACAAACAGAATCCTCCCCATATTTTTATTAAGTTGATCATTATTCCCATACTAGAGGCCCGGTGCATGAAAATGTGTGCACTCAGAGGGTCCCTCAGCCTGGCCTCTTCCCTCTTGCAGTCCGGAAGCCCTCAGGGGATGTCCAACTGACAGCTTAGGCCCGCTCCCTGTGGGGATCGGGTCTAAGCTACAGTTGGACATCCTTAGCGCTGCCACGGAGGCGGGAGAGGCTCCTGCCACGGCCACTGCGCTGGCAGCGGTCAGCCCGGTTTGTGGCTGAGTGGAGCTCCCCCTGTGGGAGCATACTGACCACCAGGGGGCAGCTCCTGTGTTGAGCATCTGCCCCCTGGTGGTCAGTGCGCATCATAGTGACTGGTTGTTCCACCATTAGGGTCAATTCGCATACTACCTTTTTATTATATAGAATGACAGATGAAGAAACAGGGAAGTTAAGTAATTTGCCCATGATCACACAGCCTGTTTATGGCAGAGCCAATGGTTGACTCCAAGGCCCATGTTCTTCACCACTGTGCTTCTCTGTCCCATACAGTGTTTTTCACAGTGTTTGCACATTGTAGGTATTAAATATAAAACATGATCAGCAGAGCTGGGTAAGGTAAAACTCTGACATGGAGAAAGTGAATTTTCCTGTCTGTTTCCATTCTGGGTTGCCATTTTGCTCCTCTAAAGCTGCTGGCATGGCCTTGACACCCCATTGCCACCCCCTAAGTATGCCTGTCTATTGCTGGAAGTGCCTTCTTCTCCTTGCCATTTCCCCGACCAAATCTCTTCTTGAAAATTTGTTTTGTTGTTTTTTGTTAGCTGTCATTTATAAAATGTTTATGCTTACCCAGAATCCATGTTATGATCATTTTATAGAATATATTGTTTACTAGTAATTCTCACACTAACCCTATGAGACAAGTTTTAAAGATTTTATTTCCATTTTAAAGATGTTGGAGTTTAGGAAACTGGAAGTTTAAGAAACAGAGTCAAGGCCATTGAAATGGGACTCATTCTACTGCATTCTTCTATCTGTATTTTGCTTCTGGGTCAAAATCCTAAATGCATAATGACTGAATGAGCTACTGTACTAACCATACCTTCGAGTTATAAGTTCTGAAGATTCCAAATAATGTCTCACATCTGATTTTCACATCAGCCCTAAAGAAAAGAAAAATAACCAGCTCAAAAATCTTCAGTGATAATTCACAGCAAGTGAAAGCAGCAAGGATGAAAGGCCTGGGTCTCTGTCCTTGTCAAGCACTCCTCCTCCTGCTGCACACCAACCACACTTCCACCTTTCATCAGAGGCCTTCTGCAAACCAGTGTCTGTCTGGTTTGGAAATTACAGACCCTAAGACCATAGGGAAGATATTTTGGCACTGGAAAAGTCTGTATTCCTTATTATATAGGATGACAGATGAAGAAACAGGGAGGCTAAGTAATTTGCCCATGATCACACAGCCTGTTTATGGCAGAACCAATGGTTGACTCCAAGGCCCATGTTCTTCACCACCATGCTTCTCTGTCCCATACCATAGGCCAAGCTTCTCTTTAACTTGGGTTACATAAGAAGGGGATTAAGGTGTGTATTTTTGTAGAGTCCTGGAGTGTTTGGGAATAAAAACTCCACTTTCAAAGAAGCATTTATTTGAAGTTCAACACTATTTTTTTTTTTAATATTTTATTGATTTTTTACAGAGAGGAAGGGAGAGGGATAGAGAGTTAGAAACATCGACGAGAGAGAAACATCGATCAGCTGCCTCCTGCACACCTCCTACTGGGGATGTGCCCGCAACCAAGGTACATGCCCTTGACCGGAATCGAACCCGGGACCCTTGAGTCTGCAGGCCGACGCTCTATCCACTGAGCCAAACCGGTTTTGGCTCAACACTATTTTTTTCATTTCCATTTCTTTTGCCATGCTAAATTTCAATTTTTAATTAAAAATATATTATTATTTTAGTTCAATTAGATGTATTGCATATAGCCATTTTTATATTTGCCTATATATTCTTAATGAATAGAAAGACAGTGTAAATGATGTTCAACAAATGATAATACTGTTTTTCCTTTCTTGGCATGCTAAACTTTGAATGATTTTGTTTTAACTCTCCTTTTTGTTGTATGCTTTTATATTTCTTATTTGTTAAAGTTTAAAAATATTTTATTTTCAGGAATCATGGCTAAAGAAAAACATTATTTAATGACTGTATTAATTTCCAGTGGCTACTGTAACAGATTACCACTAACTTGTTGGCTTAAGCAATTGAGATTTCCTTTCTCATAGTTTTGGAGTCTAGAAGTATGAATCAGCATCACTGGATCACCAGGAAGGTGTGTCAGCAGGGCCTCACTCCCCTGAAGGCTCTCATGGACAATCCAGGGCTTGCCTCTCTCAGCTCCTTGGTTGGTGGCATATGGAGGGTGACCTTCAGTCTTTGTCATACAAGGCAATATTTACATGTTTCAGAGATTAAGACCCAATATTTTAGGTGCCTATTATTCAATGTACTGAAAGTAATTTCCAAAAGGAGAATGATAACCAATGAGCATCCCAAACTGCTTTTTAAATGGATCCATGCAGCATGAATCCCTAATTTCATGTCTTTCAGGTCTATACTTAGATGAATGCATGGCCAATGTCCTTGGGATAGTTCTAGCTTAGATCTATTGCCTATATAATTATCAATATACAGTGTTTACTTTCAACAGTGTCTCAGCTTGTGTGTTAAATTATATGATCACCCTCCATATGCTACAGCATATGACTGCACAGCCAGGCTCTTTTAGGTTTATGGGAATCATGATCTTGGGGCCAGAGAACCTTGCTGGGGACTAAGTGTGGTCACTGCATTCCACCATATACCTTCTCTAAAAGCAACTGACAAATGATAATGAGAAGGCATCTCAGCAGACTGGGGCTAGAGCCCAAGTGCCTTCCCCATGGATCTGAGGATGTGTGCAGGCAGAGTGGTTGATGACAGGCATCTAAGCTGCTCTTTTACTCACCCTTGTAAGGATGTCTGTAATAGCAGAGCAAGGGCAAGGCCACTCATCTGCTGATGCTCTCTGCTATGCCACATCTCAGCATTAACTCTCCTCACCACCCCCATCAATACATGTGCTTGACACCTGGATGGCCTCTGGGCACTGCTCTTAGAGGCTGATACTCCTTCCATATTCATGTGCTCTTCTAATTCATATTGCTCATGAATTATTGTGAAATTCAAGATCAAGAACAAGCTCTGGTAGGAATGCTCTGGGAAAAAGATCACCTGCCCATCCAATTGCAGATCATTTGTATCAATAGTTGACTTCAAACAGTTCTCTTTGGTTGCTTCCTTCTTTCCTTCCTTCCTTCCTTCCTTCCTTCCTTCCTTCCTTCCTTCCTTCCTTCCTTCCCTCCTTCCTTCCTTCTACTAAATATTAATTTTTCTTAAACCTAATGTAGGTATTACTATTATATCTTCTTTGTAGATAAGGTGTCATGTACTCAAATTTTAAATATGCAAAGTTTACTCAGCTACAGGCTGAGCTGATATTGAGACCTGATCTCCTGACTCTGGAGTCCACACTGCTATTCTACTCTACTTCTTACCTCCCAAATAGGGTATCAATTGAAAAATGGAAAATTTTATAAGTTAGGGGGTCCAGGGAGGACACCTATGTATTAACAATGGTTTGGGCTAGCTCTACTCTGGAAGCTATGGCTAATAATAGTTGAGAACTAGGCTCAACTGATAGCAATGGAATCAGAGAACTCTACATAAAAGAAGTCAGTTGGTAGCTCTTTTACCCCAAACAAATAGCCTATAGGCCAGGATTTGAGGAAGGATATGATGTTACAGAAAAGTCCCAGGAGACTACTAGGCATTTGAAATAAAGGTAGGAAAGCCAGGACGGAAGGCATCCTTGGTAGCCTGTGAAGAGGTGTTCATCTCTGGCAGCAGGAGGGCACAGGAAGCTGAGGACCAGGTATTGAGTCAGAGTGGCTAAGCTCCAGAGACAGTTAAAACCCAGCCAGGGGAGGCCTGCTTTGCTGAGAACTAACAAAAAGAATGGGACCCTTTCAAAGGAGGTGTTTCTGTCACACCTTCCAGCAACAGACTTCAGTTGTCAGATTATTCATGATTTACTTTATCACAGAGCTACCTCTTCTAAGGGCATGACCAAAAGCCCGGCCATTTCAGCCCAACATGGGACTACTTGGACAAGCCATGTCTACCCAATACTTCTAGTGGGGTTGGCCAAGGTCTTGTATGACTTGCTTTGCAGTTAGACTTTCTCTCTTACCAATCTCACGTCCTCCAACACTCTTCCACAGGTGTTGATACCTAATAGATATCTAGCATGCCAAATGGCATCCTTTTATCTGCTTCTGGAATACTCAGGCCCACCTCTCCTTTGGACAGAATTAATATTCTTCTCTCCCTCATACTAAGGAAAATCATTAGTTGGAAGGGCAGAGTGTCCTAGGTAAGTAAAAGAAGGGGACCCTTTTCTGAAACACCTATTCCGAGGCACAGTTTGAATACCATCCAGAGACCTCATTCCTCTTTTCCTTGATTAGGTTCTTGTGCCAAAGCACTGCTTTCTGAAAGCAGACAGGTGGATACAAACAGTAGAGAAGTCAGTTTACTAAAGCATAATCATTCTTGGCTTTTGATGGCTTATTCACACAAGGGAGTATGTTAGATCAAAATGTTTCCCACTCTGACACCTTCAAAATGCTTCAATACTCATAGCGAGAGATGCCAAATTTGGGAACCAAACTCTCACCCCTTCCCAGTCTTTTAGGTAGTAGTTATTAACCAATTTTAGAGAATGACATGGCTCTGAATTTTTTCACCTACCTCCTTAACCATTGAAACATGTAAGAACGAAGCACAGTCTAGCTGAGAGGTTGCCACAGCTGCCTGGGTTGGTGTCACTAGGTTGTTTTATAAAGAAGACCTCTCTAAAAGGGTCTGGAATCTCAAATGCTCCATCCCATTTCTATCTTGGATAATGGCTAGCCTAACAACCTCGTTGTCCTCTGCCATAAAGTACCACATGGGGAGGTGTGTGTCATCTTTAGAGCTGCTACAACTCAGGGTCTCAGGCTGCTACCATTTATGGCAGCAAGTCAGATTTAATAGGTCTCTATTTGACAGATTCAATGTCCAACAGCTCTTGGGGAAAATTTATCCAAAGGGCCTGAAGATGAACAAATTTGCCTGTCTACAAAGAGGAGTGAAATATCTCCACACCATGTTCAGCAGGTTATAATCCATTAATCTGCCAGCAATCTTTACCCTCCATGTGTGTGAAATTATGCAAGCTTCTTTTTTTCTTTATTGTCATTTTGAATTATGCACTCTGTGTGGTAGATAGATCAACTCTGCCTAGGCAGCTAACTGAGCTGTTTGGAAGAGAGGGATGTGTTTTATTTTCACATCAACTTGCTCTGATTCAGTGTTTAGGGTGACATATAATCAGGCACTGAGTCAAAAAAAAAAAAAAAAAGATCAGCATTAAGTGTAAACCACTTTCCATCATGACCAATGAGTTGTAATTGGTGCTATTGACAGCACTCCAGGCTGTACCGAATTTCCTATCAGCCCGAAACCTGATGACAACTTTTTTTTTTCCACCCCAACTACAGTCGTGGGCTGCATAATTATGTTTTGGTCAATGACAGACTACATATGTGAAAATGATCCCATAAGATTACATGGAGCTGAATATTTTATTGCCTAGTGACTTTGTAGTCATCATAATGTAGCACAACACATTACTCCTGTGTTTATGATGATTCTGGTTTACAGTGTTTATAGAGTCCACAGTAGTGCACAGTAATGTCCTGAGCCTTCATATTTACTCACCATTCACTTACTGACTCACCCAGAGCAACTTCCAGTCCTGTGAGCTCCATTCAATGGAAGTCCCCCATATAGGGGTACCATAGTTTATCTTTTTTTTTAATCCTCACCTGAAGATATTTTTCCCATTGATTTTTTAGAGCGAATAGAGGGAAGAGAGGAGGAGGAGGAGGGGGGAGGGAGGGAGAGAGAGAGAGAGAGAGAGAGAGAGAGAATCATCGATGTGATAGAGACACATCAATTGGTTGCTTCCCACACACACCCCAACCAGGACTTGGGATCAAGCTTGCAACCCAGGTAACTTCCCTTGATGGGGAATCGAACCCTTGACCCTTTGGTCTGTGGGCCAATGCTCTAACCACTGAGAAAAACTGGCCAGGGCATATTTTACTGTACTTTTTCTATGTTTAGATACACGAATACTTACCATTGTGTTACAACTGCTACACTATTCAGTGCAGTAACATGCGGTATAGGCTTGTAGCTTAGGAGCAATACGCTACACCATATACCCTAGGTGTGCAGTAGGCTATACCAGTTAGCTTTGTGTGAGTGCACGCTGTGATGTTCATGCAATGACAAAATCATCTAAACAGACATTTCTCAGAACACATCCCTGTCGTTAAGCAGTACATCACTGTACTTAATTAGTTATGAATCATTGCAAAGGAAAATTATGTAAATTTTTAAATACATTATATATATAATTTAGCTATGCTGTTTTTCCAAAAGAACCAAACTTGGGCCTAAATTATCTGCTACAGCAAAATAATAATTACTATTTAGTGACTGTTAAGCAGGGTCCTTATGTACTGCTCTTCAGAGACCCTACTTGCCAGTTGTTTGCCCAGAAGAAAAGCACATTTTTCTTGTTCCAATATGGGCTGCGGAAGGTCTGCTACTGTGTGCCCACATGCCGAAGGTTTAATGCACTCTCATGTTTAATTTATGTGGAACTCACAGAAGGTAGATAGTATTACCTCCAATTTACAAGCTGCAGAAGATGAGTTGTATAGAGGTGATATAACTCATCCAAGGTCAGATAAGCAATGAATGGAGGACTCATTTCAAGTCTTAATCTGTGAAACTGCAGCAGCCTGGCTGATATCCCCTCAGATGCAAGGGTCTGCATTGAGGAGCTGTGTCTTTCATTGGTTGGGTTAGATACCAGTCGGTTTACCTGCAGTTCTCCCAAACTGCTGTTGATACTGCTGTTTATGGTCTTCCTTGGTAATCCCAAAGCATTAGCAAGCATTTGCTTAGTTGGTCCTTTGAATCTTTGCTTTATTTTATTTTATTTTATTTTATTTTATTTTATTTTATTTCATTTTATTTATTAGTTAAGGTATTACATATGTGTCCTTATCCCCTCATTGCCCCCCCCCCATCCACTCATGCCCTCACCCCCCTGTTGTCTGTGTCCACTGGTTAGGCTTATATGCATGCATACAAGTCCTTTGGTTGATCTCTCCTCCTTACCCCCACCCTCCCCTACCTTCCCTCTGAGGTTTGATGGTCTGATTGATGCTTCTCTGTCCCTGGATCTGTTTTTGTTCATCAGTTTATGTTGTGCATTATATTCCATAAATGAGTGAGATCATGTGATATTTATCTTTCTCTGACTGGCTTATTTCGCTTAGCATAATGCTCTCCAGTTCCATCCATGCTGTTGCAAATGGTAAGAATTCCTTCTTTTTTACCACAGCGGAGTATTTCATTGTATAGATGTACCACAGTTTTCTAATCCACTCATCTGCTGATGGGCACTTAGGCTGTTTCCAAATCTTAGCTATGGTGAATTGTGCCACTATGAACATAGGGGTGCATACATCCTTTCTGATTGGTGTTTCTAGTTTCTTGGGATATATTCCTAGAAGGGGGATTACTGGGTCAAATGGGAGTTCCATTTTTAGTTTTTTGAGGAAACTCCATACTGTTCTCTGCAGTGGCTGCATCAGTCTGCATCCCCACCAGCAGTGCACGAGGGTTCCTTTTTCTCCGCATCCTCGCCAACACTTGTCATTTGTTAATGATAGCCATTCTGACAGGTGTGAGATTGTCATTTTGATTTGCATCTCTCTGATGACTAGTGACTTTGAGCATGTTTTTATATGTCTCTTGGCCTTCCTTATGTCTTCTTTAGAAAAGTGACTATGTAGGTCTGTTGCCCATTTTTTGATTGGGTTGTTTATCTTCCTTTTGTTAAGTTGTATGAGTTCCCTGTAAATGCTGGATATTAAACCCTTATCGGTGATAACAGTGGCAAATATGTGCTTCCATGCCGTGGGCTTTCTTGTTGTTTTGCTGATGGTTTCTTTTGCTGTGAAAAAAACTTTTTATTTTGATGTAGTCCCATTTGTTTATTTTCTATTTAGTTTCGATTGTCCTAGGAGCGATATTGGTGAAGAAATTGCTTTGGCATATGTCTGAGATTTTGCTGACATGCAAAAAAATGAAACTAGACCACCAACTTACACCATACACAAAAATAAACTCAAAATGGATAAAGGACTTAAACATAAGACGGGAAACCATAAAAGTACTAGAGGAATCCAAAGGCAGCAAAATCTGAATCTTTGCTTTTAAAATTAATATAGAGGTCCTGGTCTATTTGGAAAGGAAGGAAAACAAGTACAAATGAAGGGGATGAAGGGGAAGCCATGGAAAAACTTCAGAGATTTCACGGGACTCTGGGGAGAGCTGAACCGCACACCTCAGGAATATCAGGAACTGAACCTTCAGAAGGTCAGCTCTGGAATGTGACTGCTCTCTAAGCTTACTCTCTTTCTTGCGATCTCTCTGAATATTTATTCTGTTAGTTTCCCTCGATCTTTATCCTCTGAGACTTCGCTTGTCTGTGACAATGCTGTGTACATGGGCTGGTAACCGCCACCTTTTTGGATCACTAAGTTCTACTTTCTGGCATTAGAATTTCACTGTTTGAATTACCAACAGAAGGGTCCTAAATTTTGAGCCATAAACTGGCCAGTCCATCCATGGATGGAGAACCTCTAAACTCAGATGTTACCCTTAGGCTGGGTGGGGAGAAGGTGGATAACAATGTGGCCATGTGTTATTTCCTATCCTCTGCAGGATACAGTGGCTGGAAACCAGGACAGTGGAAGGGCTTCAGCCCCTGCACATCAGCTCTAGTTCCTCCATGCTCTAGGTCCCACGCTCTGCTTCCAATATCTTTCCCTATCTGTCCCCCTTGGTGGCTGATCCCTTGGCATCACGCCTTTTTCTGTGAACCTTTTAGATCGACAGTAACATTTTAAGTGATCCTCTAAGATCTGACATGATACCCTTTGAGATGCTGTACCCCATATACTAGTACATTTCTGAGCCCCACTAATCACACCCAGTTTTGATTTTTTTCCTGTAAGGTTTTGCTTGTTACTACTATGACTATTGCCACTACTGCTGCTGCTACTACTACTATAAGTAGCTAGCATGTATGAGCATTTACAGTCGATCAAACACCCTTCTGTTCTTTGTATGTGTTAGCTCATTTAATCTTGAGGTATGAATGAGGTGTGGTATTTAGCACAGTGTCTGACACATAGTATATCCCCACAAGTTGTGGCTATTTTAATTTCATTACTGTTATTATTAGGTGAATCAGTAGATATAAAATTGATCTGAAATGATAAAAATCTTTGCATGTTTAGGACCCCCCCAGGTAGCTCTCATCTTCTAGATAGCTCCCCATGACCTTTGCCCTGCTCCAGCTTTCCCAGGGACTCTGAATTGAAGTGGAACAACTAAACCAGAAGAAATTTCCTCAGGGGCTGCCTAAAGGTCAGTGCCTACCCAATGGAGAGCTCTCCTTAGTGAATGAGGCTGAGTCCAGGGGTTATGTAATTTTGCTACTGTTATGAATCGTAATGTAAATATATGTGTTTTCCGTGGTCTTAGGCGACACTGCTAGCAGTTCTCAACCTGTGGGTTGCGACCTACAGGTTGAGAATCACTGCTGTAGAGCCTAAGACCATTGGAAAACACAGATATTTACATTATGATTCATTAACAGTAGCAAAATTATAGTTATGAAGTAGCAACAAAAATAATTTTATGGTTGGGGGTCACCACAACATGAACTGTATTAAAGGGTCGTGGCATTAGAAAGGTTGAGAACCATGGACAGGCAAACTAAAAATAATACTATTGTGCCGACTCAGCATGGCTCAGTGGTTGAGCTGAGCATCGACCTATGAACCAGGAGGTCATGGTTCGATTTCCATTCAGGGCACATGTCCAGTTTGAGGGTTTGATCCCCAGTGTGGGGGCATGCAAGAGGCAGCTGATCAATGATTCTCTCTCATTATTGATCTTTTTATCTCTCTATTTCCCTCTCCCTTCCTCTCTAAAATCAATAAAAATATATATTAAAAAATTTTACATCCTCAAGCTCTAAGCAAAATTTCAGGAAAAACAATCAAAAAAGAAAAGAAAAATAATCTCGGTGAAATCTTTGCAAGAGCAAAATGGGTAATTAGCAAGGCCTGTGTCTCCTTGCAGGATCCCAAATCTTCCCATCTTGTGCAGATTTAGTGTCCTGGCTCAGCATGGAAAAGGAACGCTAGCATTTAATTATTTGTTATTGGTCCTTTATTTGAAAGAGTACTTGAAATGCCCGGAGGGAAGAAAAATGTTATTGTTTCAATGAGCACTTAGCCAAGAGAATTGGGATGAGGTTTTTGTAAATGCCAGGGTCCCCAGGCCTTCATATATTACTCTTGCTGGGGTGGAGAGCTCTTGGAGAAAGATCATCAGAAGAGTTTGATGGCTGTTTCTCACAAGGGCAGTTTGGAGAACTAATTAATGAGGGGCTCTTCAGTGCATGAAAAGTCATTAAGCTACTACTTCATTGAAAGTGATCTTTAGACTTTCCTTGGATCAATAGAGTCAAGAGGTTTTCTGTCAAAAAATATATATTTACTTGGAAAAATAAAATGAAAACAGAATAACAATTCACTGAATAATTACATAGGACTAGTAATCATAAATGATAAAGAACTTTGAGAGTTCACTCCCATTACCTTGCTAGAACATCACAATAAAATCATGAGGATAGATAACATGAGGTGGTAATGCACCCTTTCTCAAAAAATGCCTACAGACAAACCATATGAAAACAACCCATAGTTGGGGGTTGGAGTGTGGAGGTTGGGGGAATGGGATGGGTGTGGCAGCTGCTTGTTTAAAATGAAGATGTATGAGGGTTCCCTCCTCCACAGCCTGGAAAACATTTGTTGTTTGTTGATTTATGGGTGATAGCCATTCTGACAGGTGTGAGTTTATATCTCATTGTGGTTTTAATTTGCATTTCTCTGACGATTAGTGACATTGAGCCTCTTTTCATATTTATTGGCCATCTGTATGTCCTCCTGGGAGAAGAGTCTATTCCTGTCCCCTGCCCATTTTTAAATTTGATTGTTTGATTTCTTGGTGTTGAGTTTATAAATTTTGAATATTAGCCCCTTACCCGATATATCATTGGTGAGTATCTTCTCCCATTCCGTCGGTTGTTTTTTTGTTTTGTTGATGGTTTCAACTTTGTAAAGTATATGACTGTCTAGCCACTATGCTGTACACCTAAAATCAATACAAATTAATATTGAAAATAAAAAAAATAAGGATTTAAAAAATGAGGCTATATGAGCCCCTCAGGAATGACTTCCTGGACTGGTAAATTTGCAAACAATGTATTGGACCTGCTTGGTTTTCCTTTCAGGAGGTAACTGCCTGCAGGGAGGGCGTTCTCTGCTCTCCGTTTGCAGGTTGCTTTTGCGCTGCCTCCTCCTCAGCTGGGTCAGGCCTGCCCTGGCCCAGTGCCTCTGAGCGCACTGATGATCTTTCTAATAGTGGCATCTAATTGGCATGCCTTTTTTTTTGGCTTTGTTTTGTTTTTTATACTAAGCTATGCCCCTCACTTTGATTTTACCATAATAAAGGTAATATTTTGAACTCCCATCAGCCTTATTGTTTTGTTCCGAACCCAGGGTGGGTAAGAGCGCCATTATTTATTGGGTCTCCTGAGAGCCTAATCCCTTTAGCTGGCCTTTTCCTACTTAAATTTGCCTACTGTTCACTCATTTCTTCAGAGCAATACACTGACATCTGCATACTTTCTTAGATCTCTCTAGATCCAGCTCACTCACTCTGCTTAGAGAACCATCTATTTTATTTGATAGTGACTGTCCCCAGTTACAATCCCCCATTGCTGCTAACCTCTTTTCTCTTGCTGTCCCTCCTCTCTCTGACATTTCTCTTCACAAATACTCCCTATCTCCTCAATCCAAAGTTTGTTATTATCATTATTATTATTATTTATCTTTTGTTAGCATAGATAAAGTTTGTTTTTCAAGCATGATAGGATTTCTTTCTTCATTGACTGGCAGTTTGAAAACACCTCTAATTTATGTCAAAAGACACACACACACAAGAACTCCTTGGCAGGGGGAGTCTCTTCCTTTAAGTCTCAGCCAAACAAATGCCACTTCCATGAACTTTCCCTTTATTTGTCAACCAGTAGTTGCTCTGTCCATTTATCTTTCAAAATTGCTTCTTTTTAACATTGTTGAAAGCTAATGTCATTGTGCCTAATATAAGTAATTTGTATGTTATTATTTGTTTTGCTAAATTGAAGGCCCTTAAAGGCAAGGATTGTGGAGTTATTGTTTTTTCTAAACAAAATTCACTAAAGGTATGTGACATGGATCATCAAAGTCTCATGCTTCTGTCCCCAACCAACATAAAAGGCCTGTAAAGCGGATGCTTGGAATGGTGTTCACATAGTTCCAGGTTAGAACTACACATAGCAGCACAGAGGAATAACCCCAACTCAGATTCAACAGGGAGGATACGACGTTACACACTGGTGGAGCCAAGCTCACAGCTGCTGTGGCATTTCTGATAAGAGTGGCATCTGTCCAGAAGGTGGAAGGTAAAATTGGAGGGCTTAACAGCTTCCTTACTTTGGAAATACTTGTAAACAATCTTTGGGGACAACACTAACTCCAAAGTGACAGTGTTTGCAGGTCTACCCGATTTGTGCTCATGCATTTGTACTTGGATGTTTATCCTAAAAAGGAAAGTTTGCATAAAAAGTTTGGGTGTTTATTCAAAACAGCTGGAGCTGAGAAAAATATTTGTATTTGGTGCTAATCAGGCATGAACCAGGCAGCAAGCCACTCATATCTTAATTACAAGGTCATAGTAAAACAAGGCAATTTAATTGCAATCTGTGTAAAATAATCCTATATAAGAAAAAGCTCATATGCAAATGGACTGAACTGTGGCGAAACGACCAGTCGCTATGATGCGCACTGACCACCAGGGGGCAGACGCTCAACACAGGAGCTGCCCCCTGGTGGTCAGTGTGCTCCCACAGAGGGAGCGCTGCTCAGCCAGAAGCCAGGCTCAAGACTGTCAAGTGCAGTGGTGGTGGCGGGAGCCTCTCTCCCCTCTGAGGCAGCACTAAGGAGCAGCGGTGGTGGCAGGAGCCTCTCTTGCCTCCGCAGCAGGTGGACATCTCCCGAAAGTCGTGCACCCTCTAGTTTATTTATAAACTGCTAGTATGTGCCTTTGCATCCTGTAATACTTTTTATTCAAGCGTGGCCCTGTATGCACCTCTTTGTATTATAAATACAAGGTCATTAACCTGCAATTTCACTTGCCATCTTGTTCACTACATGGCATTCTGTTCTGTTTAATATGGACTTGTTAAGTCCTGTGAGGTTATTCCTTTGTTCTGACTTAATGTCTCTGATTGCAGCTCCTTTAGCAAGTGTGATCTGCACAGTGAGTGTTGGATTTCCTTAAATATCTGGGATAGGTTCTGCTTTTCACCTGCCTCTTTCCTGATATTTGTCCCTGGGTGTTAGTGATTCCAGGTGCACAATACATTTTCCAAGTTCTGAAACATCGGAGTTCTGGGCACCTTTATGAACACTTAGAACACAGAGAAGTGAATTTTTGATAAACTCTGTGAGCCAAAGGGAACTCCCTTTTCTGAAGCGAGTGCATGACTAAGCTTTGGGTGCTCTGGTGTGGTGAGCTGAGTGCGTATGGTTATTATAACAAGTCTAGAGGATAGTGGAAAGGCCTGTGCTGATCGCTTCTCCCAGATAGAACCTGTTTAGCAAAATACATGCAGCTCAGTGCAGAGCAGCCAGCACTGAGCACACTGGGGGTCACCTATGTGGCTGGGTCAGCACACGTCTGCCTGCACTGCTGGCAGAGTGAATATTCCTGTGACCTGGAGGGAACTGTCATTTATTGAGGTTATGCTATGAACGTGCCTGGAACTGCTGAGCTGGGACTTTTCATTTGATATCTCAATCCGATTTTCCAACACTCAAAGTAGGTATTATTAAACACTTCATTTTATAGCCAAAGAAATGGTGGCTGAGAGAGGGAGTTATTTGCTGAGTTAGTAGGTAGCTGAGTTAAATTCAAACCCGGCTCTCCTGGACCCAAAACTCTCTGCAGGACAATACCCTGCAGTTGACCCCAAACTCTCTGCGGGACAACTCTGCAGTTGTCCTTTCAGCATCACTATTATGTTTTCCCAAGGGTGGTTATCCTTTCTGAGGGTTGATTCTATACATGTTCCTTTCCTCTGCAAGCAGGAGTGGGAGGAAGTGCAGGGCAGCTACAGTACAAGTCCAGCTATTGGTCACTCTTGGGGAATGAATATTTCTGAATAACCATGTTTTCTTTATTTAGGAAACAGAATGCCCATATCAATTCCCTCAAAGTTGAAAACAAGGTTCTTTGACTATTTTTTCCCAAGATGAATTCTACTTCCTGTTTGAATATAAGCACTTTACATAAGTATTTGTGTGTTTTTTTTAAACTATCTGCCCTAATCACAGGATGGTAACTTCATAATGATTATGACATGATGGCAATATCCCCATGCATCAACAACAATGCAAATGCCATACTAATATTCTCGATATCTGTTGGATTAATCAACACCTATTATGGTAATTATTTATGATCCCAGATGTGAATGTAATGTGCCTTTAAGGATATTGAAAAGTGTAAGACTATCTGGTCTTTATCCCAAAGATCCCTGTTTCTTGTTCTGTTTTCCATGGTCTTGCGGTCTCCTTCCTCACTCTCAACTCTTACCACTCCACATTCATTTAGTGTTCAGCATATGTCTGCCAAAAGGAGGCATCTGCTGCTTCTAATACGAAAGCTCTAGTGAATTAGGGAACCAGATGCATTTCATTATTCAAGTTGTCTAAAGGTGTGAGCGAATGTGTTTGTGGGACTTCGTGGCATCTTTCACAAGGACTGGATCTATTTTAGAAACTGATTGTAGAAGACACTGTTGGTGCCCTAACTACATCCCCTTAGCCCGGAGCTTTTTCCTGCATGCTGGCCCAACTTTGACCTGCCATACCCGTCTCTGTCGATCGGAGGCTTTCTCTGACCACCAGAACCTGCTCTTCTGGCTGACTCAATTAAGCCAGATGTGCTGGGGAATAATACCACTCCCAACCAGGGGGAGGACCCTCACCCAGTGACTGATGGGATTGGTGTCTACGTGCCCCAGGTGGGAAAACTCTCAGGTGTACGTTCCCTACTGAGTCCCACACTCTCCTACTCCACTCATCTATATGCTAATTTGCCTGGTAACTCATCCTTATTGGCCTCTTCCCTTTTGCTGTCTGGCTCAACGATTCCCCTACCTGAGATTTCCTTTCCACAGGTAAAACACCTACCCTTGGATCTTTGTCTCAAGGTCTACTTCCCAGAGGTATTCACACTGAGGTGCAGAGTTAGAACTAAGTGAAGTGTTAACAGTATTGATTACAAGGGAATCACTTTGGTTTCAAGGGGGTAACTATTCGGATGGTATGGACATTTTTGAATTCTTTTCAGTTTTCATTATCCAGGCCGTGCCTTTGTCTCTCACCCACCGGCCTTGGAAATACTAGACAGGACACACACTTTCCCAGTAGTATGGCATCGGAGTCAAAGTGTGCGCTTTATGTATCTACTCCTCGGGGAAATGGTGCTGAGTCAAAATATAAGGTTCAGGGAGCTGCGTCTCTGCTTGACTTCAGCACCAAGTCAGCACCACAGAGGCCAGGGGGGATGTTTGTTGGCACCTGTGATCTTAATAAGTAAAGGTAACATTGCTGGAATAATCCATCGGTTGGCTCTTTTTGCCAATGATACAGGGGAATGTTCACTTGCCCTCCTCCCTTAGTTTGCTCAGGATCAGCACTTTAAATGGACAGCTCTGCTATAATGCAGCTGAAGAAAGAAAATACTATAAAAAAAATAAGCTTTTCAACCAGCACACACCTGTCTTCCTTCAAAGTACCATGGTCAAAGGCAGGAAGGGTGAGGGCAATGGCTGGGGATTCGTCTCCCTCTCTGAAAGGAGATAGCCAAGACAAACCTGGACTTTCTAGAGGAAAGAATAGTCTTTTTAACAGTGCTTAGACAATTGGGTATCTATGTCAAAACAATGAAGTTCAACTTCTATCTACACTAAATTTAGCTATACCAAATTAGCTCAAAATGATCATAACCTTAAATGTAACAACTAAAACTATACTAAGCAGAAAACCCAAGAGAAAATCTTTTGATCTTGAGTCAGACGATGGTTTCTTAGATATGAAACAAAAGCAAAACTGACAAAAGAAAAAATAATTTGGGCTTTATCGAAGTTAATGACTCTGCACTTCAAAGGATATCATCAAAATGTAAAAACACAAACCACAAAATGGGAGAAAATATTTGCAAATCACATATTCGATAAGGAACTTGGTCCCAGAAAACAGAAAGAACTCTTACAATTCAATACTAAAAAGGCATATAACTCAATTTAAAAATGGAAAAAGCTTATAAATAAACATTTCTCCAAGGAAGATATACAAATGGCAGTCAAGTACATGAAAAGATTTTCAAATCTGTAGTCATTTAGGAAATGCAAATCAAAACTCCACTTAGCTACCACTTCATTCCCACTAGGATTACTATAAATACAAAGACAGATATTAACAAGTGTTGACGAGGTTGTAGAGATATTAGAACCCTCCTGCATTGTTGGTAGGAGGGTGATATGGTACAGCCAACTTGGAAAACAGTTGGGCAATTTCTCAAAATGTCAAACACAGAGTTACCCTATGAATCAGGAAATCTACTCCTATGTATGTAATATGTTCACACAGAACCTTTTACATGAGTTTTCAAAAAGCAGTATCACTCATAATAGCCAAAAAGCAGAGAAAACCCAAATGTTTCCAACTGGTGAACTGATGAATTACATGTGGTTTATCCACTCAGTGGGTTATTATCTGGCACTACTGTAATAAGTAAAGAAGTACTGCAACAATATGGATAATCCTTGAAAATGTTAGGCTAAGTGAAATAAGCTGCTTACAAAAACCACACATTGTATGATTCCTTTTATACAAAGTGGCCATAATGAGTAATTCTTTAAGACAAGATATAGATTCATGGCTGCAAGAGCTGGAGCGGGAGGGATATGGGAAGTAATTGGTGAGTGGCTGCTGATACAGGGCTTTTGAGGGGGTGATAAAAATGTTTTAACATTGATTGTGGTGATAGCTGTAGAACTCTGTGGTCATATTAAAACTCATTGACTTTTATACTTTGAGTGAATTGTATGGTATGTGAATTAGAGAGCAATAAAAATTTTAAAGTGCTCATTGCCTGTTTAAATACAAATAATAATTTATTCTATCATTTATAAGTTTTGTATAAATAAAATATATGACAACAAAAGCATAGCGTATGTATGGTAAAGCAAAGTGTATCAGGATGGTATTTGAGTTTAGTATTATTGACACTTTGGGCCGGGTGGCATTGGTTAATAGGATCATGTAAGTTTCACGTGTATACTTCTATGATGCATGGTCTGTTCATGGTACTGTGTGTTCACAACCCAAAGTCACATCACCCTCCATCACCATTTATTTGACCCCCTTTACCCATCACAATCCTCTGCCCCCTTCCCTCTGGTAGTCACCACACTGTTGTCTATGTTTATGTTTTATGTTTATATCCCACATATGAGTGAAATAATATGGTTCTCAGCTTTTTCTGAGTTTGACTTCTTTCTTTACAATTTGGATGCATTTTATTACTTTTTCTTGACTTTTTACTCATTTTAGAACTTCTGGTGCAATGTTTAACAGCACTGGTTAAAAAAAGCAGTTATTCTTATCTTGTTCTTTTTCTTAGGGGCAACACTTTTAGACTTTTATTATTAAATAGGATATTACCTGTGATTTTTCTCAAATGTGCTTCAGTCCCTGAAGTTGTGTTCTATCGCCTGATGAACAGGGTCTGGGGCAGGCTTTTGGAGCTCTGAAAGCTTTTGTGAGTAGTTAATGAATTAGCTGGGTTGTTATTGGGGTACTCTGAAAAGACTGCTGCAGTATGACTGTCCTGGGCTGTGATTTACCTGTGAGCTGGGGCACTGTTTGCACCCACCATGTCCCCAGAGGAGGTGGGTCCCAAGGGCCAGTTGACTCTGCTCATGCCTATGGACTGTGTAGCATCATGAAGGGAAGGAATAGGAGCTTGAGGGTGAACAGAAAAAGCTCTAGTATGTATTTGACGCTTATAATGATCTACTCTAGTAACAAGCCTGCTTTGATAATCTCCCCTGTGAACAACCCGAAGGCAAACTATTTTTAAAAAGAGGTGCTGCAAACATTCATCCCCTTTGTCCTCTGTGCTGTCATTTTCCTTGGATTTTGTTTTAGGTGGAGTCTCAGGGGATGCGAGACACCATTTGAAGTTACAAATGACTGATTTTATGCTGAGACTGTCACCATCTGCAATCCACAGAAATATGCCAAAGAAATGCAGTAGATATCTTTCAGTGATTTACCTTTACCGCCCTTCCAAAATATTGAACTAATGCTGTAATTAACAGGTGACAGGTCCAATTATCCTCTAGTTGAGGAATAAAGTCATTTTATATCACACTGAGTAGTCTGATTACTTATTCATGCCTATTGGAGAAGTAAGCTTCCTAATTAGAAATCAGCTTTGCAAGATCCCATCAAAGAAGGTTATCCTTCTGGATATTTTGATATTTCTTGGCATTTCACAATAACATTGTCATTATCAACATCTTTGCCATTAACATAATAGTCATAGATAAAAACTCGTGTTTACCATCCTCGTATCTAATAAAGAGGTAATATACAAATTGACCATCACTCCAACACACAAGATGGCCGCCCCCATGTGGACACAAGATGGCCACCACAAGATGGCCAGCAGGGGAGGGCAGTTGTGGGCAATCGGGCCAGTAGGGGAGGGCAGTTAGGGGTGACCAGGCCAGTAGTTGGCAGGGGAGCAGTGAGGTGCCAATCAGGCTGGCAGGGGAGTGGTTAGGGGGTGATCAGGCTGGCAGGCAAAAGTGGTTAGGGGCAATCAGGCAGGCAGGCAGGCGAGCGGTTGGGAGCCAGCAGTCCTGGATTGTGAGAGGGATGTCTGATGGATCGGGCCTAAACAGGCCGTCAAACATCCCTTGAGGGGTCCCATATTGGAGAGCATGCAGGCTGGGCTGAGGGACACCCCCCCCCGCCCCCCGCCATGCACAAATTTCATGCACCGGGCCTCTAGTATAAGATAAACCACTTTATATCATTTTTCATTTAATTCCTGATAACAACTCATGTTTACTATATATGATAAAGCACTTTAGATCATTTTTTAAATTCTCACAAAAATCCTGTACAGTAAGGGGCACTCCTATTATTTTCAGCTTTAAGGAAGTTGGGTAACTTGCCCAAAGGCCTCATAGCTAGTAGTAATGCCAGAGCCATATTGTCTATCTTTTTGGAGTGAGAATCTGATGCTACAACCGTTTTGCACTCTTAACTGTCATCCCAAAGCATCCTTAATGCAAGTTTCTTTGTGCCTACAACAGTAATAAATTAACTTGTTACTCTGTCATTAAGGAGACAGTAGCATCACTCACAATAGGACTAACCAGTCAATGGACAGAAGGTATTTTTTTGATTAAGAGATACAAATCAGTGTCAAAGTTGGGAAGAAAATTCAGTGTACTATGGCCAATATCTCTGCCATAGTAATTAGAACTTATTACTATCATTCAGTGACTAAATATTTTTAGCAACAGGGTTTTATAAAGGAAATTTAAAAAATATTTACTTCACACCTGTTATGTTCTGGGTACTTTTCATATCTTATAGGTTTCTCAGCAATTCTGAAAGGTAACTAACACCTTCATCATTTTAGAAGCTCATGGCTTTCCTCAGGTCATCCTTGTGGTAAAGTTAGGATTCATACCACATCTTTGATTGCCAAAGATCATGTGTTTAATTTCAAAATGGTGGGGCTTTTCTGATACAGTTGGTATTGTTTACTGAGCCTTTGATGTGAAGATTAAGAAGGAGAGAGGAAATGGCATGGAGAAAAAAAGGAATGGAAAATGTATCCAGAAGTTTGGGGTCAGGTGTGTGTGGGAGGGAAACAAAGTCTGGGAGGGGGTGGTGATGGGGAGGGAGACTTAAAAGAGTATGTTTTCCTCTTTGTTTGTTTGTTTGTTTTATGCTGAGTTTGGGCATGACTCCAGAGAAGGAAAAAAACAGCATCAAGCAATGCTGCTTGTTCTAGACACATCTCTATGGATTCTTGCTTTCCCCATTGAGTGCTTAAGTTAGAATGACTATTCACTGGAGTGGCCACTCAGTGGCATCCAGGCTCAGAGTAGAGGAAGAAATAGCAAAGAGAAATTCTATTTTATTTTTATTAAATTTGTTGGGGTGATATTTGTTAATAAGATTATGTAGGTTTCAAGTGTACAATTCTATGATAGATGATCTGCATATAGCATTGTGTGCCCATCACCCAAGATCAAATCATCTTTCGTCACCATATGTCTGACTCCCTCTACTGCTCCCCCATTCTCCTTCTCTCTGGTAACCTCCACACTGTTGTCTGTGTCTACGAGTTTTTGTTTGTTTGGTTTAAACAGGATATAAATAAATTTAAAAAAGATAAAAATGGTCATTTCTGGGAGAATTTGGGAAGTGAGGCACTGGTGCAAGACCCTATTATTGATTTTTTTTAAAAAAGTTATGCCATTTGTTAACAGTGATTTTCACTACACACTTGACATACTATTATGAAATTAAAAGAAGTAATCTTACAAGGGAGTTAAAAAGGAAAAAGAAATAGTGTCTGTCCCTGCCTTCCAGAGATGGAAGCTGGGAGAGTGACCGAAAGATGGTGAATTCTGACATAGCCTGAGTGACGTCCCAACAAGTGCTGGCCACACTGAGGTCACCACCAGGAAGGGGTTAGTTCTGTGCACATTGTAGATGCTCAGTACTGATCTTAATTAACTCTTTGTAAAAAATGTAACAGCCAGGGGAGCTCCTCAGCCACCAAACATATTCCAGGGCAGCTTGCCCACCCGAGTAAAATGGGGAACTCTCAGAATAGGAAGTTGTCCCATATTGGAGGGACTGAACTCAATGGAGAAAGGGCATATGCTCTAAGTTAACAGTCTCCACACATGTAGAGATGATATTATGGTCCATCTGTAGCCTTGCTTTCTTGCCAGTTTATACCGTGTAAACATGGGCTGAGGCATGTGTCCTATTCGGATTTTGAGTCATTTGGCCAACGTCTCTTGAGAAGAAAACAGTACTTAAAAGAAAACAAAACAAAAATCAAACATTAGATACTGATATATAAACACTAAATTAAAGTAGTAGAACAATGAGCTTGCTTTGTCTTTCTCATCCAAAATACATTTTTTTTTCTTCTAAGACAAAGTAAAATGTAGGGGGAAATAAAGCAAAACCCAATTAAACCAAACCAATAAACAAAAATTCAGTACTGGGCAGATGGCCACTCTGGGGCTAAATAAAATAAAGGTTGCTATGAAGTTGTGGAATCATATTTTAGGGGGTGGGCAGCAGGTGTGGTGTTAGCAAGAAGTGGGCAATTCTTTTGTGATGTTCATATGGTGATCTCAGCACTCCCTCAAACAGAGCAGCTGTGCATTTTCCTGACTCATGACAAGTAAGGGCCATGACACAGGTATACACACTTTTTAAATAAACCCTCTGATTCAGAGTATGGTATTGTCATGCACATACAAAAAATGTCAAAATATTACTGAAAAGGCAGAGAGAGAAAAAATGAAGTGTACACTCTGGCCCTGGCTGGTGTGGCTTAGTTGGTTCGTTGGTTGGGTGTCAATCTGTGCAATTCCCGGCCAGGGCACCTACCTGGGGTTGTGGGCTCTATCCCCTAAGGGGGCATGCTGGAGGTGGCTGATCGATGCTTCATTCTCCTATCAGTGTTTCTCTCTCTCCCCCTCTCATCCTCTCTCTGAAAAAAAATCATTGAAAATTCTTTTTTTTTTATAATATATTTTTATTGATTTCAGAGAGAAGGGAAGAAGGAGAGAGAGAGATAGAAACATCAACGATTAGAGAGGATCATTGATGGCTGCCTCCTGCACGTCCCCTACTGGGGATCGAGCCCACAATCCGGGCATGTGCCCTTGGCCGGAATCAAACCCAGGACCCTTCAGTCCATGGACTGACACTCTATCCACTGAGCCAAACTGGCTAGGGTGAAAATTCTCTTTTTTTAAAGTGTACATTCCGGAAATGGAAACAGACTTCGCAAGAAAATAACAACACACTTAAGACTATACACCGACGAGCACAGTGTCTGCTCCCTTACCATCACCAGAATAGATTCCTGGAGCATCATGTTCTGATCACATGCCTCAAAATGCCCATCATTTATTTCTTGAAATAGCTGTGGGAGGGAGTTGTAGAAGCACTTTTTATTCAATATCTCTACGTTAGGAACTTTATATTAATTTCCCCTCAAACCTCTCAAATGGCTATTCTGATTACTTTTCTATAAATGTGGAGTGAGACACACAAATAAAATAAATTAAATAATGGGTACACAACTAATTGTGAAAGAGCAAGAATTCAAACATACATCTTTCTTTTTCTGTAGCTTTTATATTCTTTCTTGCACAAAGCTAGGAAAAGATGGCACCTATCTTTATCTGCAAAAACTATATTTATATTCAGGCCCTTATGTCTTATATTTCACTCTGTGTTTATCATCTAATCTAAACTTGTAAATATGTTCACTTATTTTCACACACACACACACACACACACACACACACACACATACACACCCCTTTCCTCCTTCATTAAGAAGAGAGAATATGATGCCTGGCTGGTGTGGCTCAGCAGTGAACATCAACCCACAACCCAGGAGGTCAGGGTTTGATTCCCAGTCAGGGCATGTGCCTGGGTTGCAGGCTCGATCCCCCGTGGGGCCATGCAGGAGGCAGCCGATCAATGATTCTCTCTGATTGTTGATGTTTCTCTCTCTCCCTCTCCCTTCCTCTCTCTGAAATCAATATATATATATATATATATATATATATATATATATATATATATATATATATTGAGAGATATATCAATATATATATATATATATATATATATATATATATATATATATATGGAGAGAGAGAGAGAGAGAGAGAGAGAGAGCGAGAGAGAGAGAACACACATAGAGGTGACAGAGACAATGTACTATATGGAATATAATGAATGCATCCAAAATCAACCAACAGTAATTTTGGATGTTTTGCTTCTGAAGATATATGAAGAAGGGCATTACTGTGTTTGGTTACATAGGTTTCCTGGAATACTAAAAGTGTTACGTGAACACTTAATAAAGTTCTGGAAGAAACACATGCCCTTCTCTACAAGATGTACTTTATTTTGTATTATAGGATTGGAAAATTTCATTTACTTGCAAAAACTTTGACTCAAGAACAGATTATTTAATTTATCATTAAGTTGGGGCTCAGAAACTATCATTGATAAAGATGTGTCTAAGATCTATATGCAGGGAGAACCCTCAGTAATTTTATGATTTAAGGGAGAGAAACATTCTGTAACTTAATGAAATAGGAGTTGGTATAGATTCTGTTGTGGAGAGAAATACACTTTTTTAATATTTAGGGTTAAATATAGAAATGTAAAAATGTGTGAAGTGAAAGCAGAAGTATCAAAACACAAACACATTTTAATTTACTCATAGACACTAATGGCTTTGGATGAGACAAGCCTGTCCACTGATAATAAATGATTGACCCCCACCAACAGAAGTGTGACTAATGTATTGGATCATTATTCTCTTCTGCTCTAGATGTTAGGCAATCATTGCTCTCTCGCAGGGACACATTTGTCACTTGTGTTTGCTGTTTGAGGAGGATGTTGTTGAGGGTGGTTACCTTCTACATATACAACTCTAGCTACAGAGTCTGGTAGGTCTTTAATTGTTTATTTCCATATTATTACCTAGTGAGTGTCTTTCAATCTTGGGTAAAAGTTTCTACTTTGGAGTTTGTTATTGTAGTCAACTCTGACACTTGCATTCCTTGTTGGCCCAACTCTACTGTCCTAAACCACCTTGTTATATATCACAGAGGTTTGGTTCTTATTGTATTTTATACCATTCTTCAGCTTTACCTTGATGTTGGCATATAGGGATCAGAATATATTTAAGGCATCTTTTCTTTCTGTTCTGCTGCACACACCACAGTAGTTTGGTTAATGAGATTTGAGATTATAGTGCAGGTACTATACTGTACTGTGTACCATGTAACTCACTAGTTTTCCTCCTTACACTCACTGCAAGGAAGCTGAGAAACAAACTCAAAGTTCATTTCTCACAAGCATCTAGCACTTTGTGGCAGTCCATTTGGAATGAGGTGGTATAGTGATTAAATAATTAGGTAAGGCTTGTGGTGCCATGAGCTATGTCTTTATGTCCTTCATACTTTGTGGCCATTGCTAAACTCATTAATAATATTCCCTCTCTTATCCCAATAAGCCAAATGAAGCAAATGTGGGTGAATATAGCTGCTGTGATTTGTCTATTTGAGAAATTTACTATATTTTAAAGTTGTGATTGGATGATATTCTGCTCTCGTGGTTGCTTGCTTTCCTAGGTGCTATTTTACTCGGCTGGGCAATTTGAGAAAAATCACAAGATGGCTGATTGGTCTTACTTGTTGTTGACCGTCCAATGATCTATTTCCTATTTTCTCTCCTTTCTACCATTTTGAATCATGACAACGTTCTTCCATCACTGTCTTTGAACTTATGAGTAGCTTGTTTGTTTTTCTGCAAAAACTCAGTGCTGGTATTCCTGGTGGGTTTGCTCTCAGTAAATCAGCCAGGAGAAGATTTATGGTGGGAAGCAGTCCTGAATGGTGCCATGTGCTGAAGCAGCTGAATTTTCTTATTGAGCTGTAGTGCTGGCCATAGCAATGCTTCAGATTTGAGTCATCCTAGGTGTGGCACTCTTGTCCATAGTTGGTAGTAGCCATTGTTTGTTAAAGAGAGGCTTAGTTCATGGCACTCTGGAGGTACCCAAATGTAGGTCACTGTTTGGCTGTCCATGGAGGATGGTCTATAGTGGTGCCCAAAGTTATAATGAGTTTTCAATTAGAGGAGACCAAATGCATGCACTTCTATAAGAGAATATGACAGTATTTGAGAGTGTTTTTTTTTCTAATTTGTTTAATTGAAGCTTTCCCCAAAACTGCTTGGAATAGCCTTCCTGATACAATAGTTCCAGTCAGGGGGCTGTTTTAGTATTTAATGTGTGTGGTATCTCCATAAATGGCATATAGTAGATGCTAAAAAAAAAAAGAATGGACTAGGGATTTTAATTTGCAAAGCTGTCATAGTGGTCTTCAAATGCCTGATGGACTTGTCTATGGGATATAAATTAGATTTGTTGTATATCTTGCTAGGGACTTAGTCCAGAACAGTGTATGTGATTTACATATGCAAATGTTCAGTTAAAAATAAGAAATGCTATAACTTATGATTTAGTTGTATCTTCCAACAGTAGCAGAGATCTCCTATTCACTGTTGTATTCCTAGCCCCTAGTAGAGTGCCAGGCAGATAGTAGAAATTTAATAAATTTTTGAGTTAAGGCATAAATGATTAATAATTAGAGCTTTCACATGGAAGTAGTGAGTTCTTCATTATCAGAGTCATTGTAGCATTGCCTGAGTGACCACACACTGTGAGCCTTATAGTAGAGATTCAAAAGAGGCTGATGAACTAGATAACATTAAATGATTATTCTTATCATGGAAAAGTATGGTAGTTACTAGCAGTCAGCAGCTGTGCGTCGCTGCAGGTTGCCCAGGACCAAACCAGAGAGGGTCGGACCTGCATTACCACCATTTGTCCACCATCCAGAACTGAAATATCATTGCTGACATGTACACATAAGGAACTGTTTGACATTGAAATTGGGACTCAAAAGAACTGTTGGCCCAGAAAGAAACTCACTACAGACTGATTCATCTGCCTCTCAGCATAACCATTATTGCTTGTCTCATTTTCTGTTCTTATATGTGTATTTCTAGTATCACATGATCTCACTCATCTATGGGAAATAATGAACAACATAAACCGATGAACAAAAACAGACCCGGAGACAGGGAAGCATTGATCAGACTGTCAAACCTCATAGGGAAGGTAGGGGAGGGTGGGGGTAAGGGGGAGAAATCAACCAAAGGACTTGTATGCATGCATATAAGCCTAATCAATGGTCACAGACAACAGGGGGGTGGAGGCATGCATGGGGAGGGGTTTGGGATGGGAATTGGGGGATGAGGACAAATATGTAATACCTTAATCAATAAAGAAATTTAAAAAAAGAAAAGTATGGTAGTTAGGGTTCTCCAGAAGAACAGAACTCAGAGGATATATACTAGATATGTGAGGAGATTTATTATAAAGATTGACTCATGTGACTATGGAAGCTGAGAAGTCCCATGATCTGCCATCTGGAAGCTAGAGACCCAAAAAAGCTGGTGGTATAATTCAACCTGAGTCCAAAGTCCTGAGAACCAGGAGCTCTGATGTCTGTGGGCAGGAAAGATGGATGTCCCAGCTCAAGAAGAGAGAGAGAGAGTTACCCTACCACCCCCTTTTTGTTCCATTAGGGTCCTCAAAAGGTTGGATGATGCCCCGACACATTGTTAGGGTGGATCTCCTTAACTCAGACCACCAATTCAAATGCTAATCTCTTCTGGAAACACCCTCATGGACACACCTTGTAATAATTTTCTCCCAGCCATCTGGGCATTCCTCAGCCTAGTAAACTTGACACATGAAATGACACATCATAGAACTCTTAAAGGAGTCATTCTAGGATTTACTTGAATTCTTTTAAATTGGAGCATATGTTTTATTTATATGTAACAGTACCTCCACATAATTTTTAGAGAAATATTCTTCCACTAACTGTTAAGTATTCTACAAGGAAAAAATCATGATTCGTTGGTCCATGGCAAGTAAAGAGAGCTGGGTGCTCCCTCCTGTGAAGAGAGAAAAAGATCTTACCCTAAAGAAATCAGGTGGTTCTTTTTCTCTTCACAGATTGTTATGTCAGGATAGTTTTCCATGTTTCCTGGATTTCAGTGTTAGAAGCATCTCATTTGCCCTTAGGAGGGTAACACAGTATAATTTTGTTGGCTGATTATGTAACTTTTCCAGGGAATTCAGGCCACACTATGGTCCCTAGAACTCATGCTATCAGATGTCCCTTAAGTATTGTCTCTAAGAGCCCTGTGTTGCTTTGATGAATGCGTGTGTGTGTGTGTGTATACATCCGTGAGTACACATGCTGCTTTCCATGAGAGCAATCATGGCCGTGTCATTGGTACTTAATGGAGACTTCTTTTGGGGCAAAATCACATCAACTGGAATGCCTTTGTCAGTGGAAATGATTCTGCTGTTGGAGCACAGCGCTGGAGCAGCTGCAGAGCTGGCTTGCTTCCTTAGGGCAGCTCTTAAACAGCCCCTGCCTGAGCTTCTTAAGATCAGCCTGGGACCACAGGGTGTCATCTCAGTGTTCACCTGCTCACTTCCATCTTCCATCTCTCAGCTGGTAGGCAGAAATGCATATTTATGTTTTCATTTATCCTTAATTTAAAATTTTTCTTGACTATTGGGACCAATTGGAATAGCAACTTTCAGTCAGTGGTGAGCACAGGATTCTAAAAATCTTCAAAAACAAAAACATATAAAGCACTGCACAGGTGAAATTGTATAATTTCCCTAAAAGAACATTTGTAACTAAATTTCACAAAATCTCTCAGACAGGAAAAGAGAGAAGTTGAAAAATAATAACAATGAATGTATATGTGGCACTTTATATCATTCAATCGTCAACTTTTTTTTTTAAAGATTCATGAGAGTAGAATTAAATTATTATCCGACAGGAGGGGAAACTGAGGTATAGTGTGGCCAAATGACTTGCATAAGGTCACATGATAAATTCGTCCTTACGCTGAGAACGTGGCTCTTACGGGTTTTGGGGGGAGGGTGCTATGGAAAGTTTCAGGATTCCTGTGAAAGCTGTGAATGAAAAAGAGAAAGAGGGGGGGGGAATCTGTCTGCCCATGTGGCTACCTACATTTAATTTCAGGTGTTTCCTCGGCCCCTCAAGTCCATCCATGGGATAAGAACCCTTTCTCACCTGAGGGTCATTTTCCCAGTGTCCTGACCACCAGGCGAATAACAAATTATTTAAGAGGCTCGTCAGAGAAAGGATTAAAAGTCAGGTGATGTGTATAGTTTTTGAAAGCCAATGGTTAAGTATCTTGCACACAGTGTTCTATGAATAGGTAACATTGCTATGCTCTTTTTGCACAAGTTCTATACCGTTAGTCTGGAATGAGAAGTAACTCCCATAAGGCTGGTATGGTAGGGCCAGGGCTCCTGGATCCAGTCAGTAGCCCAAGGCATGGTTTTGACAGTTCCCATCAGTCTACAAGGGAATTTAAAAGTCACAAAAAGGACAAGTAAGTTTTTTACTCAGTAGTATAAGGGCCACCATACATGTGGTGGTTATGAGTACAAGCTCGGTGCCAAGCTCCCTGGAGCCATAGCCTGGCTCTGCTCTAAGGTTAGATCGGTTTCCATCTTGTAAAATGGGAATAATAATAGTACTAATGTCTTAAGGTATTGTGTCGATTAAATGAGCCAATAGACATAAAACACTGAGAAGAATAAGCTGTTGGTAAATATTAAGTAATATGAAAAGTAGATGGCTTGAAATGTATATAACCTGATGGCAAAATATTTTGCAACTCTATGTTAATTTCCCAAGTATTATTGTTGTTGTTGTTGTTATATTGAAGTTATACTGATTATGAAAATCCAAATGTATATGTGCTAAGTGAAAATGGGCAAGCCGAAACCGGTTTGGCTCAGTGGATAGAACGTCGGCCTGTGGACTGAACGGTCCCAGGTTCGATTCCAGTCAAGGGCATGTACCTTGGTTGCGGGCACATCCCCAGTAGGGGGTGTGCAGGAGGCAGCTATCAATGTTTCTAACTCTCTATCCCTCTCCCTTCCTCTCTGTAAAAAATCAATAAAATTAAAAAAAATGGGCAAAAGCGGGAGAGGAATCAGGAGAAAGCACGCAGGAATGAGGAGAAAAATAACTGATTCGTTCTTTTCTGGGAATTACTGTGTTGTTTTTTTGTTTTGTTTGTTTGTTTTGTCTAAAAGGAAGAAGAGGATTAGGTAAGTTGAGTTCTATTAGAACTGCTTTTATTTGAGGGCATTGTATTAAATTTACACTGTGTATGTGCATGTCCCCTTCCAGAGTGTCCGCTATGAAATCATCAATCTTGTCTGTCTTATTCACTGCTCACTGCTGCTCTCCCAACACGGAAGAGTTTGTGGAGCTCAAAAATTATTTACTGAGCAGAAGAGTGATCATTTGATGAATCCATTAGTGCCAAAGGCTCTGACAAGAAATTGTCTTAATGTTGCAAGTGTCCTGTCCTCTCTTGACCTGTGCCTCCCACTAGCTAAGGGCACAGCCTCTGCCCAACTCAATCCAGGCTCCCCTGGTGGGGATGGCTTGAATATTCCATCAGTCTGGGCTATCACACTGGCCACCAACCTTCCTCTATCCCTATCTCTATCTATTTATCTAGATCTATGTACACTTATTACAAGATGATAATTCTCAAGCAGTTTTTGGCAATATTAATTCTACATGTTAATTGACAGGAACGTAAAAAGCTTCATAGCATTAAATAATTGACTTTATCCAGATCCTCCCAGGTTAAATAGGTGGAGGACATAGAGGGGCATCTTGTGTATTATGACTTGCCAAGGGGTGGGTAGTTCATGCAAGACTTCCAAAGTTATTTGAACATAAGACTCATTCCCTCTTTTATTCTCTGTAGAGTGTTTCATGGGGGAGTGAATAGTCTATAGAATATGTTTTGGGATATGCTGGTATAGACTTTGGCTCTTCTCATTTGAAGATTTAAGTCACTAGCCCATGGTGCCTACATCCTGAATACCCTCCTCAAAAAAGGCACCCTCCTCCTGCATGGGAGGGTGTGTGTTTGTTATTGGAGGGGACTTCTCAACCCCTCCCTCTGAGTTTAATGGGTTGTTACTAATCAAACTTTACAGTAATAGGAAAGCTTTCTCTAATCAACCCGACTAATTACAGGGAGGAGTGAATCAATTGCTAAGCATCGCTAGCACTGATAATAAATCACAAAATCATTTAAACAGGGTTTTAAATCCCAGAAAAATGAGGGAGAGTGATGAACATGCAAATGAGTGTCCCTGTTGCTAAAGGCTTAGCAGGACGTAGCTTATGGGCACTTCTTCCATCCTCTGGTATATCCAGTGTTTCCTGAGCATTTACCACGTGGTGGGTGACGTGCTAGGCATCGAGGCATCTTTGGTGTATCTCATTTAGTCCTCTCGCCTGCCCTCTGAGGTAGGTCTGAGTATTCTCTCTTGAAGAGGCTTGTGCAGCTTAGAGAAGTTAATGTTTGACCAAATCCTAGAGTTTATAAATGGAGACACTGGGATGGGAATGAAGGCTTCTGGTTCCAAACCAGCCCCCTCCAGCTTCCCCAGCCACACCCTGAGAAAGCCCACAGGCCCTTTTGGTGGCTAGGGCAGGGGACATCAGGGTGACACACAGAATATCCCTGTTTTCACAAGGGAAATTAACTGCTTTAAGTGCTAGGAAACATTATGCAGGAGAAGACCATGAGACTAACTAAAAATAATCATTGTAATAACTATTAGTCTATGTTTTATTAGGAAGCACATGCTTGGGAAAGTGCTTTTACAAGTTATGCCATTTAATCTCTACAATGACCTTATGAGAGTTTCCATTATTGTCATTACATTTTATACATGCATACTTTGAAGTACACTAAGGCTAATAACGATTTAAAAACATGTCGAAGATCACAGGGCTTAGGATCACAGTGCTAACTCGCAAGCAGCCTGACTCCAAGGTCAGAAAAGGTCAGACTCATCACCTTCAGTAGGAATAAGGAAGTCTGACCTCTTGTGCTAGAACTTCCAAGCACTTGGGTTTGGAAACTTTATTTCAACTAAAACCCATTTAATTTTTTTACTTGTGAATTAAAATAATTTAATTAGAATAGATAATGTCTAGGCAGACTCTGTCCTTACAAATGCATATTTATCTCATAATCATTTTCTTAAAAATATTATTTACAGCCTTGACTTGTTCTGGTCTAGTGTCTAAATGGTTGTCACATAATCGCAGGTATAACAGAAAGCCCCTTTGCTTGTTACTACGTGGAAATATAGCCATTCTTTCTCTGGTTTCATCTCACCTAAACCAGGGAAACCAGGGATATTTTTGATTAAGGAAAAATATAATTAAACACAAAGAGAAAAGAAGGCATAAAATTTATCTGAGGAAATTTAGACAATTACATATTTTTTGTTTTACTTTATCCTGAATTGTTCGATTTTTCTGCAATAGATCTATTACTTTTATTATTATACTAGAAGCTCGATGCATGAAGATTTGTGCAAGAATGGACCTTCCTTTCCCTGGCTGCCGGTACTGCCTTTTCGCTCCAGCCCTGGAGCCGCCTCTTATTGCTCGGGTCCCTGGAGCTGCCTCTTTCCGCTCCGGCCCCACCTTCCCATGCTGCCCAGAGGCCCTGAGCAGCTGGGGTGGTTTGGAATGCCTGCGTCATCGCCATGGTGATGATGCAAGCATCCCACCCCGCCCCCTGCTGCTCAGTGCCTGTGTATGTAAATTAACCTGCCATTTTTGTTGGGTTTATTTGCATACTCATTCCTGATTGGCTGGTAGGTGTCATGAAGATACAGTCAATTTACATCTTTCTCTTTTATTAGTGTAGAAGACTAAAGGCCTGGTGCACGTGGATTCGTGCACCGGTGGGGTCCCTCGGCCTGACCTGTGAGGATCAGGCTGAAACCGGCTCTCCAACATCCCCCGAAGGGTCCTGGATTGCGAGAGGGCGGTTCTTGGGTGACACAACCCAGAATCAGGCTCCCTCTTCTCTGGTTCTGGGTGCATTACCCGAGAACCGCAACTGCCAAGTCACTGCAGCTCGGCAGCTCCTGCATTGAGCATCTGCCTCTGGTGGTCAGTGCGTGTCATAGCTACCAGTTGGATGGTCGAATGGTTGGATGGTCACTTAGGCTTTTATATATATAGATATAAAAGAGAATTATCCACAGATTAATGATTTGTTTTGCCTTTCTGCCCACCTCAGTTTTGCTTTCTATATTATTCTCAAGTTGTTATTATTATAATAGATCATATTATATTATTATTGAATTTTTTTCAATATGTGCGTTGTCTCTTAAATTAGGTTGTAGATTCCTTGAGGACAGGCCATAGAAACATTTTTGATATGCCACTTCATATTTTCTCTGTGTGTTTACTTATTGTTTTAACATTACAAAACTATTATGTGTCAATTTGAAAAAATGCAAATACCTCGTATAAATATTTTGTCTGAAAAGAACAAATTTTCATATTTTCACATACAGCTTGTTCTGTACTTGGGACTATTTTCACAGGAAAGACTATAATTAACATTATATGTAAAATCTGTCTTTGAACATTTTTTTATCCTCATCCAAGGATATATTTATTGATTTTAGAGTGAGGGGGATGTAGGAGAGAGAGAGAAAGACAGACAGACAGACAGAGAGACATTGATTGTTTGCCTCCCAAAAGTGCCCTGACCAGGGATCGAACCTACAACCCACGCATGTTTCTTGACTGAGAATCAGACCCACAACCTTTTGGTGTATGGGGTGATGCTCCAAACACCTGAGCCACCCAGCCAGAGCTGTCTTTGAACATTTTTAAAGCTTGAATACACATTTTCTAGTGGCTTCCCTATAGCATAGCACAGTGAGCCACATGCGGCTCTTTGGCCCTTTGAGTGTGGCTCTTCCACAAAATACCACGGCCTGGGCGACTCTATTTTGAAGAAGTGGTGTTAGAAGAAGTTTAAGTTTTAAAAATTTGGCTCTCAAAAGAAATTTCAATCGTTGTACTGTTGATATTTGGCTCTGTTAACTAATGAGTTTGCTGACCACTGGCATAGCATATTCTCAACACAAATAGGAGTGCCAGCTGAATTTTTCTAATCATTGTTTATCTCAATTAAAAAATATTATGGCCAGCATGGTAAATGAAAATAGGATTTTGTTACTCTTCTAAATATAAGTTTTGAAGGTTGGACACTTTTTTTATATGCATAATTCCCTAATAAATTCCCTCTCATGAATTTTTTTTACCAAGTTTGCTGTCCATTTAGTTTGGCCTTGGGTATTTTTTATCTGCTTTTGTTAGTTCTTATAGAAAAACAGTTTGGCCCATTGATGTGCTTCCTAGATACCCTTGTCTCAGTGTGTGTTCAGTTAGATAAAATGGCATTTTAAATTTTACATAGAAAAATATTTACAGTTTCTTCTCTTGCTTACATACTTACTAATATATGTACAGTTCTTAGACTTTTCAAGGACGACTCTGTGTTTACTCTAGGATGTTAAAGTGGAAAGCACAGTTTATAGTCAAGAAATAAAGTAAAACTAATTGCCTGGAATGAATGGCAAACACTTAGGTTATGGAAGTGATTAATGTGTTTCTCTTTCCCCAGGACTAAGACATCCTTTTCTTTCACTCCAGTTAGTTCAACTAAAGCCAATCAAGATTGGCTGAAAATATAAGTGTTTCCCAGTACTTTAAAAAATAAACAAACACTAACTATTTTGTCAGGCACTGTGCTAAAAGCTTCATAGTAATAAAGAGCTAATATGCTAATGGTCGGGACACCCTAACACGTAACGACCGATTGCAGGAGGCTGCCTGCTCGTGCGCAGCGGGGTGTTGCTCCAGAGACAGGGCGGAAGCGGTAGGCGCCCAGAGGAGGCGGGACTATCCTGTGCTGGGGAGGGCGGGGGTGAGAGCCCGTAGCGCCCCCCTCACCAGTCCTTCGCCACCCACCGCTGGCTCTCAGAGCGCCCTGCCGCCCACCTGCCAGGGGAAGGAGCACAGCACAGCAGATGGGAGGCTTCCACACTCTTCTCCAGTGCCATGATGGGGCAGGGCTGCTGCATTGCTTTGGAGATGGGGCCGAAGCAGGGAAGCGCCCAAAGAAGGTGGGACTAGCTTGAGGCAACTCGAGGGACTGAGGGTGGGGCTTGAAGCAGCCAGAGAAGGCCAGAGGGGTCGGGGGCGGGGCCAGGCTCACTGGAGCTCTGTGTGGAGAGGTTTGGGTGTCAAGGCAGGGCGGTGGGTGGGTGGGCGGCGCCGAGCGATTTCATGAGCTGGGCTCCTAGTATGTAGATAATATCATTTAATTTTTACAGTTATCCTTTATGGTCAATCTTATTACTTCCATTTTATAGATGAGGAAACTGAGCCATCTAAATAACTTACCCGAACACACTCAGTCAGTAAGGAGAGCCAAACTGAGTCCCAGATATTGTGATTCCTGTGAGTAGTAGCCACTTTGCAAAACTGCCTTCTGGTTGCCTCTGGATACCACATGCTCTGTTACTCCCTGTGTCCTCACATCGCTCCTTTACATCACCTGTCTGGGTTTGTAAGCGTTTAAGGTCCAACACCTACTGTAGCTTCCCTATCTCTGTGTTCCCAAAGAACCGTGTAGATGACTGGGGTGGAACCCTACTCACTACCAAGAACTGATGATGACTTTTCCTCCATTTATCTCTAAAAAAAAACAGTCCTTAGCTTGGAGGAGGCGAGTCTCCCAATTTTTCAGGTGCAAAGATGAAGGAATGAGAACATGATTGACTTTCCTAGTCACACGGCTGGTGATGAGATGCACAAAGCAGCCATTGGACTGTGTTGGTGAGTCATCCATCCAACTGATGACAAAGAGGACTGCAAAGTGGAATCTTGAGGTCTTTTGGACTCTCTGATTCATAAGGTTTGCATTTTGCATGTTTCATTTACTGAGAGGCTTGGATGGATGCTTTATACATTTGTCAGTAACTTGGGAAGTTTACATAAGCTCCTGTCATGTAACAAAAAGGACAAAAATTTAGACTGTACCTAAAAAAAAAGTTCCTTCTTCTTAACTCATAATATGAAAAAACTAGATGAATAAGCATACAAATTGATTTGTTTCCTTTTAAGAAAGGGCTATTGACTAATTTTCACACCAAAACAATGTCTCTAACAAAAACAAACATACCAAAACAATAAAATACTTATAATGCATTTTAAAAATACATTTTGTATATTCATTGATGAAATGATCTGTGTGTGTGTATGTGTGTGTGTGTGTGTTTGTGTGTGTGTGTGTTTTGTGCTATGACTCACCACCAGAAGGTAGTGAAGGGGTGTGGTGTGATGCAAAGTAAAATCATATAGTGGGAGAGTAACTATGAGAGTTCTAATTCCTGCTATGAAAATTACTAATTTGGTAATTTGGGGGATGCTACATAATTGCTCTGAATCTCACTTTCTTTATTTGCAAAAAGTAGAAATAATGCTATCTACCACAAAGAGGTCGCACACACTGCTGTTTGAGAAAGATAAAGCATATGAACACCAGCCTGTAGCTGTTTATTTTTAACAGATGTTACTTTATTTCCTTCATTGAAGCCACATTTCCTGAATTGCTAGCACATAGTTGTCCTAGGAAAATTCAATGAGGAGAGCTGGTGGTTTCACCACTGAACGGCTAACGCTTCATCCTAATCCAAGCCCCAGGCTCTTAGTTATGTTCAGATTTAAACTTTCCCTGAGAAACATGGCTCTACTCAGATCTATTCTATTCTCATCCTGACTCAGTGCATTTCTCAGGGTAGCTCACCTCTCTGGACCTCATCCTTCTCATCTGGTTTGTGTGACTGTCAGCAAGAATAGCATATTTCAGAGTAATACTTTATTAATTCCAACTGTAGAGAGCAAATGTTGATCTCTCTGCTACAATTAACATTTCCCCCAAGATCCTGGACTTTGCTGGGCATCTATCTAGCCACCATAGACACTAATCAAAATTGTGTGTTGATCTCCATAGCAGCGGAAGCAAGTTGGCAAACGTAATTGACTGGTTAAGTTGTTGTTAAACACTTAAAGCTCCCAGTGCACTCTAAACTCACAGGTTATTGCAAAGGTGAGGCTTGGGAGTGGGACTTGGAATCAGATTGATTGTATTTAATTTCACTTCTGATCCTATGGGTATAAGAACAAGATGATTAACACTTATGAGCTTCAGTTTCCTCATCTGTATAACAGAGCAATGATAGATAACTCACATAATTTTTATGAAGATATGATACATGTGTCACTCACTACAGTTCCTGGAGTATAAAAAGTCCCCAATAATGGTTGCTATTATGTCATTATCATAATTATCAAATCTCACATCAACCCCCAGCTTGCAACCTTTGCTTTGACATAATAGATAGAAGTAGATTTGGCAGGAGATTTTGCTTCTGTGAAGTCTTTTGTGGCAATTAAGCCACATGTTAGGGGTAGAAGGCAACTTGATGTGGAGGGACTGGGGAGTGTGCAAAAGAAATCTGACAGTCATAGTAAAAGACCCTTCGTTGCCTTGGTCTCACTTTCTGTTCTCTTTGAGGTTCATTTCAGAGACGTGTACATGGTGAGGTCTGACACTGAAAGTAAATGTCAATTTCTGAGACTGCAAAATGTTGACAGTTATTAATAATAACTACATACTAGACACCTTTCTATTCCCAGAGAGATATTACTTCTCCGACACATGATTTTCCTAGATTTATTTACTACATCAATTTGGACCCTTTATTTTAGAAGCAGCAGAAAACTTGACCCAAATTATTTTGGACAGAGGAAGAATTTCGTTGGCTCAAGTAACCAGAAAGTTCAGAATGGGCTAGTTTTATAGGATCCTGTTTTCAGGCTCAAATGATATCATCAGAATCCAGTCTTCATCTCCCACATCTTACCTCCAGTCTGGTTTTAGTTCCAAGGTTCTTATAAAAGAAGATGACAAACAGCAGCCTCAGGCTTATATGTTTTCATATTCAAGGACATTGCCAAAGCAGATGTCTCCTTATTAGTCACTAAACAAAAGTCCTCTATGAGCTTAAATATCTAAACCAATTTCTAAACCAATCATTGCAGATGACAGTAAAATAGGATGATAGGCTTAAGTTACATGTTACCAGTAACATCAAATCCCTTCAAAGAACGTGGACTTGCTTCTTCAAAGGAAAATCAGGACTGTTTTGTGGGGAAGAGGGTGACTGTATGTCAGCAAAAATATCACACAGATTCTTTATTTTCTGTGAAGAGTCCTTCACCACCTCTATCTGTTGAGTCTAACTGTGCCTTCCAATCCTAAGTGTCATTTCCTCCATAACATAGATCTTGAGTCAAGTCCCTTTATTCAAGTCCCTTAGCTGTCTTCCTCCATTTAATCCAAATGACACTTGTGCTTCTCATGTGGATTTTATTATAATGCGCTTTTTCTTGGATGTGTTTGAACATTTGTCTTAACTAAAAGCTCACAAAGTGCAGAGACTCTGCATCATCCTAATGGAATCCCTTTAAAGCAACTCACACAGCACATTACACTCAGGGGATATATTGTAAATATTTTCTAAATTAGATTCCAATAACAAGTCTATGTTCCTAAAATCATAATTAAATTTGAACTGGAAAATTAAACAAAACAAATACTAAGCTCCAACTCTATTTCTTTGGTGGGAACATCACCCTAGATTTTGCTTTGATATCCTGTAAAGCCTGGTCTCAAACATTGGCAGCGATTTGAATTTATAGATTTGAGCTCATGTGATAGGTAAATGAGGAGTATCTCTTTAATTACGGAGCCATTCCATGTAACTGCCTTCCAAAGCACAGTCTTGACATGGTGATTTTTTTTTATGTGAACTGAACAGGTTCTTAAGTCAAAAAGTAAATGAAAATCTGGGAAGAGACATATGTTTGAATGAAAATAATGTTGCCTTGTACATGTTTGGGCTCCTAAGAGTTCCTATGTAATTCATAAACATGAGGGGTAGTTGGAAATGATATTCTAGCCTACATGTTTATAGACCACAGATAATGATAAGAACAAAAATAGTCCCAGTCTCCTCATCTGAAATCTTATTTTTCTTATGATATGAATCAATCCTCATCTATAATAGAGATGAGCAGATGAGGTTGAATTATTATTTAACGTCCACAGTTTTAACCTGTGATTGATTTCCTGGGGGTAAAATGTACCTTTGAACTGGGGATTTTCTATTGTTTTTGTGAGTTGAATTTGATTAAGGTATTATACATTGGCATGCACTAAATGTACTATATATTTTAACTTTTTATTTAGTGGCGGAAATGAAATCATTTATTAAATATTTATTGAATATGTTCTATGTGCTAAGCATTGAATTAAATACAGAGTAATGGAATTATCTATTATCTTGAGGAACATTCAGTTTTATCAGGGGATTTGAATTTACATATAATACTCCTCAGTAGCCCAATTTCCAATTTCTGTCTCCTAATTTCAACAAGACCTCCATGTTCTTCCAGGACTCTTAACTCTCTAACTCATGCCACAGTCTTGAAAGTACTAGGAGGCAGAAAGCTTGAGGAATTGAGGGCTGACCTAATTAATGGGTTTCACCTCTGTTGAAGAGGGCCATTCTGTGCCCCCTCGTCCAGGGCCAAAAAATAGTTGCCTCATACATTTTGTCCAATTTTATATATATTTTTGTGGTGGGAATGCTAGTCCAGAACTAGTTCCTCCATCATGGGCAGAAATAGAAGTTATTATAATTATAAATAACTAGTAGCCCGATGCACAAAATTCGTGCATGGGGGGGTGGGGTAGGGTTCCCTCAGCCCAGCTTGTACCCTCTCCAATCAGGGCCCCCTTGGGGGATGTCTGACTGCTGGTTTAGGCCCAATCCCTGTGGGACTGCAATTTGGGACTGCTGGCCCCTAACTGCTCACCTGCCTGGCTGCCTGATTGCCCCTAACCCTTCTGCTTGCCTGCCTGATCTCACCCACAACTGCCCTCCCCTGCTGGCCTGATCTCGCCCCCAACTGCCCTCCCCTGCCAGCCTGGTCACCCTCAATTGCCCTCTCCTGCTGGCCTAATCTCACCCCCAACGGTCCTCCCCTGCTGGCCTGATCTCACCCCCAACTGCCCTCCCCTGCCGGCCTGATTGCCCCTAACTGCCTCTGCCCTGCAGGCCTGATCTCATCCCCAACTGCCCTCCCCTGCCAGCCTGATTGCCCCTAACTGCCTCTGCTTTGGACCCCACCACTATGGCTTTGTCCGGAAGGAAGTCGGACATCTGGAAGATGGCCGGTTGACCTGGTCTAATTAGCATATTACCCTTTTATTAGTATAGATTATACAGGATAGGATTGCTTAAGTGGGGGTGGGGGAAGCCTTTTTCAGCAGGAGGAGATGCTCTTGGCAGACAAAAATACATAATCCCTGTATCTGGACTGATAGACAGCCATATGCACTATGCTGCCAAACTGGTAATTAAAAAATTGAACTGTTTTCTTACACCTTACACCAAACAGCTGTTGCCCTTAAAACCCCTCTTCAGCCCCCACCTTAGGTTCTGCCTTTGCAGTTCACCCAGATTAGGTTCTGATTGGTCGGTTTCTATGCCAGTCAGCGTCAAAAGCTCCGCCTCCTAGGCAGCCATTAGCTCCTTGCAGTTTACCCAGATTAGGTTCTGATTGGTCGGTTTCTGTGCCAGTCAGTGTCTCTGGGCCTATCTCAGGCCCTTATCAGAGAGGTGGGGCTGATCAGCAACCCCCGCAGAGAGAAAGAGAGGCAAGGGCTGATCAATAGCTGCCACAGAGGCTTCAGATCAGACCCTGCTTCTCTCTCCGGGCCTCTCCGCAACCTCCTCAGCAGTCAGTGCTGGGTCTCTGCACCTGCAGCTGTGGCAGTCAGTACTGGGTCGCCATGGCAACCCAACACTGACTGCAGGACTGACTTCTGAGGCGCCGACCCAGCACTGACTGCCATGGGGGCTATGGATCAGACCCTGCTTCTCTCTCCTGGCCTCTCTCCAGGCCTGATATGCAGCCCCCTTGCCAGTCAGTGCTGGGTCGCTGCAGCGATCCAGCACTGACTGCAGGACTGACTTCCGGTGTTTGGTTGTCTGTTCGGTCATTTTGGATGTTGCGGACGCTGGCTCTTTATATATATAGATTGCATCTAAAGGCAGATGGCTATTTCTACCTTCACCTTTGAAGAATGTCATCAGGGAGATTTAATCCTGTGTTGTTACTTGCAACACTAGTTTTTCACTCTCTCCTTAGGAATTATCACCAGGATAATAGGTTAGGTTATTGGTTTGTATATTATATATAACTGTCTGCATTGTCTTTAAGACATGAATAAAGAAAGAATTCAATATCATTGACATGATAAAGTAAAAACAATTAATAAGGAGAGAAAGTTGATCACACTCATTAGATATGAATGGATTGAAAAGAGCAACAATATGGATTGAAAGTTTATTACAAGGGTAATCAATTTCCTTGGGCAGTTTTGTCATAAGAAATTAGTATAAATGATGATGACTATTTTAAAATACCATGGACACTGAAGAGAGTAGAAAGTAGATGATGTGAAACAAAAAGATAATTTATTTTTCAGTTACAGATGAAATCTTGAGTATGGAAATAGCACATCATATAGTTTATGATCCATTTTAAAATTATGTTTATTAGTATAAAAGCAAATATATTATCTCATTAGGCAGTGATGGAGAACTCTGGTAAAAACAATAAACTCTCCAGTCCACCCACGACATGTATGCCTTAAACAGACCCATGAGAGGGGTAATGTTCGCCCAGGCAAGTGCATCTGAGAGTAGGCATAGAAGAAGACACAGTCACAGAAAAGGCCAACCTTATCATTTGATAGGGGTTATTAATAGCTGGTAAATTTTCTCACCAGATAAACATTTTTTATGTGTGTCTCCCAGAAACAAATGTGTATTCCAAACTACATCCAGGATGAAAAATAATAAAGAAAAAATATATATGGGTATTACATTAAAGTAGAGCAGTTATATGCTGAACATTTCAGAGAAGGAGGCGTTATACATATTAGTTTTCTCCCAGTCACTAGAATGAATAATGTCAAACTTACGAGTTGTAAAATATCCCATATAAAAATGCATCTTAAAAATCACCTTGCACATAGTCCTAATTTAATGTTGATGAAATGAGCAATTACACATAGGTGCTATCATTATTTTCTTGTTATAGGTGTTAGAGAAGCAATGATACTGTAGCAACAGGAACACCTAGGGCCCAGATCTTGGTTTGTAATACTCTTCCTGAACACATGGTGACGAGGTTGCAAGAAGGCAGGCTTCTAGGGGCTCCTAATGTTCCAGGTTTTGATTTGGCCATGGATTGAACTAATACATTCAGTTTCTGAGAATTTATCAAGCCACATACTCGGTTAGGCGTATTTTTGTATGTATATGGGTATACATGCACATATGTACATATATGTGTGTATATGTGTACATACAAAATATACATTAAGAATGTTATAAATACCAAAACATTAGTGAATAACTCAAGAATCACCTACAGTAATAAAAGGCAGTGCAACAAAATAATTACAAAGATCAGATTTTAAAATAGCAAGAATCACATTATAATAATGAGAAAATTAAAAAAGAATCCCTATATCAGAAAATCTATGTTTAAGGAATGTATTAGTATGAGGTATAAAACAAAACAATGAGCTTCCTGAGCTTCATGACCAAAATTGGAATAGTATATTTATAACAAAAATATAATATTGCTATTATTGTTAATATTATTTTATGTATTAAACCAGTTTTGAACTCATAGAAACACGGTATTTGAGCCTTTATGTCAGGGACATTGAAAAGCCTAATATGTGATATTGTTAGTGTTTAAAACATTTATGCCCTATGTTTCATTCTTTTGAAGAAGGCTCTGAAAATAGACGACATACACGTATCCAAGACCCATAGTTAGGAGCTTTCGTGGTGGGGCACTGTGTTGGCCCAATCTGGGACTGATAGTTTATTAATTATTAATGGCACTAGTTGTGACTTTCTAACCAGTTCTGTGCAGAAAAGACACAAATCAAGGCAAGAGATACATCCATTGGCTTTGTCTTTAAACGACAAATTGTTTTTTTTCTAAAAACATCATTATATCGTCTTGCTGATTTGGCTCAGTGACTAGAGAGCTGGCCCTTGGACTGGAGGGTCTCAGGTTTGATTCTGGTCAAGAGCACATACCTGGATTGCAGGAGCATGAGGGAGGCAACCAATCGATGTGTCTCTCTCAGATCTACGTTTCTCTCTCTCTCTCTCTGTCTCTCTTCCTCACTTCCACTCTCTAAAAATCAATGGAAAAAATATCCTCAGTGAGGATTAACAAATAAAAACATCTATATATATAAAAGCCTAAGTGACTGAATGACCGGTTGATGGGTCACTATTATGCACACTGACCACCAGGAGGCAGACACTCAATGCAGGACGCTGCCCCCTGGTGGTCAGTGCACTCCCACAGCCAACCTTCCATGGCTCCTCCCCCTCCCCCAGCCAGCCGGCCCAATGGCTCTAACCAGGTCAGCTGGCCAAGCTCCCGCAGCTCCTCCCCCTGGCCAGACAACCTCCCGCAGCCCCGATTAGCCCCAATCGCTGGCCGAGGGACCCCACCCGTGCACGAATTCGTGCACTGGGCCTCTAGTCATTATTAACTTCCCTGGTTCTTGGAAAACAAAGCATGTTTTATGCTGATTTAATGTGATACAGAACAGAGAAATACCAAATCCTGTGATATATGGTCAGCACTGTTGCCAAATGGTGATTTATTTTACAGTTCCCTTTTGGTCACTTCTTTCTCTTCAAAGTCCATATTTATTCATTGCATTCAGGTCTCTGAGCAGGTGATTGACAAGTGCAATGACTGTGCAGGAAGAGCACGTTGCTGCGAGCAGAAGAAAAAGCCAAGGAGAATTGGATGCGTTGGTTGTGTGTGCAGATAGCCGATGAAAGATTGGAATGTCACTCCAGCCAGACAGCAACAGAATAGGAAAGGTCATGTGTGTGACTGGTGTGTTGGGAACGAGCCGGGTTTAGAAGTGGTCTTGGTTGTGAATGAGGGCCTGAGGAAGAGAATTAGAGGAAATCCAAATTTTCATTAAAACTATTAAAAGCCTCCCTCAGCTCCTGATGTCAGGCCTTGATCTGACCCCTCGGCACGTTGACCCTTTTAAAAGGGTCAAACCTCCATGCTGACTGTTTCTTCAAGGCAGTTTGGCTCGTGTGCATGCAAATGCCTAAGTTGTTCAGAAAACCCCTCACTATTCACAGTGGCTAGGGGCATTCCTGGGGGAGGAGGGAGTCAGAGAGAACAGAATCGATGTATCCCATCTTGTGGAGTCAACATAATTGAGAGTCATAATCTGTCTTTAAGCCAAAGGGCAGGTGCGAGGGCAACTTTCTGGGTGGGCATGGAGGGATTCAGAGGGCTGGCACATGTGAATGCAATTCAGCCTCCCTTTCATTCAGCTACTCACCTCATGAGTTCTTGATGTCCTTACCCAAACTGTTTTTTAACTGCATTTGAGGTTTCTTAATGACATTGCTCAAATTATAATTTTCTGATGATTGAATATTGGTCATTGCATACTAGGTAACTGTAGCAGTCCTTCTCTCCGTATGGCTGTGGATAATATGCAGCAACAGAACCCCCTTGAGAAGGGACAGCAGCTACTCTGTAAATTCAGGTTGTGCTGCTGTACCTGGAGCCCTACTAGCCAGTACAGGCAGCCTTGTCTTGCTATCTTTGAACCCTAACTGGTCTTTAAGTGAGACCTTCTCCATGTTCACACCTTCGACCATCTGAAGTCCCAGGATGATTTCTGTCTTATTTGTTATAGAATTAACTAATTATTATCATCACACATATCTTCACTTGCCCTGAATTGTTATCATTGTATAGACATTGAAATATTCTGTATGTAAATTTTTCTATCTGTATTGATTTCTATGTGTATCGTATTTCTATTGTACTATATGTTACATTTCAGCAGGCCCACAAATCTATTTGAGATCAGATGCCTACCCTTCAGGCAGAAACTCCAAAACAAGCAGATGACCTTCTCCTACACCAAGTCTGGGCACCCTTAGATAGGTTGCTTCTGTGCTGAACCCTGGGGTGGGTGAATTCCAGAGTGCTAGCCCTTTAGGAGACATTTCTCAGATTGCTATAGTCCAGTGGTCGGCAAACTCATTAGTCAACAGAGCCAAATATCAACAGTACAACGATTGAAATTTCTTTTGAGAGCCAAATTTTTTAAACTTAAACTTCTTCTAATGCCACTTCTTCAAAATAGACTCGCCCAGGCTGTGGTATTTTGTGGAAGAGCCACACTCAAGGGGCCAAAGAGCTGCAAGTGGCTCACGAGCCGCAGTTTGCCGACCCTGGTTATAGTCTATGGGTCTAGATTTTGTGGATGCCAGCCAGCCCTGTTTGTTTAGTCTTGGAGGCTTATCTCTCTAGTGTTGGTCTTAAAAGTTGGGGGTGTTGGCGTGGAGTTTAAACCTTTTGCTCCCCAGGGAGAAGCTCCGGGTTTTGAGATCCCTCTCAGTTGTGACTCACTGGGCTGGGGGTGAGCTTTGTGGTGAGATTATATCTTGGCCTCTCATATTTGTTTTGATGTGGGGGAAGTTGCTCAGCTAGTTGTTAGGTTTCTTTCAGAGCAAGTTGTTCTGAATGTGGAATGTGGCTGTGGATTCAGTGGGCTTGTGAGAGGAGGTGAGTTCAGGATTCTTGTGAGCCTCCATCTTGAACAAGACTTTGTCTCTATTTCTAGGTACATTTCAATGCATATTTTTCTATATGTGTTTTTCTATTTGACTTTTTCTATGTGCTATAGAGCCATAATTAGATTATTTCCTGCATAAAGACATAGGCTGGTGTGTAAAAAAAACAATTAATAAATATATGCATTATATTTTCAGTTTCCACAGCCACAATCTCATTTTATTTGTGTGTGTCACAAATCCCATGAGAGGAATTATTACTGCTTTCATTTTAAAGATGAATCCACTGAGACTCAGAGAGGGAATTTCCGTATGATGATAAAGCCACCAATAACTCAGAGCTTCTGACTCTCAAAAGCTTAGCTCTCCTCCAGCCAGTGCTTTTCCTAAGTGTAGTTCTCATCTTTGGGTCAAGCACAGGGGCTGGCCCATAATGGTACTAAAAAATGTTTGTGTTTGCACAAATGCACATTAAGCTTGATAGGTTTGTACTACTCATTGTGGGGATATCCAGGTGGGAAGTGGGAGGTCTCTGTTTTCCTGCCTTCAAAATGTTTGCAGTCTAATGGAGTCATGTAAATAGATAAAATTAAAATAGCTTGTTAAGAAACATCCTAAGCTATTAACAGAGGCTGTGTAGGTATACACAAAGGTGGTGATTCACTTCCGCAGGAAAATTGGGGAAGTCTTTACAGAAAGGGTAAATGTTTCTGGGTTCTGAAGGATGCCTTGGAGTTTTCCAGGTGAATAAACAGGGATGGACATTAAAGGGAGAATGAACAATATGTGCAAAAGGCACAGAGTTGTGAAGAGATAGGAAAAGTGAGAATGGCCTGAAGGGTAGAGACAGGGTGGAAAAGTGGAGTTAGTAGCAGTTTTTTGTAGAGGTCCGTATGGCTTCTATGTGGAATCATTTGTAACTCAAGTCTGGTTTAATCCTGGGCAATCCTGTTTATCAGAGGAGCCATGCAATCCACTTTTTAAAATGGAATTAAAAAAATAACTTAAGAGCCATGGCTCTATTGTATTTCTTTTATATAGCTACTAGAGGCCTGGTGCACGAAAATCGTGCACTCTGAGGTGGGTGTCCCTCAGCCCGGTCTGCACCTTCTCACAGTCCGGGGGCCCTCAGGGGATATCTGATTGATGGCTTAGGCCCGCTCCTCTAAGCCAGCAGTCAGACATCCTTAGCACTGCCACGGAAGCGGGAGAAGCTCCTGCCACTGCCGCTGCACTCACCAGCTAAGAGCCCAGATTCTGGTTGAGCAGCGCTCCCCCTGTGGGAGCACACTGACCACCAGGGGGTAGCTCCTGCATTGAGTGTCTGCTCCCTGGTGGTTAGTGCACATCATAGCAATCAGTCATTCTGCCATTCAGTCGATTTGCAAATTAGCCTTTTCTTATATAGGAAGCTAAGTAGGTGCTTTGTAGATATCATAAAGTTAATGGACTAAAATAATCCTACAAAGTAGATAACATTATTCTCATTTACTCATGATGAAGATAAGTAACTCACCTATGGCCACAGAACTGGTAGATGGTGTATCAAGAATTTTGCTCTAGACCAACTCTAAAACTTCCTATGAATTTGCTGGTAGTGATTATGAGTGGACACACACACATACACAGAGACACACACAAACACATATCCATCATATTGGAAGCTGGGAGACCAGCTATGAAAGAGGGAAATCATATGATACTAGACTAGTAAAGTTGACACAGGCATGATGGACCGAATGAAGTAAACACATTGGGCTTAGTGAGAAAGATGGAATTTGAGGAATATTACTGAGGTTGGCTTACTATGGCCATTTTCCAATCCAGCCACCATCAATTTGCAGAACATTCTTTTAAAAAATTACATCAAATCATATTATTTTCCTTCTGTCTCTTTATATAGAAGTAAGTAAAAAAAATCAAGATGGAAAATAAATATATGTCAATGCCAAATTTTCCAACCCTATTTTTTCATTCCAGGAATATCAGTCTTTCTCAAATTCTTGCAATGTGATATGTTCTTTCTGATGTCAGGACCTTTGCACATGCTCCCCCTTTTTTTTGGTCTGTCTTAATACCAAGACCCTTTCAATTGGTTAATTTATTCTATGTTCTCACCTTTTCAGTGAGGCCATTTCTTATCAAGAATCACTTTCTAACGATAGAATGAAATAGGTCTACTTGTGTAGTAGTGAGCTACTTGTCACTAGGAGGATCTTTCAAATATTTGTTGGAAATTATAGAGACTGAAACAAAAGAATAAAAAGGGAAATTTTGGCTGAAAGCTGAGAAAGAGCCAGTTTTATAAAAGTAGGGGAGGCTTGGTTGGGAAGTGAGAGTGTGAAAGATCATGCAGGGAAGACAGGGGTGTGCAGAGGAAATGGGGTGCCATAAATCTGACTCCCTCAAGAACCAGAAAAAAGAGCAGTGTTGCTGGATCATGCACAGGGCAGCGAGGCTAAGGTAGAGTGGCATGCAGGATTATTGTACAGAAAGGGGCCTTGGTGCCTATGCTGAAAGGTTCCTTTAGTGCCACAGGGCGCAGAAGCTCAACTGAACTTCATCTGGAGGTGCAGGAGTAAAATTGTGTTCTTTTGGGGAAACTCAGAGTTCTGAGGTGGCCTGTGGCCCCAGCCAATTTTATCCTGATGGAAAATTCAACGAAGTGTCTTGTAAAGTCAGAATATAAAACAGATTAAATCTAAATGGGTCTGAGGCAAAGGTCAGGGATATGCTGATAAATCTTCCTTTACTTCCCACATGAAAGAGTTCTTGAAACCCTGTCCTGTCCAATGTTCTTGTTCACTTCAATGTTATTCCTGGCTGAAGAAAAGGCCCATGGGGTTTGGGGAAGTTGGCTCTTTTCAATGCAACATTTTTCATGCTCCTTATAAAAATGTCACTGGGTTGATAATATTTTTATTGGCACCAAAATTGGCGAGTCTGCAAAGGACTCTATATAGGTTGATCCTTTAGAACACACCAGGGCCCCTCCAGGGAAGAGCAAATAAAATCCTCAGATCTGAATCCGGAGAACTTTTCTCCTCTCTGAGCTCTGTAAACATATTATTTTCCAGAAAACTTGGGACAACTGAAATTGCCCTAGTCTGCCAGGAAATAGTCCATTTTATCATATATTTATTTATTTACTTAAAAAACCAGTTCGAAATAGTTTACAAGTTTTACATTGGAACCACTTGTGTTTTAGGCTGACAGAGGCATCATTTTGCTTCACTAATAAGCATTTTTTTAAAAAATATATTTTTATTGATTTCAGAGAGGAAGGGAGAGGGGGAGAGAGATAGAAACAACAATGATGAGAGCGTATCATTGATCGGCTACCTCCTGCACGCCCCCTACTGGGGATCGAGCCCACAACCCGAGCATGTGCCCTTGACTAGAATCGAACCCAGGAACTTCCAGTCCGCATTCCAATGCTCTATCCACTGAGCCAAACCATCTAGGGTAAGCATTTGTTTAAGGGATTGTCCATTCACACCCTTGAAATACTTGAATAATCCTATCCACAAAGACACAGAAGAGGAAGGGAATCTTCGCATAGTTGCAAAGTAACTTCATATACACACACACTATTTTTTTTTTGCTTGTTTCAGTTTTTTTTTTAATTTCTATATTGATTAAGGTATTACATATGTGTCCTCATGCCTCCATTAATCCCCTTCCCCCCTCCCCCCCACCCCCCGCTCCCACTCATGCCCTCATCCCCCTGGTGTTCGTATCCATCGGTTAGGCTTATATTCATGCATATAAGTCCTTTGGTTGATCTCTTCTCCTTACCTCCACCATCCCCTACCTTCCCTTTGAGGTTTGACAGTCTGATCTATGCTTCTCTGACTCTGGATCTGTTTTTGTACAACAGTTTATGCTGTTCATTATATTCCATAAATGAGTGAGGTCATGTGGTATTTATCTTTCTCTGACTGGCTTATTTCACTTAGCCCTATGTTCATAGCAGCACAATTCACCATAGCTAAGATTTGGAAACAGCCTAAATGCCCATCAGCAGATGAGTGGATTAAAAAACTGTGGTACATATACACAATGGAATACTATGCTGCAGTAAAAATGAAGGAATTCTTACCATTTGCAACAGCATGGATGGAACTGGAGAGCACACACACTGTTATAAAGAAAAGTTAGCCGAAACCGGTTTGGCTCAGTGGATAGAGCGTCAGCCTGCGGACTGAAGGGTCCCGGGTTCGATTCCGGTCAAGGGCATGTACCTTGGTTGCGGGCACATCCCCGGTGGGAGGTGTGCAGGAGGCAGCTGATCGATGTTTCTCTCTCATCGATGTTTCTGGCTCTCTATCTCTCTCCCTTCCTCTCTGTGAAGTATCAATAAAATATATTTAAAAAAAAAAAAAAAAGAAAAGTTAACTTGGTAATGAAGAAACACTACTGAATAGACATCATCATAAAGTGAATATTTATCAGTAATGGGACAAATTGAAATCATTTAGATGACAAAAGAAGAAAACAGAACCAAACTTGCATCTACTGTAATCATGAGGTAACAGCAGACACACCATGAGGGACATTCTGCAAAGTATCTGGCCTGCAGTCTTCAAAAGTGTCAAAGTTATGAAGTCAAGGAAAGATGCTGAAGCTGAAGGGGCCTAAAGAGGCACGGCAATGACACACAACCAATGATTCTGAACAGGATTTCTACTGTAAAGTCATCTTGGGACAGTCGATATGTGAGTATTATATGGCAGTAATTTCTGGCTTTATGCCCAGGTTGCAGGCTTGACCTCCAGTAGGGAGTGTGCAGGAGGCAGCCGATCAGTGATTCTATCTCATCATTGATGTTTCTAGCTCCCTCTCCTTTTCTCTCTCTGAAATCAATAAAAACATATTAAACATAAGTAAATAAATAAAGTAGGGGTTAACTTTCTGTACAGAGACAGGTATTTTAGGCTTTTCCTGCCATAGTGTCTTTGGCACAACTACTTAGCTGTCACTGTCACACAAAAGCAGTGATACACCAGTGAGTGTGATGGACTCCTTTAAAACATCATACAGAAGGCCAAGAGACATGAAAACATGCTCAAGTCACTAATCATCTGAGAGATGCAAATCAAAACAACAATGAGGTACCATCTCACACCTGTCAGAATGGCTATCATCAACAAATCAACAAACGACAAGTGCTGGCGAGGATGCGGAGTAAAAGGAACCCTCCTGCACTGCTGATGGGAATGCAGTCTGATGCAGTCACTGTGTAGAACAGTATGGAGTTTCCTCAAAAAGTTAAAAATGGAACTCCCATTTGACCCAGTAATCCCACTTCTGGGAATATATCCCAAGAAATCAGAAACACCAATCATAAAGGATATATGCATCCCTCTGTTCCTAGCAGCACAATACACCATAGCTAAGATTTGGAAACAGCCTAAGTGCCCATCAGCGGATGAGTGGGTTAGAAAACTGTGGTATATCTACACAATGGAATACTACGCTGCTGTAAAAAAGAAAGAACTGTTACTATTCTCAACAGCATGGATGGACCAGGAGAGCATTATGCTAAGTGAAATAAGCCTGTTGGAGAAAGATAAATATCACATGATCTCACTCATTTGTGAAATATAATGAACAACATAAACTGATGAACAAAAATAGATCCAGAGACATAGAATCATCGAACAGACTGTCCAACTTCAGAGAGAAGGCAGGGAGGATGAGGGGAGTAAGAGATCAACCAAAGGATTTGTATGCATTCATAGAAGCTTAACCAATGGACACAGACACTAGCTGGGGCAGGGGGGTGAGGGCATGTGCTGGGGGGTGGGAGTGCTGAGGAGAGGTCAATAGGGGAAAAAGGAGACACATGTAATACTTTAAACAATAAAGAATTAAAGAAAAAACATTATTTACAAAAACAGGGTTGGGCTGTATTAGTTCTTTATTAAAATCATGAAATAAATAACTCCTCTAGTGCTTTTAGTTTCAAAATACTGAAAATCAGGAGGAATCGACTTTCATTCTACGATATAATGGTCATAGAAATTCTACAGTGTGACAGGGAAATGTCAGGGGCCACACATGGAAGCACATTTGCTTTCTAGCCTGGCAGCTATGGCTCCTGACATCTGAGGGCCACCATCCAATGTCACTCCTGACCTCATTGACCCTCAAGTCAAGAAGAGGTTGGAAAAATATTGTAATTGTTCTTCACTCTCAAATGTAGAAGAGAAATCATCTTAGAATGGATTTTATGCATCTTTTTAAAGTAGGAGAGAGGAGCGTGTGGGACATGAGGGTCTGCTAGTGTGTGTAGCTTTGAAAAAAGAAGGCTATCTATTTAGCTGCCTTCAGAAAGGGCAGGGATTAAAGTCTCTAGTTTCTTCAAAGTTTAGCCTTGCTGCAAGTCTTTCTCTGATACTTCCTTGTATATTTAAATGAGCCATTTGATCAATTACCTGCCTCTTTTTGTCTTGGATGGTTTGCATTTCCCCAGCTGACATCTGAGTTTAATGGGAGTCTGAGCACTTTTCTGATCTAAGGCTGCTGGTTGTAGAGGAGGGATCTAAGCAGCAGTGAGTCTGCTGCAGCCTTGACTGACAGCACTTGCAGGCACAAGGTCCAAGGCTGCTGACAAGTGGACTTCCCAGGACTGATCAGGCTGAGTTAACTCTCCCCTTTCATACAGTCTGTGTTGTTGTGGGGACTGGAGGCTCCTAGAACTATGATGACTTGCACTTCAGATAATCTCTTTAAAATAAAAACTATGTTCCTAAAGTTTATTCTGGAGCTAGGCTAACAATGTCAATGATATGGCTTCACAATTACTTCTAATACTAACCACAGCAAAAAGCAAAAACAACACTTATATAGGACCTCTTATTTGCCAGGCACAGTTCTATGTTAATCACATATTGTGGAAACCATGCCAGAGTGGCCAGACAGTCAAGGCAATTCAGAGTGTGAAAGGCCTTGTTGATAGTACTCCAGGTGGCCAAGGCTACTCTGAACATGGGAATCTTAATCAGAATGTTCAAGGCTAAGGTACTATAAGCAGGTGCAAGGACAACAATTATAGTACACTGGGCACGCAGACCGTACTGTAGCCCAAATGATTGATGTCCCTGTTGGCTAGAGGCCTCTTTTGTCTAAGTGATATGGTAAGTTACTGACCAGCCAGTGTACTGCTGCTGCTGAGAGAGGAATGCAGGGAAGCTGGAGAGAGGGGAGAGGCCAGAGAGGCAAGAGCGGAGAGCTCAAGTGCCACTACTATGTGAGGGGGTAAGTCTAGGCCCTATCTAGGGGCAGCGTGCGGCTGCTTAGATAATAGCTGTGGGTACAGAGGCTACTGCTTTTATGGGAAAGATGTATTGATTCACCAGCGGGTGTGCGGCTGCCTGTATGAGACTTTGCTGTGAAGGACTGTTTTGTCTGATAGCTATATGGTCACTGGCTTCTACAATAAAGGCTTTCTTATGTACATCCACAACTTCTCATGGCTTCTTCGTCTACCACCCGGCGTCCAAGAAGATCCATTCCCCAGCAGAGGGGCTTGGCCCTGAGAGTTAGTACAATGGGCAGGATTTGAGAAGGAACCTGCCCTGACAGTTGGCGTATTCAAGCAGAATTCAGAAAAATAGATGGAGTCAGAGCAGTGCTCTTGGCTGCTCTGACACATATATTAACAAATTCGATTTCCACAACAATCCTATGGGGTAGATGGTCTTATACTACTCATTTAATAGTTGCAGAATCTTAGCCTAAATAAATGCTCTAAGTTACCCACATACTCTAAAAATAAAAATGGCAGCATGGCTATTGGATCCCTGGTGGTCTGGCTACAGAGTCAAATAGTTATAGTGAGCCAAATGACTTCAATAAAATGGTTTACTATTAAGTTAGAGAAGCCCTAAATTCCCACAGGATCCCCAAGGGCCATGCACATCTGAAAATAGGGGTCTGATTAAGCTAATGACTAATATTTGGGAGAAAAATACATGTGGGCT